>NC_133418.1:58877954-59198181 GCF_049350105.2 Macaca mulatta | reverse complement strand
TTTGGCAGTTATGAATAAAGTTGTTATAAACATTCATGTGCAGGTTTTTGTGCGGACATGTTTTCAACTCATTTGGGTAAATACCGAGGAGCACGATTGCTGGATCATATGGTAAGAGTATGTTTAGTTTTGTAGGAAACTGCCAAACTGTCTTTCAAAGTGGCGGTACCATTTTGCATTTCCACATGCAATGAATGAAAGTTCCTGTTGCTGTTCATCCTTGCCAGCATTTGGTGGTGTTACTGTTTTGGTTTTTAACTATTCTAATAAGTAGGTAGTAGCATCTTACTGTGTTTTAATTTGAAATTCCCTGATGCACATGATGTTGAGCATCTTTTCATGCGTCTGTGTTCCATCTGATATCTTCTTTGTTGAGGTGTCTATTTAGGTCATTTGGTTATGTTAAAAAATTGGATTGTTCATTTTCTTATTGTTGAGTTTTAAGAGTTCTTTGTATATTTTGGATAACAGTCCTTTATCAGATATATCTTTTAAAAATAATTTCTCCCACTTTGTGACTTCTTCTCATTCTCTTTAGAACTTTCTGTTTTTACTTTACATATTTCAGTATTGTTTGATTTTTTTCCTTGCAAAGGGCATACTGTGCTGTTTGTGAGTGCCTTCCAATGCATTCAGAAGCATACAAATAAATAAGGTTTTTATCAGCAGTATAACTGCTTTTAGAAGGATTCCTGGTGAAAAGAAAAGATTTCCCCCAAACAGAGCCCATGTTCTCTCTTGGCCCTGCCAAGAGGAGAGAACAGTAAGCATAGTGAATAACTCCCACTGGAGGTAAGGAACTTTTTAATAGCTTGTGTGTGGTTATGACTGTGTCATGTATTTCAGAGTTTAATGACCATATTATACATTTATAAGTCTGATACGGGCTTGGATAAACAGGAGAGTCTCTGCCTCCCTCAGAAGAAATCCTAATGAATTGGATTCCCTTTGGCTAAAAGAAAAAACTGGAGCCAGCTGTCTCAGTTGGAGAGCGCAAAGAGAAAGGTTAGAAAAAAGGGAACATACTTGAGGCTGGAAAAAAGACATTTGGCAGAGGATACACTTCTTCAGCTTGTGGACTTCTGTGGCCCTTATAGGAAGAAGCTCCACATTTATTCTAGTCAAAGGCCTTGGATCCCAGAGCAATTGCATCATAAACTGATTGTGTGACTTGAACAAGATACTTAGTTGTTTTGAGCCACAGTTTAATTTGGAAAATGCAGATTCTAATAATAATAGTAACTATCTCACAGGGTTGTTATGAAAATAAATGATCTTCCCTTTCAGAGTGCTTTGTAAAGAACTAAATGCTTGTTCTAATGTGCTATGCAAATACTTTCTGGCTATATGGACAAACTGCGTTTGCATGCCTGCTGTGTGCAGAGCGATGGCTACACAGAGAGTAATGGGTGTACAAAATGGATATATTACACAAATGATAACATTATTATTATACAAGATAATGCTTGGTGCTTACCCTCAAGAAACTTATGGACAGACCAGGCACAGTGGCTCACGCCTGTAATCCCAGCACTTTGGAAGGCTGAGGCAGACGGATCACAAGTTCGGGAGATTGAGGCCATCCTGGCTAACATGGTAAAACCCCATCTCTACTAAAAATACAAAAAATTAGCTGAGTGTGGTGGCGTGCCTGTAGTTCCAGCTACTCAAGAAGGCTGAGGCAGAAGAATCGCTTGAATCCGGGAGGCAGAGGATGCAGTGAGCCGAGATTGCGCCACTGCACTCCAGCCTGGGCGACAGAGTGAGGCTCTGTCTCAAAAATAAAATAAAATAAAATAAATAAAATAAAATAAATAAATTTACAGACAATATAAAAAGAAAGGCTGGGTGTGGTGGCTAATGCCTGTAATCCCAGCACTTTGGGAGACTGAGGCAGGAGGATCACCTGAGCCCAGGAGTTCAAGACCAGCCTGGGCAACCCAGTGAGGCCCCATCTCTACAAAAATTTAAAAACATTAGTCAGGCATGGTGGTGGACATCTGTACTCCCAGCTACCTGGGAGACTGAGGCAGGAGAATCACTTGAGCCCAGGAGGTTGAGGCTACAGTGAGCCGTGATTGTGCCACTGCATGCCAGCCTAGGTGACAGAGCAAGACCCTGCCAAAAAAAAAAAAAAAAAAAAGAATGGACAGGTATGTGGAAAAGATAGTTCCAATACTGTTCCAATACTGTTTCACTGTAGCTCATATCAGATAATTTACCACTTAAAAATATAGGATCATGGGCCGGGCGCAGTGGCTCATGCCTGTAATCCCAGCACTTTGGGAGGCCGAGGCGGGCACATCACAAGGTCAGGAGATTGAGACCATCCTGGCTAACGCGGTGAAACCCCATCTCTACTAAAAATACAAAAAAGTAGCTGGGCGTGGTGGCGGGCACCTGTAGTCCCAGCTACTCGGGAGGCTGAGGCAGGAGAATGGTGTGAACCCGGGAGGCAGAGCTTGCAGTGAGCTGAGATTGCACCACTGCACCCCATCCTGGGGGACAGAGCAAGACTCCGTCTCAAACAAAATAACAAAACAAACAAACACAAAAATAGGGTCATCTGTGCTGTTCATTATTATAATAATGTTTGTCTCATCTTCCAAAGTAGATTGCAGGCTCCTTGTGGGTAAGGCCCATGTCTTCTTTTTCGTCCCACAGCAACTTATATGGAGTTCAGAAAAACCTTGTCTGTTACCATTTATGGAGGGCTCTCTGTCGACTAGGCACTTTGTTAAGATCTTTTTTTTTTTTTTTTTTTTTGAGATGGAGTCTCACTCTGGTGCCCAGGCTGGAGTGCAGTGGCGTGATCTTGGCTCACTGCAACCTTTGCCTCCCGGGTTCAAGCGATTCTCCTGCCTCAGCCTCCGAGTAGCTGGTACTACAGGTGTGTGTCACCACGCCTGGCTAATTTTTTGTATTTTTAGTAGAGAGGGGGTTTCACTGTTTTAGCCAGAATAGTCTCGATCTCCGGACCTCATGATCTGCCCGCCTCGGCCTCCCAAAGTGCTGGGATTACAGGTATGAGCTACTGTGCCTGGCCGAGATCTTTCAGATATATTATATTATGGAATCTTCGAAACTATCCTGTGAGGTAATTTTATTTTATTTATTTATTTTACTTTATTTGAGACAGAGTCTTGCTCTGTTGCCTAGGCTGGAGTGCAGTGGCGCTATCTCGGCTCACCACAACTTCTGCCTCCTGGACTCAAGCGATTCTCCTGCCTCAGCCTCTCGAGTAGCTAGGATTATAGGTGCCCACCACCACACCCAGCTAATTTTTGTATTTTGTATTTTTAGTAGAGATGGGGTTTCACCATGTTGTCCAGGCTGGTCTTGAACTCCTGACCTCAGGTGATCCACCTGCCTCGGCCTCTCAAAGTGCTGGGATTACAGGCATGAGCCACCATGCCTGGGCTTTATGAGGTAATTTTATAATTTCAGTTTTACAAATGAAGAAACTGAGGCACAGAGTGGAATAGCTTTCATGAGGCCTCTCAGCTGCTGAGTGGTGGAATCAAAATTTGAACCTTGATTTATCTTTTCAACCTATATTCTTCTTTAAAAATAATTTTTATTGTGTATCTTTGAGGTTTACAACATGCTGTTATAGGATACAGATATAGATAGTAAAATGGTTACTATAGTGAAGCTGATTAACATATCTATCATCTCACAGTTACTTTTTTTGTGACAAGAGCAGCTAAAATCTACTTACTTAACACAAATTTCAGAGCAATGCGATTTTATGAACTTAGCCCTAATGTTGTGCATTAGATTTCTAAATGTGTTCATCCTGCACATCTGCTATTTTGTGTCCTTTGACCTACATGTCCCCATTTCCTCTCCCCTCCCCCTTGCCATGGTAACCACTGTTTTATTCTCTGTCTCTGTGTAATTGAGATTTTTTTTTTTTTAAATCCACGTATAGGTGAGATCATGCAATATTTTTATTTCTGTGTCTGGCTTAATTCACTCAGCACATGTCTTCTAGGTTCATCCAAGTTCTGGCGCAAATGACAGGATCTCCTTTTTTAAGGCTGAATAATATTCCTGTGTGTGTGTGTGTCTGTGTGTGTACACATCATATTTTCTTTATCCATTTGTCCATAGATGGACATTTAGGTTGTTTCTATATCTTGGCTATTGTGAATAATGCTTCAAGGAGCATGGGAGTGCAGATGTGTTTATGAGGTGGTGATTTCATCTCCTTGGGGTATTCACCCAGATGAGAAATTGCTGAAAAGCCCATATTCTTAACGACTAGGCTGAGAGTTTTGGAAATTTGTTGACTGGTTGCTAAACTAATCTCGCAGCCTGGAGTACTTAGTGCTGAGCTTAAGAGGAGGTATGAGGTAAGGTATTAGAGAGCTCTGAGGGGTGACAGGGAGGTTTTGGGCTCTTACCATGTTTCTGGGGGACAAGAGGACAAGAGCAGATACAGGAACGCCCTGAGAGCTTTAGCTCTAGGACAGGCCCCTAACAGGACCTGTGACCTTTGCAAGTGAAACGCGGCCACTGCCCAAACTGCAGTGTGGTAGGAAGTGAGCCGGTGGATAAACACTCCAAGTTCTCTCTCTTTCACCCTTTGATTTCCTGCCACTCACATCGGTTTCATCCAACCAGATGCCAAAAGGTGAGGGAGTCAGCTCATGCTATCAGCAGCCTGGACGCAGAGCAGACAAGGATGAATCTGAGGGGCAAAGAGAGCATCCTCTGCCTTTATCCACAGATGTACTTAGAAACTGCTAGGAACACAATCCACGATGCTATCCATAGAGAAATATCTAAATAAACTGTGATGTGTCCGTGCTAGGAAATCCTAGGCAGGAGTTGAAAAGACAGAACAGGTCAATAGTTATGGTGTGGAGAGATTGCTGAGACCTGTTGTTGAGTGGTGAAGTAAACTGCAGAAAAATGCCTAGAGTAGGATGGCATGTTTGCAATACTCACCAACCCCCCAACCACATACACTATCATAAGTCTATTAAGGTGCAGCGCAGTGGCTCACGCCTATAATCCCAACACTTGTGCGGTGGCTCACGCCTGTAATCCCGACACTTTGGGAGGCCGAGGTGGGCAGATCACCTGAGGTCAGGAGTTCCAGACCAGCCTGGCCAACGTGGTGAAACCCCATCTCTACTGAAAATACAAAAATTAGCCGCGCATGATGGCGCATGCCCGTAATCTCAGCTACTCTGGGAGGATGAGGCAGGAGAAACGCTTGAACCTGGGAGGTGGAGGTTGCAGTGACCCGAGATCACACCATTGCACTCTAGCCTGGGTGGTAAGAGCGAAACTTTGCCTCAAAAAAAAAAAAAGTCTATTAAATGCCCCATGTCTTTTATGGTATTTTGTTATATGTATATGTCCATATGCAAAGTTTGGAATAATATACATCAAACTGGTAAGAGTGGTTTGCTCTGGAGAGGTGGGAGGCGGTTCAAGATTCGGGGGTTGGTCAAAGGGGACTTCAGTTGTGGTAGATAGTACTGGCTGCTTAGTAACAGCCATTTCCCACTCACCCCCTTCTTTAATGCTAACAACTCAAATCTTGTTCAGGTATCAAAGGGCAGCATTGTGCTCAGGGAAGGTAGGTCCAGGTGTCAAATCATGATTGATCTAAGCCAAGTATGCTTATACCACTGCCCTTTGCCTGTGATTTGTCTAGGGGTAGGCATGTGACCTAGTCTGCTATTGACTATTTTTTTTTTTGGCTTCCAATTCTGTTTTGATTTTGTTTCTTTGTATGTCTTTCCTTAAATATAGTCCATCACCTTGGCTCAGTGCATGTCACCAACAATTCTCCAAGAATTTCAGAGTTTGGACCTCAGTGGCATGGCTGGCCCCAGATTATCTATGCAGGGAGGCCTGCACCTGTGACAGTCAGCTGCAGCAGGGGGCCGCCCATCTTCTGTGCTTTGTGGTACATATCTGTGTCGCCAAAGCAGCGGCCCCAGTACAGCAAGCCTTCCTTCTTCTGCTCCTTCCAGCAGTTGTTCCAGAGGTTGGCGATATAATCATCTTCCACATTCGGTTTGACTGTTTGGAGGCTGGAGCCTGTGTACTCCTCCGAGAAAGTGCTCAGGTGATCAGTGACTCGCCTGTGATGTGGCCCACAGACAGTCTTGGGCTCAGACTGTAGGGTAGACTGCAGACCATGAGCTGGCTGAGAGCTGACACGAGGATGAGGGTGGGCATCAGCTGCACAAACACCCCTAGCCCGCCGCCACTCTGCTTCTCCCTGGGGCCCTGCCTTTGTTGGGAGGTATAGCGCATGCGGCCATTGCTGTAGATGTGGACTTTACTAGAAGGGAAGCCACTGCCAAAGAACATGTTGAAAAGGTCTTCGGGGGAGATGTCAACCTCAAAGCCACGGTGGAAGTCCCCTGCCGATGCCGGGCCTGGCTGCCCAGCTCCTGTTATAGCCGAAGTGGTCATACTGCTTCCTCCTTCTTTCTCTCTCTCTCTCTCTCTCTCTCTCTCTCTCTCTCTCTCTCTCTCTTCTTCCCTCCCTCCCTCCCTCCCTCCCTTCCTTCCTTCTTTCCTTCTTTCCTTCTTTCTTTTCTGAGACAGTCTTGCTCTGTCGCCTAGGCTGGAGTGCAGTGCTCAATCTCAGTACACTGCAACCTCTGCTTCCTGGGTTCAAGCAATTCTCCTGCCTCAGCCTCCCGAGTAGCTGGGATTACAGACATGGGCCACCACGGCCGGCTCATTTTTGTATTTTTAGTAGAGACAGGGTTTCACCATGTTGGCTAGGCTGGTCTCAAACCAGCTGGTCTCAAACTCCTGACCTCATGATCTGCCCACCTCGGCCTCCTAAAGTGCTGGGATTACCGGCATGAGCCACTGCGCCGGGCCATACTGCTTCCTCTTCTCCGGGTTGCTGAGTACTGCATATGCTGCTTCAGTGGCGCCAGGTGCATGGTTCTTGTCTGGGTGGAATTTGAGGGCCAGTTTGTGGTAGGCCTTCTTCAGTTCCTCATCTGAGACCCCTCTACTCGCCCCCAGGATCTCATAGTAATCCTTACATTGCTTGACCCTTTCCACAGCTGCAACTCCTTCTTCAGTGTAGCCTTTGGTGCTCTCTTCTCCTCCAGCTTCACCATTGGCCTAGGGAGTATCGGTCCCACCTGCTTTCCTGTGGGTGGCATGGGTTGCATCTGTGGGTTGGGGCTAGTCACCAGCAGTTTGTGGTTCCTAGTTGAGGGACTCCATCGAGATGCAAACTCGCGGCATTGGGTACAGCCACTGTGCCTTCTGCAGGAAGAGGAGCGCCTGGTCGGGCTGGTTGTGCTGGATGGCCTTGAGGGCAATGCTGATACAGAGCTCGGCTTCATCCTTGTTGGATTACATGGCAGAACCAGAGTATGGAACCTGCTGGTGACTTTTAAGAAGTATTTTTGTTGTTGTTGTTCTAATAACAGACAGGGTATATAGTAGATGAAGCAAGTAGATGAAGATGAAGAGTTCTGCTTCTCCCTTTCCTTTCTGCCTTGGGATGGAGTTTTTGAAAATGTGATGCTTGGAGTTACAGCAACCATCTTTTGACCCAGGGGAAAAGGCCAGGAGAGGCCGGGCATGGTGGCTCACACCTGTAATCCCATGACTTTGGGAGGCCAAGGCGGGCAGATCACAAGGTCAGGAGTTCAAGACCAGCCTGACAAACATGGTGAAACTCTGTCTCTACTAAAAATAAAAAATTAGCTGGATGTGGTCCGAGCACCTGTAGTCCCAGCTGCTCGGGAGGCTGAGGCAGGAGAAATCCTTGAACCTGGGAGGCAGAGGTTGTGGTGAGCCAAGATTGCACTCCTACACTCCAGCCTGGGCAACAGAGCAAGACTCCCTCTCAAAAAAAAAAAAAAAAAAAAAAAAAAAAGCCAGGAGAAATGGAGAAATGTAGAGACATCAGCTTAGCATCTTAATTTTTTTGTTTTTGTTTGTTTTGTTTTCTTTTTTTTTGAGACGGAGTTTCACTCTTGTTGCCCAGGCTGGAGTGCAGTGGCATGACCTCAGCTCACCACAACCTCCACCTCCCTGGTTCAAGCAATTCTCCTGCCTCAGCCTCCTGAGTAGCTGGGATTACAGGGATGTGCCACCATGCCTGGCTAATTTTGTATTTTTTTTTTTTTTTTTTAGTAGGGGGGGTTTCTCCATGTTGGCCAAGCTGGTTTTGAACTCCTGACCTCAGGTGATCCACCGGCCTCTGCCTCCCAAAGTGCTGGGATTATAGGCATGAGCCACTGCACTCTGCCTTTTTTTTTTTTTTTTTTTTTTGAGACAAGATCTCTTGCTCTATCACTCAGGCTGGAGTTCAGTGGCACCATCATAACTCACTGCAGCCTCAAGCTCCTGGGCTCAACCCATCCTCCTGCCTCAGCTTCCTGTGGTGGAAACCACAAGTATGTGCCACCACACCTGGCTAATTTTTTATTTTTTATAGAGATGGGGGTCTGACTATATTGCCCAGGCTGGTCTCGAATTCCTGGGCTCAAGCAATCCTCCTGTCTCATCCTCCCAACCTGCTGGGATTATAGGCATAATCCTGGCCCACCCCAGCATCTTGATACCTTCTTTCTTTTCCAAAGCAGAAACTGTTTTTCTCCAAACTTATTGTTACCTGAGATATTTAAAAGCCTTTGTTTCTTAAACTACTGTTAGCCAGGTGTTCTGTTACAATAAAACACATCCTAACCAACATAGCAGTTTAATCTGAAGTGATGTATTTTATTTATTTATTTATTTATTTATTTATTTATTTATTTTGAGACGGAGTTTTGCTCTTGTTGCCCAGGCTGGAGTGCAATGGCGCTATCTCAGCTCACCACAACCTCTGCCTCCCAGGTTTAAGTGATTCTCCTGCCTCAGCCTCCCGAGTAGCTGGGATTACAGGTGCGTGCCACCATGCCTGGCTAATTTTGTATTTTTAGTAGAGATGTGATTTCTCCACGTTGGTCAGGCTGGTCTCGAACTCCCAATCTCAGGTGGTCCGCCCACCTCGGCCTCCCAAAGTGCTGAGATTACAGGTGTGAGCCACCAAGCCCAGCCCTGAAGTGATGTATTTTCTCAGTAGAATTTATTCATGCATTACTTGGGTAATTACACATTTTTTGAAGGAGGATAAAACCCCTTAGGCATTTGTACTTCATCTTCAGAGTTGACCTGATCCACCTTCTGCTGACTCTCTGACTCCCTCTACCCTTCAGGGCTCTTGTTTGCCTCTGCTGCTGGTCTCTGGGCTGCCAGCTGAACTGCTTTGATTGACAACTCAGGTGTATAAGACTTTTGGAATACACACTTTAGCCTTCCTAGGGCTGCTCCATCCTTCGTACTCCCTCAGGCTGGGGGACCTGCTGTTTGGGGCTGCCCTTTCCACGGCACTTTCTTCAGGGAGGGACTTGCCGTTTGGTAACTGACCCCCCCTTGCCCTCACCACTTCTCTTCTGGGGAGATGGAAGAGCTGCAGCATAGGAGAAGCTGGGGAACAGGCCCAAAGCCAAGGGCCCCAGAGTCTAGGTGGGATTCCTTTGGCTCTGGCCCTGGGCCTGGCATCTGAATATTATAGAGAAACTTATTCTAGGTTTATCCAGGGGTTCTTGCATCACCTGTGATTTCTGAGGATGCTTTTAAATCACTAGTATTCACTGCCTCTACTGGAACTTCTGTACACTGGATTTTATTCCTCCCAGCTATGAGGGCTTGTGAAAATATCTTAAAGAGTAGAGTAAGTAGCTCGGGCAGGCTTGCATTTGCGGAAGGCCACCCTCATGGATGGAAGACTGGTGGGAGGCCCTTGTGATAGGCTGAGGGAGACAGGCTGAGGTTTTAATTGGGGCCCAAGTTGGGGATGGAGGGGAGGAGATGGGTGTGTTTCCCCCTTCCCTTCTCTGTGGGCAATGCTCCACATATGGTGGCAAGGAAAGTTTTCTGCATTCTTCAAAGCACGAGGAGAGATCTTTTGGACGCTGTTTCCACGGGTGTTTCGGGGAGCTCTCTGTAATAAGGGTTCCCTTTGTGGCAGTTGGCAGTCAGTTCCAAGCTCATCATTTTGTTGCAGCAGGACTTGGCAAGGGCATGGGAGAACAGGACTTCTGCTGTTCGTTTTCCACTCTGAGCTCTGCACCCCTACCTATGAGGGCTACCTCTTTCCTCCATCCCGTTCCAACTGTCCTCTTCCTGCTCGTTCTTTTGTCCAAACCTGTGGGAGGCTGCATTCAAGTTCACAGAAAAGGGGTACCTGTAGTCAAAAAGGGTAGGAGGATGGGAGGAGAGGATTAAGGAAAAGCCAACTTTTGCCTCAGATGCCCGGCTGCTTTATTATGCATGCTTTCCTCTTTCTCACTGTTTTTTGGAAAGGCTGAAAATAAACACTTTTGTAATACTGACTTGTAGTTCACACTTTCCTGACAAGTTACTCAAACTGCAGCCACAGCCGCTTAAAGAGAAGCTTGACGCAAGCCTTATTCAGCAGGCACTTTCTAATTCAGAATGTTCCGAGGCAGTTGATCTTGCTACTTCTAAACTAGTGAAGGGACTGAGGAGGGGGCACATTGCTGAACCTGGGAGCCCTGGGCCAGCACTCACCACCAGTGAGTCCACCAGCATCTCTACCACAAAGTCAAGCTTTTGAGACTGCTGGGTCCTCAGGGCTGTTACTCAGCACACTTATTCAAGAAATGTCACAGAGTCATCAAAAATCTCACTTGGAAGAAACTATGAACATCTCTCAATTCAAGATCCTTTTTCTGTAGGCCAGAGAAGTGACTTCCCTGCTTAAAATGAACAGAACTATTAGTGGAGGAGCCAGGGATACAGCCGCAAACTCTGGAAACTTCCCATTGAGCCATGCTTTGTTAATTTCATGGATTTGATTTATTACATTTCAGTTTTTATCACAAAACCTTTCAAACATACACAAAAGTTGAGAGAAGAGTATAATGAACATCTATGTACCCGTCACTCGATGTCAGTACCGGTCACCGATTCGATGTTGTCTTATCTAGTCCCCATTTTCCCCCACTGCAACCAGACAGACATCGTAACACTTTATCCACGAGTACAGCAATATGTGTCTCTAACAGAAAGCTTTAAAAAATACTGTAACCATAGTTACCATTATCACATCCACAAAATTAGCGTTATTTCTTAGTGTCATAATACCTTCGAATTCAGTTTTCTCCGGTTGTGTCAAAAATGTCTTTTTGCAGTTTGTTTAAATGAGAATCCAAACAAGTCCACACATTGTGTTCGTTGACATTTTTTAAGGGCTTTTATACTGTCATGGTCCCTCCCCTATACCTTCCCCATGCCATTTGTTTGTTGACATAGTTGGGTCATCTGTCCTTCAGAACTTCCCACGTTCTGAACGTGGCTGGTATATTCTGCTGGTGTCCTTCAACCTATTTTTCCATCCTGTTTCCTGTACATTGGTGCTGAAGATGTAGACAACAGTGATTTTCAGCTGGGGGAGACTCTGCTTCCCTCACCTCCCAGGGGACATTGGCAATGTCTGGAGACTTTTGGTTGTCACACCTGGGGGTGGGGGTGCTACAGGCATCTAGTGAGTAGAGGCCAGGGATGCTGCTAAACATCCTGCAGTGCACAGGACAGCTGCCCACAAGAAAGAATTGTGTGTCCCCAAATGTCAGTAGTGCTGAGGTTGAGAAACCCTGACCGGGAGACTTGAGATTCAAGTTTTGCTTTTTTTTTTGGCAAGGATATTTCATAGGTGGAATCGTGTACTTCCTGCTGCATCGTATTAGGAGGACACTGTGTCTGATGTTAAGGTGATGTTAAGGTTGATCAGTGGATTCAGGAGGTGTCAACCTCACACATCATAAAATTAGCCAAATGGGCATGTTTTGAGAGTAAAAGGGAGTGCTATTAATAGATGAAAACTGGGAATGTTTCTGGCAAACACAGACGTGATTATCCTACCCATTGATTTTTCAAGAACTTTATTCATCTCTAATGAATTTTCTTTCACTTTTTCCCCAGTTTTAATCAAAGTTACATGGGCACATAATCTTTTTATTTTTAAATTAATATATTTTTAAGAGACGAGGTCTCACTCTGTTACCCAGGTTGGAGTGCAGTGCTTGATCATAGCTCACTGTAGCATCAAACTCCTGACTTCAAGTGATCTTCCCACCTCAGCTTCCCAAATAGCTAGATAGATGCGTGTCACATGCCTGGATAATTTTTTTTTTCTTTTGTAGAAACAGAGTCTTGCTACGTTACCCAGCGTGGTCTGGAACTCCTGGCCTCAAGTGATTCTCTCACCTTGGCCTCCCAAAGTGCTAGGATTACAGGCATAAGCCGCCATGCTCGGCCCACGGGCACATAATTTAAAGAGCCACATAATTCTCCTACACTTGTTGCTGCAGTAATTTCCTCATTCCTCCCTATTTTCCTTTCCTAAGAGGCAACCACTTTCAATTCTTTCAGCTGATTCTTGTAATATTTATCCTCACACATCCTAATTTGCTTAAATTGCTACTTCATGGTTTTTCTGGTTTTGGCATTTTAAAAGGACTTCTTTCTAAAGAATATAATGTATCTTTCTGACAGTGCTCTCCAGCCCCCTGTACAAGCCTTTCTTGACCTTTCATGTTCTCAGAACAGTGAAATTCTAATTTTAGCTGTCTGCTTATATTTAAGAGTAGGGTATTAAAAAGCCAAATACAGGCTCTGATCTTGTGAGTGGAGCTTGTTGACTGCTATCTTCCCCATAGGGTTATCTGGCTCTGCTACCTCCAATGTCAGGATGTTTGAGTATTTCTTCTTGGGCCAGTAAGTCTTCCAGTCTTCTGCTCAAGGAGATAGACCTGGCTGCCAGGGTCCTGGGACCCAGGTAGGGCTAAAGAGCAGTGAGTCTCAGCATTCGTTCTGTGGACTTTCCTTTTTTTGTTGTAATTCCTTGCCATCAATGGTGCCCGCTGTCCTCCAGTCAGTCCTTAGAGGCTCCATTAACTTCCTCCAGAGAATAAACCTTAAGCCTAGTGGCAGGATTGTGGGAGGGCAGTTGCCCAGTTGCACAGAGTTGGGGAAGGCAGCTAAGGATCAAATTGTTTTTTTTTTTAAAAAAACAGTTTTATTGAGATATAATTGACATAAAATAAATGTCACTTATTTAAAATGTACAATTTGATAAGTTTTGACATATGTATACACCCATGAAATTATAAACAGTCAAGATAATGAGCACCTGGGCATGGTGGCTCATGCCTGTAATCCCAGCATTTTGGGAGTCCAAGGGAGGAGGATGACTTGAGTCCAGGAGTTTGAGAACATCCTGGGCAACAAAGTGAGACCTCCGTCTCTACAAAAAATTTAAAAATTAGCCGGGCATAGCTGGGCGCGGTGGCTCACACCTGTAATCCCAGCACTTTGGGAGGCCGAGGCAGGTGGATCACAAGGTCAGGAGATCGCGACCATCCTGGCTAACATGGTGAAACCCCGTCTCTACTAAAAAAAAAAATACAAAAAATTAGCTGGGCTTGGTGGTGGGCGCCTGTAATCCCAGCTACTCGGGAGGCTGAGGCAGGAGAATGGCGTGAACCCAGGAGGAGGAGCTGGGAGTGAGCCAAGATCGTGCCACTGCACTCCAGCCTAGGTGACAGAGCGAGACTCCATCTCAAAAAAAAAAAAAAAAAAAAAAAAATTAGCTGGGCATGGTGGTGCATGCCTGTAGTCCCAGCTACTCAGGAGGCTGAGGTGGGAGGATCACTTGAGCCTGGGAGGTCGAGGCTGCAGTCAGTGAGCTGTGATCACCCCACAGCCCTCCAGCCTGAGTGACAGAGTGAGACCCTGTCCCCCACCTAAAAAAAAAAAAAAAAAAAAAAAAAAGACAGTGAGCATATTAGTTGCCCCTCAAGATTCCGCTGCCTACTCAGGCAACTGCTGATCTGCTTTCTGCCACTAGATTGGTTTGCATTTTCTAAGATTTTATGTAAATGTAATCATATAGTACTTGCTCTTTTTAGTGGGGAGGGATTCTGCCTTTTTTCACTCAGCATAATTACTTTGAGATTCATTCATGTCGTTGAGTACATCAATAGTTCATTCCTTTTTATTGTTAAGTGGTATCTCGTTGGATTCATACACCAGAATTCGTTTATTCATTTAGTTGTTGAAGGATATCTGGATTGTTTCCAGTTTTTGGTTATTACAAATAATGCTGCTATGAACATTCATGTTCAGGTCTTCGTGTGGACATGGTTTTTCATTTTTCTTGGGTTAACACCTAGGAATGGAATGGCTGAGCCATATGGCAGGTGCATGTTTAACTTTTTTTTTTAGTTGAACTTTGAACAACATGTTTAACCTTTAGTGAAACTGCCACACTGTTCTCCAAACTGGTTGTACCATTTCATATTTCCACCAGCAGTGAACCAGAAAGTTCTAGGTTGCTCAACATCTTGCCAACATGTGATTTGGTCAGTCGTTTAAATTTTAGATATTCTAATGAGTATGTAGTGGTATCTCATGGTTTTAATTTGCATTTCCTAATGACTAATGATGTTGAGCATCTTTGCATGTGCTTATTTGCCATCTGTATATCCTCTTTGGTAAATCGTTCAAATCTCTTGCCCATTTATAAAATTTGGTTGTTTTGTTTTTTTATTGAGTTTTGAGATTTCTTTACATATTTTGGATACAAATCTGTTATCAAATGTGTGACTTGCATATATTTGCTCCTAGTCTGCAGCTTGCCTTTTCATTCTCCTAACAATGTCTTTCAAAGAGCAAATGTTCTCAGTTTTATTTCTTTTTTTCTCCATAAGAGATTTTAGAATCTTCCATAAATGTTCTTAATTTTGATGAAGTCCAATGTATTGATTTTCTTTTATTGATTTTGCTTTTGGTGCTGTTTCTAAGAAATATTTGCTTAACCCAAGGTCACAAAGAGTTTCTTTTGTGTGTGTGTGTGTGTGTTTCCTTAGATATTAATGGTTTTAGGTTTAGGTCTGTGATCCATTTTGAGTAAATTATTTTTAATTAATTTTCTTTCTTTTTTTTTTTTTTTAAAGAGACAGAGTCTCGGCCGGGCGCCCTGGCTCACATCTGTAATCCTACCACTTTGGGAGGCCGAGGTGGGCGGATTGCCTGAGCTCAGGAGTTCATGACCAGCCTGGGCAACACGGTGAAACCTGGTCTCTACTAAAATATAAAAAAATTAGCTGAGCGTGGCAGCATGTGCCTGTAGTCCCAGCTACTTGGGAGGCTGAGGCAGGAGAATTGCTTGAACCCGAGAGGCAGAGGTTGCAGTGAGCCGAGATTGCACCGCTGCACTACTCTAGCCTGGGCGATAGAGCGAGATTCTGTCTCCAAAAAAAAAAAAAAAAGGAGACAAAATCTCACTCTGATGTCCAGGCTGGAATTCAGTGGCACGATCATAGCTCACTGCAGCCTTGAAGCCAGGGCTGAAATGGTCCTTTTACCTCAGCCTTTGGAGTAGCTGGGACTACAGGGGAGTGCCATGTTCCTGAACCATTTTCAGTTAATTTTTTCTGTATAGTGTGAGATGGGTCAAAGTTCTGGGTTTTTTTTTTTTCTTTTTTGTACATGGATATCCAATTATTTCAACACTATTTGTCAAAAAAGACTGTTTTCCCCATCAAATTGCCTTTGCACTTACGCAAGTTACTGTTTCTTAGTCTCTAATCTATTTTTCTATTTGTCTCTTTTGAATTCAGTACCACACTATGTTGATTATTGTAGCTTATATTAAGTCTTAAAGTTACATAGGGTAAATTCTCCATATTTATTCTTCTTTTTCAAAGTTGAATTGGTTATTCCAAATCTTTTGCATTTCTAAATGAATTATATTTTTATTTTTTATTATCTTTTTTTTTTGAACAGAGTCTTGCTCTGTCATGCAGGCTGGAGTGCAATGGCACGGTCTCAGCTCACTGCAACCTCTACCTCCCGGGTTCAAGCCATTCTCCTGCCTCAGCCTCCCAAGTAGCTGGGACTACAGGCATGCGCCACCACACCCGGCTAATTTTTTTCTTTTCAGTGGAGACGGGGTTTCACCTTCTTGGACAGGCTGGTCTTGAACTCCTGATCTCAAGTGATCTGCCCACCTCAGCCTCCCAAAGTGCTGGGATTATAGGCATGAGCCACCACGCCTCCCTCTACCCCTAACCCCGCCCCAAGTAGCAGTGGTGCGAACACGGCTCACTGCAGCCTCCACCTCCTGGGCTCAAGTGATCTTCCTGCTTCAGCAACCTCCCTCCACCTCTAACCCTGCCCCAAGGCATGAGCCACCGCGCCTGTCCCTAAATGAATTATATGATCAGCTTGTCAATTTTAAAAAACACATTGTTAATGTAAAAATGAATCATATAATGTAAAATGTAAATGTTTAATGTATACATATATGTATGATTTAATGTGTAATATAAAAAAATATAAAAAGCCTGCTGGGATTTTGACTTGGATTTATTATAGCTATAGATTAAATTGGGGAAAATTTACATCTAACCAAGTTCAGTGTTGGATATAAGTGGTAACAGCAGACATTCTTTCCTTGTTCTGATATTGGGGAAAGCAGTCAGTCTTTCACCATTAAGTATGATGCTAGCTGTAGGGTTTTCGTAGTTATCCATTATCAGGTTGTAGAAGTTCCCATCTGTTCCTAGTTTGTTGAAAATTTTCATCAGGAATGGAGGTTAAATGCTTATTTTGTATGTATTGAGCTGGTCACATGGTTTTTCTTTTTAAATTTTTGTTTGTTTGTTTTTTTATTTGTTTGAGACGGAGTCTTACTGTGTCACCCAGGCTGGAGTGCAGTGGTGTGATCTTGGCTCACTGTAACCTCCACCTCTGGGGTTCAAAAGATTCTCCTGCCTCAGCCTCCCAAGTAGCTGGGTTTACAGGCACCTGCCACCACACGTGGCTAATTTTTTTGTATTTTTAGTAGAGATGGAGTTTCACCATGTTGGCCAGCCTGGTCTTGAACTCCTGATCTCAAGTGATCCTCCCGCCTTGGCCTCCCAAAGTGCTGGGATTACAGGTGTGTGCCACCACACCTGACCTTTAATTTGTTAATATAGTGAATTAAATTGATTGATTTTCAAATGCTTTTTTTTTGAGACAGGGTCTCACTTTGTCTCTCTGGCTGGAGCAGTGGTGCGAACACAGCTTACTGCAGCCTCGACCTCCGGGGCTCAAGTGATCTTCCTGCTTCAACAACCTCCCGCCACCCCTAACCCTGCCCCAAGTAGCTGGGACTATGAGCATGTGCCACTGTGCCCGGCTAATTTTTTTTTTCTTTTTTTGTAGAGACAGGGTTTCACTACGTTGCCCAGGTTGGTCTTGAACCCCTGAGCACCAGCAATCCTCCCACCTCGGCCTCCCAAAGTTCTGGGATTACAGGCATGAGCCACCATGTGCAGCCAAGATTTTTCTTCTCTTTTTTCTCTTTCTTTCTTTCTTTCTTTCTTTCTTTCTTTCTTTCTTTCTTTCTTTCTTTCTTTCTTTCTTTCTTTCTTTCTTTCTTTCTTTCTTTCTTTCTTTCTTTCTTTCTTTCTTTCTTTCTTTCTTTCTTTCTTTCTTTCTTTCTTTCTTTCTTTCTTTCTTTCTTTCTTTCTTTCTTTCTTTCTTTCTTTCTTTCTTTCTTTCTTTCTTTCTTTCTTTCTTTCTTTCTTTCTTTCTTTCTTTCTTTCTTTCTTTCTTTCTTTCTTTCTTTCTTTCTTTCTTTCTTTCTTTCTTTCTTTCTTTCTTTCTTTCTTTCTTTCTTTCTTTCTTTCTTTCTTTCTTTCTTTCTTTCTTTCTTTCTTTCTTTCTTTCTTTCTTTCTTTCTTTCTTTCTTTCTTTCTTTCTTTCTTTCTTTCTTTCTTTCTTTCTTTCTTTCTTTCTTTCTTTCTTTCTTTCTTTCTTTCTTTCTTTCTTTCTTTCTTTCTTTCTTTCTTTCTTTCTTTCTTTCTTTCTTTCTTTCTTTCTTTCTTTCTTTCTTTCTTTCTTTCTTTCTTTCTTTCTTTCTTTCTTTCTTTCTTTCTTTCTTTCTTTCTTTCTTTCTTTCTTTCTTTCTTTCTTTCTTTCTTTTTTTGAGACGGAGTCCGGCTCCGTCCCCCGGGCTGGAGGGCAGTGGTGCAATCTCGGCTCACTGCAACCTCCACCTCCCGGGTTCAAGTGATTCTCGTGCCTCAGCCTCCTGAGTAGCTAGAACTGCAGGCACGCCACCATGCCCAGCTAATTTTTTTGTATTTTTAGCAGAGACAGGGTTTCACCATGTAGGTCAGGCGGGTCTCGAACTCCTGACCTCAGGTGATCTGCCTGCCTTGGCCTCCCAAAGTGCTGGGATTATAGGCGTGAGCCACTGTGCCCCACCCTGAAATTTTTCAAATGTTAAACTAATCTTGCAATTCTGGGATAAAGCCTTCTTGGTTAAAATACATGATTCTTTTTGTATATAATTGAAATCAATTTGCTAAAATTTTGTTTTAAGAAATTTGCACCTACATTCATAAGTTTTCTTTTCTTTTTGAGACGGAGTCCCGCTCTGTCACCCAGGCTGGAGTACAGTGGCGTGATCTCGGCTCACTGCAAGCTCTGCCTCCCGGGTTCAAGCGATTCTCCTGCCTCAGGCTCCCGAGTAGCTGAGATTACAGGCGTGTGCCACCACGTCCGGCTAATTTTTGTGTTTTTAGTAGAGACAGGGTTTCGCCATGTTGGCCAGGATGGTCTCGATCTCTTGACCTTGTGATCCGCCTGCCTCGGCCTCTCAAAGTATTGGGATTACAGGCGTGAGCCACCGTGCCCGGCATAAGTTTTCTTTTCTTGCAATGTCTTTGGTTTGATTCATAGAATGCTGATCTCATAGGATTCCCCACCCCTCCCTTTAGCTTTCTGGAAGAGTTCATATAGTATTAGTATGACTTCTTTAAAATTTTGGTATTATTATTATTTTTTTCTTCTGCTTACTCCGAGTTTCCCTTTCTCTTCTTCTGTAGTTTCTTAAGAAAGAAGGTAGCTATGGGCCGGGCGCGGTGGCTCAAGCCTGTAATCCCAGCACTTTGGGAGGCCGAGACGGGCGGATCACGAGGTCAGGAGATCCAGACCATCCTGGCTAACACGGTGAAACCCCGTCTCTAATAAAAAAATACAAAAAACTAGCTGGGCGAGGTGGCGGGCGCCTGTAATCCCAGCTACTCCGGAGGCTGAGGCAGGAGAATGGCGTGAACCCGGGAGGTGGAGCTTGCAGTGAGCTGAGATCCGGCCACTGCACTCCAGCCTGGGCCACAGAGTGAGACTCCGTCTCAAAAAAAAAAAAAAAAAAAGGAAGCTGAGGTTGTTGATTTGAGCACTCTTTTTTGAGCCATTCTCCTGCCTCAGCCTCCCGAGTAGCTGGGACTACAGGCGCCACCACCACGCCCGGCTAATTTTTTTGTATTTTTAGTGGAGACGGGGTTTCATTGTGTTAGCCAGGATGGTCTCGATCTCCTGACCTCGTGATCCGCCCGTCTCGGCCTCCCAAAGTGCTGGGACTACAGGCTTGAGCCACCGCACCCGGCCGATTTGAGCACTCTTTTTCTCCTACTTTAGACAGTTGAGTGCTATGGATTTCCCTCTAAGTTCTGCATTCCCTGCACCCCACCCATTTTGTTATGTTGTGTTTTCTTTTGCATCAGTTCACAATGCTAATTTATCTTTGATTTCTTCTTTGACCCATGGGTTAAGAAGTGAGTTATTTAGTTTTCAAACATTTGGGTGTTTTTGAGATTTTATTTATTTGTTTGTTTGTTTATTTTTTTGTCCAAGAGGCATTTTGTTTGTAAATCTCTATTACATCTCTAGAAAAAGAATGCTAGAATTTTCCCTCTTGTGTGTTTTTGTCTTGCTTCTTCATGGTCCATGATGCCAGCTGAGGCTGTCAGTACAATGAAACCAAACTGGTGGGATGGAAGAAGATTACTCTGCCATTTTTCTGGATCTTTGAGTTGCACATCACATCTGGGGCTGATCACGCCACACTTGTTTAGCCTGCCTGTGAGGCAGCTCTTTGATCATCAATGATTTCAGTTTTGCCAATGTAACCATGCTTCATCATCACAGTGAAAAACTGGACGATGACTTCGGAGCACAGCCTAATAAGAACCTGAGTTCGTGACCTCTCTTTTCAGCATTGTTGATGCTCTTGAGAGCATCAGCCTGAACATTCATGCACACCATTGTGGCGGTGCAGAGAGATAAAGGAAAGAGGACGGGAGGGGAGAGCACACAGTGTTATTGAGATATATTTTTCCTATTGATTTCATTTTGGTCACAGAGCATACTTTGTATAACTTGAACCCTTTTAAATTATTGAAATTCATTTTATGGCCCAGAATTGGACTATTTTGGTAAATGTTTTTTTGTGTACTAAAAAAAAATGTATATTCTGCCAATCTTGGGTGGACCTGGAAACTTTCTCAAGCCAGTAAGCCGGGGCACTCAAAGAGCTCATTTTGTTTATTTCCTGTCTCTCAGGAATTGGTATACTTCATTGCCGTATACCCAATGTCTTCAGAACAACTGTTTCATATATTTGTCTATTTTATAAGTTGCATTTGGTGGAAGAAGAGTAAATTTGGTCTGCTATTCCATCTTAGCCAAAGTGGAAGTCTCTTTGAACTGCTTTTTAATTGAGTTTTCAACCAATATTCCTTTGCTAGCCCTACCTTAACCTTCCACTTCCAGAAGTAGCTGGTACTGACTATTCCTGAGCCTTTTCGGTGTTCTTAGATGTCAGTTGTGTCGTTTCTTGGCTTTTCTCACTGCTGGTTGTGGAATCTAATAAATACTCTAGCAGAGTTATTAAAGCAGTGCTGACACTACACAGGGGACCCTGAAATTAGACAGTTATGGCTGGCTGAAACAGGACCTCAAACTCATATACCAACAAGGGCTCTCTAGGGAGAGGAAATGATTGAAAACATGGGTGCAAGATAACTGGAAGGGGTGGGGACGAACACAACTCAACTTGTTTAGACAACTCTGCTCCCATCTCCTGTGACCATGGAAGAAAGAAGGCCTGGTGCTGCTGGATCTTCTAGGAAAGTTTCAGAGAAGCTGGAAACCCATAACTTTACGTAAAGTTACCCCTTCCTTCCTTCCTTCCTTCCTTCCTTCCTTCCTTCCTTCCTTCCTTCCTTCCTTCCTTCCTTCCTTCCTTCCTTCCTTCCTTCCTTCCTTTCTCTCTCTCTCTCTCTTTCTCTCTTTCTCTCTCTCTCTCTCTTTCTTTCTTTCTTTCACGGAGTCTTGCTCTGTCACCCAGGCTAGAGTACAGTGGTATAATCTCGGCTCACTGCAACCTCCGACTCCCTGGATCGAGCCATTCTCCTGCCTCAACCTGCTGAGTAGCTGGGACTACAGGCATGCACCACCACACCCAGCTAGTTTTTGTATTTTTAGTAGAGACAGGGTTTCACTATGTTAGCCAGGATGGTCTTGATCTCCTGACCTTGTGATTCACCCTCCTCGGCATCCCAAAATTCTGGGATTACAGGTGTGAGCCACCGCACCCAGTCCAGAATCACCTCTTAAAAAAATCTTGGCAACTCATCCAAATTTAAAAGAATGTCGAGGGCCAAATGAAAATCCACCTAAGGATGCGATGACAGCTCGGGATTTGCATCTCTGTTTCTCTTTCGCATTTTCCTGCTCCATTATGCAGGGATGTGGATATTCACTGGCCTTTGGGGACTGAGCGTGGGTGAGTCTCTATGGGTAGCAAGGAAATGGCAGACTTTCTATGAAAACCAACTGAATCATGGAATGAGAGAGCTGGAAGTGACCTTAGAAAAATGTGGTCGGCCGGGCGCAGTGGCTCAAGCCTGTAATCCCAGCACTTTGGGAGGCCGAGACGGGCGGATCACGAGGTCGGGAGATCGAGACCATCCTGGTTAACACGGTGAAACCCCGTCTCTACTAAAAAATACAAAAAACTAGCTGGGCGAGGTGGTGGGCGCCTGTAGTCCCAGCTACTCCGGAGGCTGAGGCAGGAGAATGGCGTGAACCCGGGAGGCGGAGCTTGCAGTGAGCTGAGATCCGGCCACTGCACACCAGCCTGGGTGACAGAGCGAGACTCCGTCTCAAAAAAAAAAAAAAAGAAAAAAAAAAAAAAAGAAAAATGTGGTCAAACCCCAGGATGTTATGCAAGAAGCACCTAAGGCTTAGAAAAGTCAAGTGACTTCTCCAAGTACAAAGACTGTATTAGTTAATAGTTGGGCTGAGTCTGCATCTAGTTGCCTAGCCAAATTTTCTTTCTTCTGTGTTCCATGAGAGCAAGAGACATGTCAGTATCCTTAATGCAATTCTTGGTGCATAGTAGGTATTCAATGAATATTTGTTGAATTAAAAACATGTACTGAGTTGCTTTCTATAATATTAGCATGTGCTATCTTTATCAGTTAGGATATGGTGTGACTACATATAACAGAAAATCCCCAAAACATTAGCTCATATACAATAAAGATTTATTTATCTGTGAAAGAAATTTGGACCTTTAGGGTGACAACAATGTTCTCATCTCCTCTGGTTCTGTTTTACAATTCTTCGTGTATGGCTTCCATCCTTAAATTTATCTTATGATACTGAAGCTATAGCCATACAGCTCAACTAAATTCCAAGATGGAAGAATGTAGAATGCATCCATGGCAAAAGGTTTTCCTGGAAGTTCCACTCGACTTCCACTTAAATCTCATAGTTTGAAACTTAGGTAAGTGGCCACATGTGGTTCCAAGGGAGGTTAGGAAAAGGAAGTTGGATACATTGTCTCCTTGAATAAATCTGGGTTTTGTTAAAGAAAGAGGATGGAATGGGTACTTAGTAGGCAAGTAGCAGTATCCACTGGAATTTAAGAGTTAATTATTGATTGAAATGTTGTTTCCTACAATTTTGATATGCACAATAATCAAAACAGAAATATGTAAGCTTTTAAAGATATTTATCAGAAGATATTCAAACAAAAAATACTGGTTTAGTTCAGATAATTTTCTGATGTTCTGGTTAAATCATTTTAGAAAACTGGTTCTGTTTTAGCTCATGGTAGTTCAGTAGGATTTTACTGGTTTTCATGGAAAGCCTTTTGGATGAGTCCACAATTTAGAAAACATAATGTTGTATTTCAGTTCAGTACTCGGTTTCAGAAATCTCTGAATTTTTGGTTCATAATTTGAGTCAACTCCAGTTCCTGGTTCTGATGTATCTACCCAAACCCTAGACATTTTGTAGTTATGGCTTAAAAACACAGACATGGGCCAAAGAACTGGTTTACACTGAGGCTGGAGTTTATTAATACTGCTTTTCTTATGTAGGAGCTAATAATCCTAATGGATTTGAATGACTCTAAATTTATCTCTGTGATTTGGCAAGACTAAGGGTCTCACTCGTGATAGATGTGCCAAAATTAACACATTAGCCTGTTTTATACTTGTTCTATGATATAAATGCACCTAATTGAAAATGTCTGTTCTTACTCATAAGTTTTGCATTCCCATGGTTTGAGATTTCTTTTTTTTTTTTTCTGAGACGGAGTCTCGCTCTGTCACCCAGGCTGGAGTGCAGTGGCCGGATCTCAGCTCACTGCAAGCCCCGCCTCCCAGGTTCACGCCATTCTCCTGCCTCAGCCTCCTGAGTAGCTGGGACTACAGGCGCCCGCCACCTCGCCCGGCTAGTTTTTTGTATTTCTTAATAGAGACGAGGTTTCACCGTGTTAGCCAGGATGGTCTCGATCTCCTGACCTCGTGATCCGCCCGTCTCGGCCTCCCAAAGTGCTGGGATTACAGGCTTGAGCCACCGCGCCCGGCCTGGTTTGAGATTTCTTTTACCATGTTAGTTCTAGAACACTATTCTGGATTTTGTATGGTGTCTCAGAAAATATACTTAAAAATTAGAGGTTCAGGCCGGGCGCGGTGGCTCATGCCTGTAATCCCAGCACTTTGGGAGGCTGAGGCGGGCGGATCACAAGGTCAGGAGATCGAGACCATCCTGGCGAACATGGTGAAACCCTGTTTCTACTAAAAATACAAAAAATTAGCCGGGTGTGGTGGCGGGCGCCTGTAATCCCAGCTAACGAGAGGCTGAGGCAGGAGAATGGTGTGAACCCAGGAGGCGGAGCTTGCAGTGAGCCGAGATCATGCCACTGCACTCCAGCCTGGGTGACAGAGCCAGACTTTGTCTCAAAAAAAAAAAAAAAAAATTAGAGGTTCAAGTTCTAATTTTTTTATGGAGGCTAAGGAGGTACCATACAATGAGAGGCTCCTTCTCCAGGGAATCTTGCTCCAGGGATCAGGAACTGGGCAAAGGTGGCTCAGCACTGCCAGATATCTGGAGTACACTACAACATTTTAACTAGAAATTGGAGATCTGAGTTCCTAGGAAAAACCCTGATATGTACATATCAGCCAGTAACTTAAAAAATTAAAATCAACAAGTGGGTCACTACTCTGCTGGCCAAACAGTACATGTCTACAGGTTCAATTATTGAGCTGCTGGTTTTCAGGGTCTGATTTCGACACTCCCTATTTTTAATATGTCCTCCCTGTCCTCTTCTATGTCTTACTTGATGATTCTGCCCTTATTCTTTTGGATAAAAATATTGATAAAATATTTGAAAGTAGCTTCTTCCTTTTATTGATATCATAAAATTGCCTGTTATGATTCAAAATGCATTGCCTAAGATGGAAACTATATATATCTTCTCATTGTCTAGGAAAGAATAACTCAACAAGGAGATGATGGCAATGAGGCCAGGAACCCAATTCTCTGGGTATGACTGTATGCTTCTCTCATGGTCATTGGCCACCCCTGTGAGATTTATCTAGTCAAATTTGCACATGTAGCCATTGGTCATAAAGTAGAACGAGCAAGAGGCTGTAAACGATGCACTATAATCCATCTCACACTATCAACCTGGTAGAAGTCTGCATGTTTATGTGCTACTTATTTGTTTTCCAAAATGCATTCAACGAGTGGCAGCTGTGTATGTGCTAGATCTGTGGTAGGGTGACAAGTGGAATGTAGAGTGGGTACATACCCTCCACTGTACTTTACTTATTTATTTTCAAAATTTGAATTAAACAGAAGAAGCCCGTTGCCCTCTGGTCATAAGCTATGAGATGGTGAGCCTAGAAGCCACCAGCAGACATAGTTCCTTCATCAGCAGAAAGGTGGTGTGAGAGAATAAAGCCAACATGCTGAGAGATGCATTATCTTTCTCCTGGATACTGCAAGGGCTTCCTGACTTGTCTTCCCGTTTCTACCCTTGCTCCACAGTCTACTTCCAACACAAAAACTGGAGTGATCTTTAGAAACAAAAGTCAGATGTCACCTCCTTGCTTAAAACCCTGTTTCAGGCCGCGAGTGGTGGCTCACGCCTATAATCCCAACACTTTGGGAGACCGAGGCAGGTGGATCACCTGAGGTCGGGAGTTCAAGACCGGCCTGGCCAACCTGATGAAACCTCATCTCTACTAAAAATACAAAAATTACCTGGGCATGGTGGTGGGCGCCTGTAATCCCAGCTACTTGGGAGGCCGAGGCAGGAGAAGCACTTGAACCCGGGAGGTGGAGATTGCAATGAGCCGAGATGGCGCCATTGCACTCCAGACTGGGCAACAGAGCGAGACTTGGTCTCAAAAAAAAAAAAAAACAGCTAACACCAATATACATTTTCTATGTGCCAGGCATTATTATAAGTGCTTTATGTATATTCACTGATTTAATCCTCACAACAGCTTTATGAAGCTGGTGATATTATTATCCATTTATTAGATGAGGAAGCTGAGTCATTGAGATAATAAGTAAACTACTCAAAGTCCAACAGTTAATAAGCATGGGGCCACAATTTAAACTCAGGCGTTATGATTTCAGAGTCCACTGAAATCATAATGAAAGGTTTTCAGATGATAAAAAACCCACCTCAAATTGGTTTATGTAAAAAGTAGAACTTACTCCCTTCTATTATGGACCAGTCCCTGGGGAGACCTTGCTTCAGGCCTGGTGCTATCCAGTGTGCTGTCAGTATTTGGTGCCCTTCTCTCTCATCTCAGCCTCATTCTCAGGCAGCCTCTCTGTGTGTGGTGACCGCAGCAACGCTGGGTCCACATCATTTTCAGCTTCGAGTTTAGAAGAGAAAGAAGCTTGTGCCAATAAGTCTCAGGACTGAGTCTCAGTGATCCCAGTGGGGTGCCTGACTCATAACTGAACATTTCACCCTGGGGCCAGGATAGAATATACCGATTGGCCAGATCGTGGTCATGTGACAACCTGTTCAACTATGGGTTGGGGGATGGTGTTGATTTTGCATCACCAGAGCCATATAGGCCAAGAGTGGGTGAGGAGCTGTTCCACCAAATATAAACAGGGTGCTATTACAAGTAAAAGGATGGCCAGGCACGGTGGCACACACTTGTAATCCCATCACTTTGGGAGAGCAAGGTGGGCAGATCACCTGAGATCAGGAGTTCAAGACCAGCCTGAACAATATGGTGAAACCCTGTCTCTACTAACAATACTAAAAAAAATTAGCCAGGCTTGGTAGCGGGCACCTGTAGTCCTAGCTACTCCAGAGGCTGAGGTAGGAGTATTGCTTGAACCCGAGGGGTGGAAGTTGCAGTGAGCTGAGATCATGCCATTGCACTCCAGCCTGGGTGACAGAGTGAGACTCCATTAAAAAAAAAAAACACTCAAAAAATCAAAAAGCAAATAAGGGGGTGGATATTGGGCAAGGAAAAATACTGGATGGCCATTATAGGCAAGCACTGTGTTTTGTTTGTTTGCTTGTTTTTTTTGTTTGGTTTTGTTTTTGTTTTTCACGAATGAGGAACCTAGGGTTCATAAATGCTAAGTGATTTTCCCAGGACTATAGGCCTAGAGTATGGCAGGGCTGGGATTTGAATCCCAAAGCTTTTGTCTTGTCATAAGAAGACAAACTTGGCCAGGTACAGTGGCTCACGCCTATACTCCCAGCACTTTGGGAGGCTGAGGTGGGCCAATCACCTGAGGTTGGGAGTTTGAGATCAGCCTGGCCAACATGGTGAAACCCTATCTCTACTAAAACTACAAAAATTAGCCGGGCATCGTGGCAGGTCCCTGTAATCCCAGCTACTCGGGAGGCTGAGGCATGAGAATCACATGAACCCAGGAGGCGGAGGTTGCAGTGAACTGAGATCTCACCATTGTACTGCAGCCTGGGGGACAGAGAGAGACTCCATCTCAAAAAAAAAAAAGACAAACTGGAAATGACAGAAATGGTAGGTGTCAGGGTAGTCTTCGGGGTCCAGGGACTGCTTGGCGCTCTGTCTATTCACACCATCCCTTCTTTTTCCTGCCTTTTAGCTCAACCCTGAGGGGCTCCAACTCCAGGACCCCAGAACTGGTTTTCTTTAAGAAAGGATCCGGAAGGTGATTGGGAGGTGGAGGAGTGGAGCTTCCTTAAAATGGCAGACTCAGAGACCTAGAGGAGCCTTGCTTCTGTGGTCTAATTGGACTAATTTTAGGCTGTTCATTAGCCTCTGGCAATTATTTTTCACTCCAGAAATTCCCCAGTTTTATTTACACAGAGTGATTTAGCCTTTTCACAGACAGAATCATTTCCTTATATTTGGTTCTGTTTGAAAAAAACCTCCAGTCCCCAAAGCCTTCCAAAACGCTGGGCCGGAAGCTGAGCCCGGGGTCAAGTATCTGCAACTTCAGAGGCAAGGAAGGTCTGGGGGCTAAAAGTCACATAGGCAACAATTTTAAGCAGTTTAGGCCAATGCTCACTTGTTTCTTTCCCTTCTTTCCTTTCTCCCTCCATCCTTCCTTTACCTCCTTTCTTTCTGCTTAAAACCCCTCTGTTCTTTTTTTTTTTTTTTTTTTTTTGAGACGGAGTCTCACTCTGTCGCCCAGGCTGGAGTGCAGTGGCCGGATCTCAGCTCACTGCAAGCTCCGCCCCCCGGGTTTACGCCATTCTCCTGCCTCAGCCTCCCGAGTAGCTGGCACTACAGGCGCCGCCACCACGCCCGGCTAGTTTTTTGTATTTTTAGTAGAGACGGGGTTTCACCGTGTTAGCCAGGATGGTCTCGATCTCCTGACCTCGTGATCCGCCCGTCTTGGCCTCCCAAAGTGCTGGGATTACAGGCGTGAGCCACCGCGCCCGGCCAACCCCTCTGTTCTTAATGTGGTTGGCTTATACTCCTTAACAGATACTAAGCATCTATTAGAAGTCAAACATTTTGGGAAGAGTTTAAGAGAGGCTATGTTCTCAGTAAGATATCTAAATTTATCTTCACAAAGTTCAGCATAGACTGAAGATATTGAGTTTGTGCTATTTGGTAGAAGCTCCAAGGGCAGCACCTCTTGCCAAGAACACAACCAGGGCATAGCCAGCTCCATTCCAATTAGGAAGTTCAGGCAGCTGCTGTGAGCACCAATGATATCCATATCTTGATCAGTACCTTATGCTTGGCTTAGCATAGTGAGTGTCAGAAAGGGGTTTTATTAATTCAAGTAGTAGCTAGTAGCCTGCATAGTGAATGTGGGCTCTCAACTGGGTGAAATTGAAGATATTTGAGATGCGTGGATGGGGATAAAATACTTCAGAACCACTCACATAAATAGGGTAGAGAAATCTAGGAAGGCCTGTTGCCTGTACCCTCAGAGAAGGCATCAGAGACTTGATCCCTAACTGGTTCTACATGCAGCCACTGGTTAGGAGGATGTCTGGTTGCCCAATGCCACATATGAGGGTAACAGAGTTTTATTTCTGGAATGTTGTCATATCTGTCTCAGATAAACTTTTCATATAAGACAGTGGCCAAAACACTTCAAAGGGTAGAGAGCTTGGGTTTCACGGCCCTTAAAGAACAGGCTTTATAAACTGTCTTTCATTTACTAGTTAATAAGTTCTTTTTTAGTGAATGTTCATATATGTGGCAGAATTTGATTTGAGATTTCCCATCAATGTCATGGGACACGGAGGGTGTGGGAAGCAGATAAACCTCACCCACCTCTAACCTCACCCACCTCCAACAGCTTCTTCAGTGACTACTGTTTCCACCAAACAGAACCAAAATTGTATATACTCAGATTGGCTTAAGTCTGTTTGCAATAACTCCTTCCATTCAGAGAATTTGCATTTTAGCTAGAAAGATGAATCTATTAGTCCATTTTCACACTGAAGATGGGCTACCCAAGATTGGGTAATTTATAACTTGAAGATACTACCCAAGATTGGGTAATTGATAAACAAAGGAGGTTTAATTGACTCACAGTTCTGCATGGCTGGAAAGGCCTTAGAAAACTTATAATCATGGCCAAAAGGGAGGCAGGCACCTTCTTCACAAGGCAGCAGGAGAGACAGTGAGCAAGATCAGGGAAAACTGCCTTATAAAACCATAAGATCTCGTGAGAACTCACTCATTGTCACAAGGACCCTCATGATCCAATCACCTCTCACCAAGTTCCTCCCTCGACATGTGGAGGTTGTGGGGGTTACAGTTTGAGATGAGATTTGGGTGGGGACACAGAGCCAAACCATATCAGTGAACAATTAGGGGAAAACCGCACTTCAAACAAGGATGCCCATATAGCATACAATGTACAAGCAAGAACAGGAGGACTTCAGAAAGGGCAGAAAACAGTTGGTCAGATTTTCCTTCCTTTACTTTTGTGAGCTTTATTGAGGTATCATTTATATAACATAAAATTCACCAATATCATGTGCACAATTTGATGAGCTTTGACAAATGTAGGCATTTGTGAACCACCATCACAATCAAGATGTAGAACATGTCTATCACTCCCACACAGTTCTTCCTTCCTAATTTTAGTCAATCTCCTACTCCCACCTCTTAGACCCTGACAACCACTGATGTGGTTCCGTCACCCTAGTTTTATCTTTTAGAAAAAATTTCACAGAAATGAATCATACAGTTTGTAGCTTTTGAGTCTGGCTTCTTGCACTTGGCATAATGCATTTGAGATTTGTCCATGTTTCAGCATATGTCAGTAGTTCATTCCTTTTTATTGCTGAGTAGTATTCTGTTGTATGGATGTGCCACAATTTGTTTATCACTTCACCAGCTGAGGTCAGAAGTTCAAGACCAGCCTGGCCAACATGGTGAAACTCCGTCTCTACTAACAATACAAAACATTAACTGGGCATGGTGGTGGGTGCCTGTAATCCCAGCTACTCAGGAGGTTCAGGCAGGAGAATCACTTGAACCTGGGAGGCAAGGGTTGCAGTGAGCCGAGATTGCACCATTGCACTCCAGCCTGGGCAACAAGAGTGAAACTTTATCAAGAAAGAAAGAAACAGAGAGAGAGAGAGAGTCATATTGTTTGTTTGTTTGTTTATTTATTTATTTATTTATTGAGACAGGATCTTCCTCTGTTGCCCAGGCTGGATGGAAGTGGCACCATCACAGCTCACTACAGCCTTGACCTTTTGTGTTCAAGCAATCCTCCCATCTCTGCCTCCCAAGTAACTGGGACTACAGGTATGCACCACCATGCCCAGCTAATTAAAACAAATTTTTTTTTAGAGACAGGGTCTTACTATGTTGCCCAGGCTGGTCTCAAACTCCTGGGCTCACGGGATCCTCCCACCTCAGACTCCCAAAGTGCTGGGATTACAAGCATGAGCCACCTTGCCCAGCCATATTATTTTTTTAAAGTGTCTGTACTCCCACCAGCAAAGTATGAGAATTCCACTTACTCCACATCCTCATCAGTGTTTGATATTGTCAGTCTTTTAAATTTTAACCATTCCAATGTGTGTATATACAGTGGTGTTTCTCTATGGCTTTAATTTGCATTTCTCTATTGAATAATCACATTGAACATCTTTGCATGTGCTTATTTTTCATTTATATATCTTTTATAAAGTATGTATTCATTTTTTTTGCCCATTTTTTCTTATAGAGTTATAAGAGTTTTTTTGTTTTTGTTTTTGTTTTGTTTTGCTTTGTTTTTTGAGACGGAGTTTTGTTCTTGTTGCCCAGGCTGGAGTACAATGGTGCGATCTCAGCTCACTGCAACCTCTGCCTCCTGCATTCAAGCGATTCTTCTGCCTCAGCCTCCTGAGTAGCTGGGGTTACAGGCATGCATCACCACGCCCGGCTAATTTTCTATTGTTAGTAGAGACAGGGTTTCTCCATGTTGGTCGGGCTGGTCTCAAACTCCTGACCTCAGGTGATCTGCCTGCCTCGGCCTCCCAAAGTGCTGGGATTACAGGCGTGAGTCACCAAGCCCAGCAAGAGTTTTTGATGTATTGTGCACACAGATCTTTTACCAGATGTTTGTTTTGCAAATATTTTCTCCTGGTCTCTGGCTTTCCTTATTGATTCCTTAACTGTCTTTTCTCATTCATTTTGTTTCTGAACTGTGTCTTTTCAAGAGTAAAATTTTAAGTTGTGATGAAGTTCAATTCATCGATTTTTTTGTGTGCCCTATTTTAAAGAAATCTTTGCCAACGCAAGGCTACTAAGATTTTCTCCTATGTTTTCTACTGTTTGTTTTATAGTTTTATCTCTTATGTGTAGGTTTATGATCCAATTTATTTTAATTTTTTGTAGATACTATGAGGTAGAGATTGAGATTTTCTTTTGCCCATGCCTATTTGATTCTCCCAGCTCCATTGTGACATTGTTGGATGTCTAGTTTTTACTCCATTGAAATGCCTGGGCAGCTTTGTAAAAATCAATTTGTCATATACATATAAATTTTTTCTTGACTTTCTATTTTGTTCTGATACCATCACTGCCTTTTCTACTATAGCTTTATAACAAGTCTTGAAATCAGATAGTATAATCTATCTTTGTTCTTCCTTTTCTTTAAAGCTGAGATTTAAAGTATAGGAATTTAATTTGGTCCTATATCTGGTATGAAATGAAATTGGTCCAGATTCCACCTTGAATACTTGCTGGCTGGGAGATCTTAGCCAAGTCACATGTTTTACCTGAGTCTCACAATACTTCATGGGCTTGTGAAGATTAAATGAATGATTGAAAGTTTAAAACATGGGCTGGGCATGGTGGCTCATGTCTGTAATCTCAGCACTTTGGGAGCCCGAGGTGGGTGGATCACTTGAGGTTAGGAGTTTGAGACAAGTCTGACCAACATGGTGAAATCCTGTCTCTAATAAAAGTATAAAAATTAGCCAGGTGCATACTTGTTATCCCAGCTACTTGGGAGGCTGAGGCAGGAGAATTTCTTGAACCTAGGAGGCAGTGGTTACTGTGAGCTGAGATTGTGCCACTGCACTCCAGCCTGGGCGACAGAGCAAGACTCCGTCTCAATAAAAAAAATAAAAAGAGAGTTTTTAAAATGTACTTTTAAAATGGTAAAGAGAGAGGCACATATCCCCAGATATGTTGTTATGGTCCTGGGAGTGGTTATTCTATAGACAACCCAAATAATAGTGCCTCCTTTCTTGCAGTGTTACAAAAATGTTAGCTGCCTATACTTACTGTACTTTCCCTACCGGGCCCTCCTGCAGAAGAATGAGAAATCCTTATCCCTTGACACTCTTGGCCATGTGACTTGCTTGGGCCAATCAGTTGTGAGTGGAAGTGACATGTCCTCTTCTAAGCAGAAGCTGTAAGAGTCATCATGTGTCCTTCACTTTTTCTTTTCTACCTCTCTGTTAGATTGCCCCAAACCCCCATTTTTCTGGATGCTGTTCCTTGTTCACTTCCCTCTCCTTTATATTCATGGGTCCCTCAAGAGCAGCCATGTGCTTCCATGACCCTGCCACCCTGGTCTGAGATGGGCACCTGAGGGTTTGGGGGCAACGATCTGTCCCCCACAATTTTTAGACTGCAGTACAGCTAGTCAGGTCAATCTTTCTTCAGTGGTTGAAGCTATAAGCTGTACAGTTTGTGGCATTGCTTTCCGCCTTGTGAGTTATAATGGAAATCTCTCATGTGTGGCTGCCCAAATCTTGTAAATATTTCCACATTTCAATAGTGCCATGTTTCATGAATCTTGTCACCTCAAGGTAGGTTCTAAAAACCGTAAACCAACTAGCCAACCTACAATTCCCAGCTTCCATTGCAGCAAGAGAGTAGAATCATTGTCTAGGTTCTCCTAACCAGATAATCCTGTGTGGAATTTTGATTTGCAAATACGTGAGAAAGCAGTTTGGGTGAGTGGCTAGGGAATTGGTATCAGGTCCTTATTAGGTTAGTTCTTTAGCAGGGTTCTGGGAATTGTTCTAAGAAGACCAGCCTAAAACCTGTTTCTCCACACTCTCAATGATTCTGTGAGCTAATCCAAGGTAGTTTTCAAAATACTTCACAAGTGGCACAGCCTGGGCCCTGCTGCACCTGACAGGGTGCTGTGACCAGGCAGAAGGGAAGTGGCTGTAAACAGCCAGTAGGACCGTGCAGGTGTACGCAAGCTGATTGTCAGTCCGAGGGCAAATAATGTCCTTTCAAAAATCCTTTTCTTCTTAAGCCATGTAGATTTTATTGCCTACAGCCCAGAACCAGTTCTTAATGAAAGAGAAATGTAAGTTCAGTTCTCAGAAAGTGGTAGGGAAAAGGTGCAGAGTCCATCCCAAGGGGCCAAAGCCCTGATTTCTGTCATTCCCAAGGCTCAGCTGCATCTCTGTTTGTCCATAGCTTGACTTTTTTTCTTTTTTAAAGACAGAGTCTGACTTTGTCACCCAGGCTGGAGTGCAATGGCACTATCTTGGCTTAATGCAACCTCCCAGGCTTAAGTCATCCTCCCAATCTCAGCCTCCTGAGTAGCTAGGATTACAGGTACATGCCACCACTCCCAGCTAATTTTTGTATTTTTTTGCAGAGATGGGGTTTTTCCATGTTGCCCAGGCTGGTCTTGACCTCTTGGGCTCAAAACAATTTGTCCGCCTCAGCCTCCCAAAATGCTGAGATTACAGACATGAGCCACCATGCCCATTCCCACCTTTCTTTCTTTAAAAAGATGGAACATTAATAAATTAGATAAGAAAAATGAGAGTAGGGGCTGAGAAACTTCGGTTAAACAATGATTTATTTAATAAAGGAGCAGCACACATCAGAGAAGCTCTTCAATTCTGCTTAGAGGCGGACCCTGAAGGAGGGATTTGACTGCAAGTAAATTATTTAGGAAATGATTCTAGGAAACAACTGTAAGAGAGGGAGGAAGTGAGATGGAAAGGGAAGGCAGCCAATGAAATATGCTTTATCAAGCAGGTTACCAAAATGTGGAAGTGGAGCTTAATCTCACTTGGGAACTTTGGAGGGTTGTAGAAAACACACCCACATATACTACCCAAGAGATGAGGGAGCTGGGATATTTATACAGCAGCCCGGTCAGTCACTGGTTGAGGGCAGCTGGATGGTGGTGTGTTGGGTCATTATCTGGCAGAGTGGGTCCAGTAGGCAGAGAAAGCCCTTAGGCGAAGAGAGACAGGTTGGCAGTTGGAAGTTGGGCAGCTGCCCTGAGATGGTAACAGAGAGGGGAAATGGGTGTGGCATGGACAGCTTCTGCAAGATCTTGCTTAGAATTTTCCCTGAATGCACATCTGTGTGAGGCACCACTTCCATAATAAAAATGTCACATGGTAGTGACATGTTTGTGCTAAGGTAGATTCAAATTTATTTTGGGTTTAAGATCAATGGGAACATTAAAAAAATGAATTGCTCATATAATTATTGCTTGAAAGTCCGTCTCTTCTGTTTGACTGTAAGCTTTCTGAGGGCAGAGCCTGTGTCTTTATTTGCTCACTGTTTTGTCCCTGGGCTTTAGCATGGTGCCTGACACATAGCAGAAATTCAATAATTTTTTATTAAATGAATTTGGCATAATTAGACAATATGGGGTATTGCTAGATATTAAAATTCAAAAAAAATCTGAATGTGTACAACATAAAAAACAAAAACCCCAATGATTTATCTTTATAGCTCCAAAATGTCATTATTAGCTTAAGAATATATTATTGTGTCACAAGCAAGTTGATTTGCTTGTAAAATTATTAATTGGTACATTTAGAGGGCTACAGACCTTGTAAAACATTGGAGGAGGTTTTTGTTTTTTTTTTTTTTCCTTCTTAACTCAAAAAAGTCTAAGGAGGGAGAAAGAAAAAGCTGATTTTTCAGCTGTTTGTTTTCTTTTTCCTCCCAACACTCTGAGGTTTCTACGTGCTGTTAAAACAGGGCCAAGAGTCCCTGGCTTGGATTCTGTCTTTCCTTGGGGGCAGAAGTTTCCCTCTCAGGCCTCCGGGGTCTTTCCAGTCTGCAGTCTTCAAATACAGGCTGACCAACCCAGAGATGAAATTTTTTGTTGACTAACTCCACATATGTTCTTTCGTGGAGGGATATTTTTGAAAGAAAGGCTGCACAGTTTCCATTTGCAAGAGAGGAGTATATTTTCAGAAGCTTCTATGGGAGGGAGACTGACCTTTGCACTAACACAGAGAGTCTTCAATCTGGGATTTTATGGGGAACCTCATCTATTTTCTTTCTTCTCCTTTCCTGCTGGAGCTAGTTTCCTCTGTTCTCTGGTTAAACATTTTTATTGGATGGATTTTACAATGGGGAGGAACACATACTTTTTTGTGGAAAGACCATCTCCAGCTAATGGAATCTAATCGGGCCAAGGGAATAAAATTTGGGAATTCAATTTCCTCAAACTGAGTCGACACTTTACTACTCCTGTTTCATGCACTTTGAAATGTGGCGTGTTCGTGTTTGAAGCCACAGAGAGAGTTGAGCTCATTCTTAAGTGAGGTGTTCTAGGCAAGAAAAAGCTGGAACTAATATTAAAATCGTCAACTGTAAATGCCCCTTCTACCCCAACAAAAGACAACAGTATGTGAACTAAACCCCTCCCTTCTATGGATGCTGCAGAGAAACCCCCTGTTGTCCTTTGGGAACAATGGTTGGAATGAGTATGTAATGAGTGGGGGTGAGGAGAAGGGTTTGAAGTTTAAAAAAAAAAATGTTTCATGTGGTAGATCAGAAGCTGACCAATAAAATATTGCAACATTTATACCAAGGAACCCTATGGTTATGGTTGCAACTATACATAATTATATCTTATTTTCATTTCATTTATTTTTAAAGAGCTTAGAGTTTTCTCTTTCAGCTAAAAACAGTATAGGGCGTTTCACTGATGATTGGGAGAGGGAGGGTGGAAGTGTGGTAATAGATTCACCTTGTTAGTGTGCACTTGGGATATATGCTTTGGTCCATGACAGCTGAGCATAGAACAACCCTCATTCAGGAACAAATATTGTCTAAAGATTTTGTCTAAGCAACCCAATGCTGTGTACCCCCTGGTTATTTACAGAGAAACACAATAATTTCTAGAAAACTGAATGTGTAAACAAAAATTAAAATCCAGCCCCAAGAAAGGAAGAGCATCTTCTCTAGTCTGTCTATGTAGGCCCTCCCCAGTGGAACTTCAAATTCCTTTCCCAATACTATTTACCACTCTCCCCACTCAGAAAACCTTTTCTCAAGCAAACTTGCCCACACCTCCACTCACGTATTCATGGAGAAATACTCCTAGTCTTGAGCGTTAGAATGCTATTGTGTGAATGTTGCATTTTGATTTATTAATAGGACATTTGAATCCATCTTTACTCTCAGTAATTCAGCATATTTCTAATTTTATACGCCAGTTTATAATTGTTCTCATTAAAGAGCTGTGGAACAGCCTGACTTTAAAAGGAAAGTAATGGAAATAGAGAAAGGAGAAATAAGGGTAACTGGGCAGAGACAATATCCGTTCTTTCATTTTCATATAGAAATAGAATTTTCAGCTGAGCATAGGGCTGCCCAGCTAAGATGACAGGAAGGCCAATCTGCCTTGCAGCTGGGACCAAGTTTTGGCCAATGGGATGAGCAGAAGTGAGGTGTGCAGCTTCTAGGTCATACCTTTAAGGGAGGACACTTCTGCTGAACTTCTCCTATCACCTACTGCCAATGACAGAGATGTGGACATCATCATGAGACATCCTAGACCATGCAGATAAGGACTATGCCCGTGGATGGCAGATCAACAACATAGAAAGCACCTGAGTCTCAATCCTGGGCACCACTGTGTCAGCCCTAGATATACCCAGACTATTACATAAAAGGGAAATTACATTCTCCCTTGTCTAAACTACAGTTGTTTTAGATCTCTTTTGGAGGAGCCAAGCCTGTGTCTGACACTGAAGAATTTTATTACATTCTTCAGCCCTGGAGAATTTCATTAAAGAGACCTCCTTGCAAAGTTGGTAAACTCCAGACATTTTGCTTTGCTTATCTAGGCAGGTCAAGTCCAAAGTGCATTTTTCCAAATGCTGCTTCTCCTCTTTCTGCCTAGGAGTACTCTTTTCAGTGTGCTTGGGTTGGGGGTGCTGAACTGAACCCTGAACTTAGGAAGTTAAGCTATCTCTGTGGGAGTCACAGGTGCTGGATGACAGCAGGATAAGCAAGCTACTAGAAAGAGAGACACAAAGGCCGGGCGCGGTGGCTCAAGCCTGTAATCCCAGCACTTTGGGAGGCCGAGGCGGGTGGATCACGAGGTCAGGAGATCGAGACTATCCTGGCTAACATGGTGAAACCCCGTCTCTACTAAAAATACAAAAAACTAGCCGGGCGTGGTGGCGGGCGCCTGTAGTCTCAGCTACTTGGGAGGCTGAGGCGGGAGAATGGCGTGAACCCGGGAGGCGGAGCTTGCAGTGAGCCGAGATCCGGCCACTGCACTCCAGCCTGGGAGACACAGCGAGACTCCATCTCAAAAAAAAAAAGAAAGAGAGACACAAGAGAGTTCCTAAGCCGAAAGGACTTGAGTGTAGCCTTCAAGGAAACAGATGCATCTGAAGACAGAGTGGCCCTTGAAGCAAGACTGGTCGGCTGCAAAACAAGAGAAACGGTGATGGTGTCATCCTTGCTTTGCAGGAGGAGTACTCTCACTGAGCTCTCTTAGAGTATTTCTGGCCTCAGTAGCACTGCAGGAATGGAAAGGAAAGGGTTTGTCAAGACAGCTCTGTGTGAGCAAGCTGCAGCAGGCTCTTCTCAGGCTGAGGCCATTAAACTTTGATTCACTGAATCACCTTTGCTCTGATGTCTCATTCACCAAGCCCTCTTCTGCTGCAATTTGGTTTCACACATGGATCTCCTACAATGAAAGTGCTGATCATAGAGACTTTGAGCCTTTCTGGTCTTTGTGATGTGGATGGCTCATGGCAAATAAATAAAGTAGCTGCAGGTCAGGATTTGGCTTCCCAAGTTGCTGGCATGAAGAGTGAACAATGCAGATCTTACTGCAGGTGATTTGGGCCCAGGTGGAGTTACGTTTCTCTTTGTACCATAATGTATTTGCATTCTGGTGTCTGCCTAAGGCTTGGCTCCTTTTCTGTAGAATGAGACCATTTTTCAGCCCTGATAAACCCCTCAGGGAGCCTCTGGGACCACTTAATACATTAAAAATCCACCATGGGATCTTGCCCTTGTCTACCAGTTTTCCCTTGGACCAATGCCTGGCAGTTTTTTATGTTTGATGAGTGAGACACTAGATGGACAAGTTCACCCCGTGCCTATTCCCTGAGTTACATTCAGCTCTAGGACACTTGCCCTTACCCCGTACCTTTTTCTTCCACTGAAAAGAGCATACGAGAATGTAAGGAGGCTTTCCATCCAGGGGAGAATGCCTGGGATCCTCTCTAGGCGGTAACAAGAAAGGTTAACTTTTGCAAAGCAACATATTCCTTCTGCCATGCTTAACCTTGATGGGGTCACATTCTAGTGTGGGGAGGCTGCAGTTGTAAAGTGGGGAACTCCCTTCTACCCTGGTTTGCTCTCTGTCTCTGCTGAGAGCCAGGGATATTGCTAGATTTGGCAAAGAATAACGTTCTGGCTCTTTATGAGCGTATGCTAAAGTATTCAGTCTTTTTTCTATATGGGTTCATTTTACTTTGAGACAAAAATCTTAGCATTTGCCCTTGATTTTTTACCCTAATTTGCAATTTTAATATTATTTGTGATTAATTTTTTAAAAAGCTTTTCATTTTCTAGTCTAAATTAAATATAGTCTTTTATTTTGGAGAATAGAAAGCTATGTATTTTCAGCTTGAAATATATTAGAATGATGAGTTGGGAAATAGTTTTGTTTAATGGAAAGAGCACGTGTTCTAGTGTCAGATTTTCAGCGGTGTTTGCAATATAGCACATTATCTTTCTGAGCCTTGGTTTCTTCATCTTTTAGTTAAAAGGGGAATTTTGCACGGTTGTTGGGATAATTAGATACTGTTTGTAAAGCACCAGCCAGGGCCTGGGATGGAGGACAGTAACAGAGGATGCTCTTTATCTTTTATCTTTCTGTACAGTGGGTGTGCCCCAGAGCAATGTGAGGATCAACTATAGATGCCCGGGATGTCCTAAATTGTCAGGGACACCCATTTGAAGGTGACTGCATAGGCTTTCTAGGCTGAGTTTGGGAGTTTCTGGTAGTGGTGGCAGAAATGGGGTTGGAGGAACAATGTGTGTGTGTGTGTGTGTGTGTGTTTGCATGTGTGTGTGTGTGTGTGTGTATCAGAGAGAGAGAGAGAGAAACTGCCTAATTTTAGGGATTTCAAGAGAAGGAGCTGTTTTAGCTTGATCTTATACAACATCCCTGTGATATTAGAAACTTGGGGCCGGGCACGGTGGCTCACACCTGTAATCCCAGCACGTTGGGAGGCTGAGGCGGGTGGATCACCTGAGGTCGGGAGTTCGAGACCAGCCTGACCAACATGGAGAAACTGCGTCTCTACTAAAAATACAAAATTAGCCGGGTGTGGTGGCGCATGCCTGTAATTCCAGCTACTTGGGAGGCTGAGGCAGGAGAATCGCTTGAACCGGGGAGGAGGAGGATGTGGTGAGCCAAGATGATGCCATTGCACTCCAGCCTGGGCAACGAGAGCAAAACTCCATCTCAAACACCCCCCCAAAAAAACCAAAAAAACAAACAAAAACAAACAAAAGACACTTGGGTTCTGTGTCCATTTTCTGTAGCTGAAGAAACGAAAAAAGAAACTTGGGTTCTGTGAAGATAAATCAGCCCAGCACTGGCTGCTGTTAACAGGAAGGGAGTGGGATCAACTGGCCAGTCACAGGTGAATGGGGAGAGGCAGGAGAATGACCACCTATGCCAACAATGGGAGAGGCTCTGGAAGGTCCCCATGCCCCTCCATGTTCCTAAATGTTTCTTCTCCTGTGTACTACTCTGAAATACCTGAAACACCACAAGTTATTTTTTTTTTCCTCTCTCTGGAATCCTTGTTTCTTTCTTTTTGTGCTCCCTGTAACTACACACCCAGGTAGCTCCTTTTGAAACCGTGCTGTGTCTGGGACTAGTTTGGAGAAATCTGGACAACTGCGTATGACCTTATTTAAGTCACTTTGTCTTTCTGAGCCTCTTAAAATTAGGCACTTATTTAACCTCTGCCAGAACCAACCAGATCCACAATTCTAAATTAAAAGATTGTTACCCACAGAGTTGGCTTCTGGAGTGGACATCTTCAGCTATCCTAGGGAACTGTGGGTGGGTAAGGGTTGCATGGGATGCTGAAGACAAACTTGAGTCACTTCTCAGGCAGGCCGCAGCCTCACTGTGGGTGCCTTTAAGGCAGCAGTCCCCAACCTTTTTGGCATCAGGGACTGGTTTTGTGGAAGACAATTTTTCTGTAGATGGGAAAATGGGGATGGTTTCAGGATGAAACTGTTCCACCTCAGATCATCAGGCATTAGATTCTCATAAGGACCATGCAACCTAGATCCCTTGCATGCATAGTTCACAATAGTGTTCTTGCTCCTCAGAGAATGTAATACCACCGCTGATGTGACAGGAGGTGGAGCTCAGGCAGTAATGCTCGCTTGCCCGCTGCTCACCTCCTGCTGTGTGGTCCAGTTTCTAACAGGCCATGAACCAGTACAGGTCTCTGGCCCATGGGTTGGGCATCCTTGCTTTAAGGGAAAGGTACAAAGGGAGTTTCCCACAGTTTGAGAAGGTGTCCTGTCAATTTTAGACTCAAGTTGGTTAAAGCAAAGCCATCATCCTTGGGATTGTCCTATGAGTCCTGACAAATTGTAGGACACAAGGAGATGACAGAAGTGATAAAGACAATTTTTGTCTCTCCACTAGTTTTAGGCATTGTGGGAAACGGAGCCAGGAGTTCGATTTGAGGCCCAGGCCTACCACTGATTAGCTCAGTGGACCTGACATCTCTGGGCTTTACTTTCTTCCTCTGTTAAGTGGGGGAAAATCGTACTTGACTTGTTGTAGTTGAGGGGAGATCATGTGCTATGGACTGAGTTGTGTCCTGCCACACCCCAAATTCCTACGTTAAAACCTAACCCCTAGTGTGCTGGTGTTTGGAGATGGGATAGAGTTAGGGATATATCTTTTGGGATATAATTAGGTTTAGATGAAGTCATGAAGGTGGGACACTCATGATGGGATTAGTGCCCTCACCAGAAGAGGCATCATAGAACATGCTCTTGCTTTCTATCTCTTTGTGTGTGTGTGTGTGTGTGTGTGTGTGTGTGTGTGTGTGTGTTTTATGTGAGGCTGTAATGGGAAGGCGGCCATCTGCAAGCCAGGAAAAGAGCCCTCCCCAGGAATAGAACCTACCAGCCCCTTGATCTTGGACTTTCCCCTAGACTCCAGAGCTATGAAATCAATGTCTGCTGTTTAAGCCACCCAGTCCATGGCATTTGTTATGGCACCCCGAGCAGACCAAGACATTGTGTTCCCTCCCTCCCCCACTCATTGGTCTCATATCTTTTGAGCACTGCTTATTGTGTTCTGAGCATTGTTCTCAGAAGTGAGGATACAATGATGAACAAAATAGACCAGGCTCTCACATCGCTACAGTTCAGTGGGGGAAGAAAGACAGAAAACTAAAGAAATGAGATAATTTTAGATTGTGATAATAGCCTTGAAGATACTGTGGACATAATAGTAGGTGAAAATAGTTTGCAATCAGTGAATATTTGCGGCGCTCCCACCCACAGCTGCTCTGATCACTGTCCGTGCTACGTTGCCAGCTTTGGAAATGTCTTCTTCACCTTTGTCCTGAATCACAGGAACAGTGTAGGGCGTGCCACAGAGATGGCACTTCTTGTTTTCTGGGACAACTCTATCCTTTTGTGGCCCCATCGCTGAAATCCCTCCCCTACATCTTGTCCCCTGTCAGGCAGCACATCGCTCCAACACTCTTGGAGTTGGGATGCAGAACCTGTATTTTGGGTTCTTCTTAGAGGTGATGGGCTGTTGTCATAGCAACTGCTTCCTAGCCTTAACCGTCAGCCTCAGTGGAGGTTTCTCCTCAGCTTTTCAGACGTAAGCAATGCTTTCTCCTCAAATGCCAGAGCTTATCTAACTCCCCTGCCTCTAGCCTGCAAGCTGGAGAGACTCTTGACTTTCAAGGAAGTCTGGCTTTTACAGGTTTCAAGCCTTTATAAGAAAACAAAAGCAAGAGCAAGTCCAAAAGGGGTCTCCCTGCCTGGATGACAGAGGTGCTGGCTGAGGCCTAGGTAAGAAGCTCTTCTTCACCTCTTGCCCCTCACTGATCTTTCCAGACCCCTGGGGAGGCTTATGCAGGGGGCTCTGGAGGCAATTTCCCCATCCATTTTGGGTCGTGTTAGTTTTCAGATTTCTCTGCTGTTTGGATCCTGATGTTAGATTCAAAGGCCAGATTTATAAGGTCAGGAGAATCAAAGATGGCCAATGACTCACACACTTTCATGTTTCTCAGCCCTGTCCTGTTGGCAGTTTCTGGAACCACTTGTAACCACTTTCCTGGAGCCAGTGCAGGTAAAGGAAAGGAGTTTAGCAAACAGGGAAGGGGTGGGCGGCCTGCCTGAACTTGAACCCGAGCCTGGGCCTGTGATGTGGTCAGGCTAGTGCGCCCCACCAGCCCTGGGCAGACGCCGGGCCAGGGCACACACCACTTGGTGCCCGCTGGCGCCTGGGAGAGCTCCTGGGTCCCCTGCAGGGTGGGGCTGGCTGGGTCATCTGCTCCCAGTGCTGCCGTGATGTGGGAGCAGCCAGGGAGAGAAACGGCAGGGCGTGTTGGGAGGCTCCTGTAAACGTGCACTTGGCTGTGTGCCTTCAGTGCTGGCAGGCATGGGCTTCTGTTCTGGCTTTTCAGAGATCTTTAGGAGAAGAGAGTTATGTTCGCTTCTGTAACCCTCCCTCTCGAATCTTCAAACTATGGGTCATGACCCAGAGTGGGGCAAAAACTGATTCAGTGGATTACACACAACATGGAAAAACAAGGAGAAAGAGAAGATGTTAATGTTAATTTTTTAGGCACAGTAATGGCAGCGTGGCTGTGTAAGAGAATGTCATTGTTCTCGGGAGATACACGATGAACTATTTTGGTGTTGAATGTCATGAAGTTTGTAATTACTTTCAAACAGTTCAACCAAAAATGTCTCTCTGTGTGTGTGTGCATGTGCGTGTGTGCATGTGTGTATGTGTGCCTGTATTGAGAGGAAGGTAGAGTAATATGGTACACTGTTGACTATTGGTAGGCCTAGGTCAATGGTTCTCAGGTTCTCAATGGACTGCGGGTGATTTGAACCCTCAGAAAACAATGGCAATGTCTCAGGACATTTTGGGTTGTAATATCTGGGTGTGTGTATGGGGTACTAATGGCATCTAGTGGGTAAAGGCCAAGCATAGCCCTAAATATCCTACAATGCACAGATGGCCCCCCACAGCAGAGTTATCCAGCCCAGAGTGTCAATAGTGCTGATGTTGAGAAACTCTGCTCTAGGTGAAAAACGTTTTTGTATCATTCTTTCAACATTTCTGTAAGTTTGAAAAATGTCGAAAGTAAATAAATAAATGAAACACATAGACTAATAAAGAAGTCCCAGGCCAGGCGCCATGGCTCACACCTGTAATCCCAGCACTTTGGGAGGCCGAGGCAGCTGGCTCACTTGAAGTCAGGAGTTCGAGACCATCCTGGCCAACATAGTGAAACCCTGCCTCTACTAAAAATACAAAAATTAGCTGGGTGTTGTGGTGGGCACCTGTAATCCCAGGTACTCGGGAGGCTGAGGCAGGAGAATCGCTTGAACCCTGGAGGCAGAGGTTGTAGTGAGCCGAGATTGCACCACTGCACTCCAGCCTGGGTGACAGAGTGAGACTCCGTCTGGGGAAAAAAAAACAAAAACAAAAACCGTCTCGGTACATCACGTGTTGCCACAGTAAAGATAATTATTTGGTAGCACTTATTTTGTTTCAGTCATTTATCTATGGGTGTGTGAACTGGGCTGCAATATGTAAGCATTTCTTACAGGTGTTGTGCTCTAGATGTTTAAAAAGCACTGCATCAAATCAAAACCACAATGAGATACCATCTCACACCAGTTAGAATGGCAATCATTAAAAAGTCAGGAAACAACAGGTGCTGGAGAGGATGTGGAGAAATAGGAACACTTTTACACTGTTGGTGGGATTGTAAACTAGTCAACCATTATGGAAAACAGTATGGCGATTCCTCAAGGATCTAGAACTAGAAGTACCATATGACCCAGCCATCCCATTACTGGGTATATACCCAAAGGATTATAAATCATGCTGCTATAAAGACACATGCACACGTATGTTTATTGCAGCACTATTCACAATAGCAAAGACTTGGAATCAACCCAAATGTCCATCAGTGACAGACTGGATTAAGAAAATGTGGCACATACACACCATGGAATACTATGCAGCCATAAAAAAGGATGAGTTTGTGTCCTTTGTAGGGACATGGATGCAGCTGGAAACCATCATTCTCAGCAAACTATCGCAAGAACAGAAAACCAAACACCGCATGTTCTCACTCATAGGTGGGAACTGAACAATGAGATCACTTGGACTCGGGAAGGGGAACATCACACACCGGGGCCTATCATGGGGAGGGGGGAGGAGGGAGGGATTGCACTGGGAGTTATACCTGATATAAATGACGAGTTGATGGGTGCTGACGAGTTGATGGGTGCAGCACACCAACATGGCACAAGTATACATATGTAACAAATCTGCACATTATGCACATGTACCCTAGAACTTAAAGTATAATAATAATAATAATAATAATAATAATGATGATAATAAAGAAAAGAAAAGCACTGCATCATCCATATCCTTTTAGCTGTACCTGCTGTTGGAGAGATAGAGAAGCTTGTCAAACTCTACTCACTTTCAAGTCATCCATAGTGATAATATAATTTTGTATTTATGATGTTCCATGCACTGTGCTAAGCAGTTTTCATGCATTATCTTATTTAACCTTCACAAGAGCTCTTGCAAAGTGGGTATTACTCCTATCCTCATTTTACAGACACACTGAGGCTTAGGTTAAATGGATGGCCCAAGGGCACACAGCTAGTAATGGAAGAACAGAGGCTTGGGTCTCTTAGACTACAAAATCCAAGCTTTTAATTATTATGCTATCTGCTTCTAACCCTCTCAAAGACTCCAAACTTAATATTGCTTGCTGTGGAAGTGAGAGGAGCTTCAGTTTTCCGAAGGATGGAATGTGTGGATGAGCAAGTAGCCATGCCCTCTCCCTCTTCCATTCCCTCCTCTGGAGTCAGTGTGTGTGAGCACGAGTGCTGTTTTGGTCTTCGAAGAACAACGGTGCTCATCATGAAGCGGTGAAAATATGACCACAAAATAATCTTTAGGGCCGAATGGCAAAAAGCCTACAAGTGATCGTGAAAGTATTTGACTCAAATTCCAACTTGACTGTGTCATACCTACATACAGATTTCCCCAAAGCTCAGAGTGCTGCGTTTCAGGGTCAGAAATGAGGGGGTCATCCCCCTCCTTCCACCTGAGCAATTTTTAGAGTGTAAACAAAGCTTCAACGAGTTGACCAGGATCCTTGACAGTGGCCCCAATTCCATGTGGTCATTATATAGATGCCAGGAGGCCCCCAAAGTAAGTGCGGGCTCTCAAGAGATGACCAAGTCCAGTCTCAGAAGGGAGAGCACTGACTTCCAGTTAGGATGCTCTATTGGCTAAAGGCCACACCGGGTTTCTAACCCGTGTTAGAAAATTTCACTTACCTTTAACTGTCAAGCTCTCACTTCCCACATTGAATTGGTCACTCATCCTGGCAGTTCTAATGGGCTGTGCTTTCTTTCCACATTGACTTTGGAAAGGTCTTCACATTGACTTCCATCTCCATCACACTTCCCTAGAGTCCAGGTGCTAGACCATTCTCTATTCATTGTCCATACAGAAGCCCTGAGTCAGGCATCAACAAACGAGAAATGAAAATCATGAATGGCCACCTAGTAACACGTGAAATACAAAACTCAATACAAACATTTCATTGCCACAAATGAACTAGGGAGACTTTAAACTTGATCATCCACTTTGCTGATACGGAGTTTCTGGAGTGGTTTCCCTGGTAGGATTTTCCTTGGAGAGACGCCAGAAGTTCAGCTCCTGGTTGCTGCTTGTGAGGCTGTTCACGGCTTGTAAGTGAAGGCTACCTGCTCTGTTTGTGGACCTGTTCAGACAGTAGGAGCTGGCAACATCCTTTCCTATTGTTTAGCACGTTTTATAAATCAAGTTAAATAAAGCCCCCCGGAGAAGATTTATTGCCCACAGATCACTTCAAATAGAGAGCTCTGATCTTAGTTAACTTATTTGTTTAAAAAGTTTTTATCTTCAGATGTTTGGGCGGGCAAGTGATTTGGTCTCTGTGGTGAGTGTAGGGCCTTCCCACCTTAGCTCTTAGTTTGGTAGGTAGCTCACAGTAAGGGGTTGTGCAGGCTGCACAGAGGAACTCTGCCATTTTAATGCTGGAGTGAGATGTCGCATCTCCACTTGGCTGTAAGAACAGTCCATTGGTTGGCTGTGTGAACCCTCAGGAGAGGGAATAACTCCTTCATCTTCTGGAAGGAAGACCTGGGACCAGCCTGGTGATAACCCGTTCTTTGTCACTGTTCTTATTGCTGCCCGGTCCTCCAGGCTTTTAGGCTCTGGTGTGCAACTCCTGCTGTGGTTGAGATGAGATAAAAGGAATCTTGTGAGAGCCGGAAGTTCTGTCTTCAGCACCAGCTGGGGGGCCCTCTGGCAAGATAGGGGTTCTATTGATCCATGCAACTGCTGCCAACCAGAATTTTAGGGTTTTGCCGCAATAGGTATGTAGTTTTTATTCACGCCAGCCTCTCCTGTAGCTATCTTGGGAGGTTAGTAATGATTTGCTTCTATTTTATTAGTTTTACAACTTCCCACTTTCACTCTTAAATCACCTGTAGCTGCAGTACACAAGGGATCGTCATACATAGATGGTTTCCACAGAACTATTGAAACAAAGGTTGAGTCATCACATGATTTTGTTAGTGGATGGGAGAAAACCTCGTAGTGGTACTCTTTCCCCTTTCTTTTATTGTGGTAAAATATAGATGACATAAAATGTACCTTTTTTTTTTTTTTTTGAGACGGAGTCTCGCTCTGTCGCCCAGGCTGGAGTGCAGTGGCGCGATCTCGGCTCACTGCAAGCTCTGCCTCCCGGGTTCACGCCATTCTCCTGCCTCAGCCTCCTGAGTAGCTGGGACTACAGGTGCCCGCCACCACGCCTGGCTAATTTTTTGTATTTTTAGTAGAGACGGGGTTTCACCGTGTTAGCTAGGATGGTCTTGATCTCCTGACCTCAGGATCTGCCTGCCTTGCCCTCCCAAAGTGCTGGGATTACAGGTGTGAACCACTGCGCCTGGCCGATTTTTACCATTTTTAAAGCATATACTTCAGGCCAGGTGCAGTGGCTCACATGTGTAATCCCAGCCTTTTGAGAGGTCGAAGCCTGCTGATGGCTTGAGCCCAGGCGTTTGAGACCAGCCTGGGCAACATGGTGAAACCCCATCTCTACCAAAAACAAAACAAAACAAAATAAAAGAACAAAAATGAGTCTGGCGCAGTGGTGTGCACCTGTAGTCTCAGCTATTCAGGAGCTGAGGTCAGAGGATTGATTGAGCCTGGGAGGTCAAGGCTGCAATGAGCCATGACTGTGTCGCTGCACTCCAGCCTGGGTGACAGAGTAAGACCCTGTTTCAATCAATCAATCAATCAATCAATCAATCAATCAATCTATAGTTCAATGATATTAAATGCATTCACATTGTTGTGCAACCATTACCACCATTCATATCTAGAACTTTTCTAATCTTGTCAAATGTTTTCCCCACTTAAAAAAAAATTGAGCTATCATTTCACATATCATAAAACACACCCTTTTTCCAGTGTACAATTCAGTGGCTTTTAGGTTAATTCACAAGGTTGTGCAACCATCACCACTATCTACTTGCAGAAGATCTTTTATCACTTTTGAACTCTGATTTTCCACACAGTATCATCCTCTTTGCCGTCAGACGCATTGGTGATGCACCCTTTCTTAGAAGAGTGCTCCACTATTGTCTCTGGAATTTTCTCTCAAGCTCCTGACACCTATCTGCAAGGTTGAATGCTGACGCTTTCCTGACTGTGGCTAATGGTGTCAGGCAATGACAACCAGGGCTTACTTCCCCCGCTACCCGGGCTGACAATGATTCTATGACACATATACGAATTTACCGATGTTAAAATGTGAAAACTGTGTGTCTTAGAACCGGTGAACTCAGTATTTGTCTTTCCAGCTCCAGCCCTAAAGTTGCTACATCTCTCATGACTCACTCCCTTACTCAGTTCTCTGGGGGCATCATTTTTACCATTCTGAGCTCCCAGGTGCTTTGGCCAGAACCCTGTTCATTAACCCACCCATTGTATCAGCCTCATCTATACTTGTTTACATATTGTCTCTCTTCCTAGACCAGGAACTCCTACTCAGGAGACATGCAAGGACATGTTATTCCTACTTGTCTCCACTGTGCCTAGTATCATGTAAGGAATAAAGTAAGTACTTGATAAATGTTTATTGACTAAGCCATGATGATAACAGCCTACAAATTACAGCAGAGTGGGGTTGACATGCGAATACCTACCTGGGTATTCATCTCCTTTTGGTGCAGCTTACTGGCAAAATTAAAGAGAACTTCTAGCTAGGTAATGAGGTATTCAACTTAAAATGTAACCGAAGAAAAATAATCTGAGAAGTTGGGAAAGCACAATGTGATATGAAAACATGGAAAATAAAGAAGAATCGGGTTGTTTTTGTTTTGTTTTGTTTGAGATGGAGTCTCATTCTGTCACCCAGGCTGGAGTGCAGTGGTGCCATCTCAGCTCACTGCACCCTGCGCCTCCCAGGTTCAAGCGATTCTCCTGCCTCAGCCTCCTGAGTAGCTGAGATTACAGATGTGAACCACTGAATATGGCTAATTTTTATATTTTTAGTAAAGACGGGTTTCACCATGTTGGCCAGGCTGGTCCCAAACTCCCGACCTCAAGTGATCCACCTGCCTCGGCCTCCCAAAGTACCGGGATTACAGGCATGAGCCACCACGCCCGGCCAGAATTGGGTTGTTAATGGCAGTGAAAATGGAGAGGATGTAGTTGTGCTTAGGCCTAGGAAACAGACAGAAGATTAGGATTTCCTAGATCACCAGCCAAGGTCTAGGGGCTCATTGCCTGGCTAAGGTGCGAGTTCTGGGGCCTTGGCAGATCTAGGGGTGAACTTGACTGGGACCATCCAGATCCCTAGAACTTGGTGCATCTAGTAAGTAACCTACGGATTATAGTTCAGTTTCCTCCACCAGGAGGAGGGTATGTGGAAGACTTGCCTGTTGCAACTGGCCATGCAGTTCTCATGATAAACTGGCTTTCTTATTTTATATAGTAATCTTGCTATGGGGCTAACAAGGATTCAGCTTGGTATTACCTGATGGCTTCTGTATGAGTCCCTGCCAGTCATTGCTCCACCCAGCTGTCAGCAATAATTACCTGCTACAGGCTGGACGGGGGCCAGGCTGGAATCCAGCAGCCGCTGGGAGGGCAGTGTGTTAGCTCCTTTCCCACTAATGCGTGGATCTGGAAATTGTCTCCATGCCTGTGCTGAGTGTCCTAAGGGTGTGGGAGCCCGTCCCTGTCAGGAACAGCCTCCCTCATGCAGCCAGTCCACTGGCCAGCCTTGTGCCCGGGTCTCTGCTTTACTTTTCTTTTGGAACCTGTAACTGGCGTCTCTCTCAACTCCAAGGGCCTCCCTGAGCTCTGAGTCATGCATCTATCTGACCAAAGAAGCCTTTTTGATTTGAACACTGGGTCCCTTTACTCCTCCAGAATAGAACCCTAGGGTACCCATGCTATGCTGCATTTTACAGAGTTTTCTCTGCCCTTTGAGATGTGGTCATTTGAAATGGGGACTCTTTCTTGAGTGGTGACAAGTCCTATCTGTCCTGGTTAATTTTCCCAGCTCTTGCCCCAGTTTTAGTCTATTTCTTCTTTCCCGGTGGTTTGTGATCAGGACATTCTAGTTAGGCCAGAAGACTAACAAAAGTGAGTTTCTAGGTCTGTAAAACTGAGAACCTAATCCTGGACCAAGAAGGACCATACTGATGGAGTTCTCTGAGAGACCCATCTTGAAATAGGCTTCTTCTCTTAGCCAGCATAACAAAGCTTCACAGGGAACAGTGACCATGTTATCTAGGCTTTTGTGGGGGCAAGTGTCTTCTCCAAGTCCTCACTGCCCAGCTCTTACCTCTGCCTCATACTGCTACAACGTTGCTACTTAAACCAGTAGCACTGGCTCCCCTGGGAGTTTGTCAAAGATGCAGAGTCCTGGGCCCAACTTCAGACCTCCTGAATCAAGATCTGCATTTTATACGAAGTCCAAATGATTCACATCCACCTAGAACTCTGAGGAATACTTACCTAAAATACTGGTGACTGCAGCACCAGCATTTGCTGCTGTGGAATTTATTAGGTACAGGCATTAAAGAGACTCATCTTGACTGAGTACACACTATGTGCCGGTGCCTTTCTCACTACCAAGCCTGAGAATAAGATCCTTTGGTTGCATATAGCTTGTTCATGCATTCATTTAACTCTAATTTAGTGATTGATGTGTGCTGGCACTAGAAATGCAAAGGCGAAAAAGACATGGGCCTTGATCACAATGAGCTCATAATTTCTGTGTGGCTGTGATGGCAGCACAGTGCCTTGCACAGCAGGTACTCAGTGAGTGTTTCCAAGGTGGCAGATCCCAGCAGGTTGGTGTGGGACCCTTATCCAGCTAGCCTGGATATGGAGCAGTGGGTAGGGGTGGAACTTGCTATGTGGAACCCAGGTTGAAGGTGGGGAACTCAATATATAAAAGGGCATCATTATTACTGATGTTAAACAGGAAGAAGTACCATGTGACCACTCAGAAGCATGGACGTTTTGTTTGTTTGTTTGTTTGTTTTGAGATGGAGTCTTGCTCTGTCACCCAGACTGGAGTGCAATGGTGTGATCTCGGCTGACTGCAACCTCCGCCTCCCAGGTTCAAGTGATTCTCCTGCCTCGGCCTCCCTAGTAGCTGGGACTACAGGTGCACACTGCCACACCTGGCTTTTTTTTTTTTTTTTTGTATTTTAGTAGAGATGGGGTTTCACCTTGTTGCCCAGGCTGGTCTCAAACTCCTGAGCTCAGGCAATCCGCCTGTCTTGGCCTCCCAAAGTGCTAGGATTACAGGCATGAGCCACCACGCCTGGCCAGCATGGACATTTTGAACTGAAATTGATGTTAACATGAAACAGAAAACAAACAAGCTGCATTCTTCAGCCAGCATGCTCAGTAAGTTGGCATTTTCATTTTTTTTAAGTTGGCATTTTTTTGTTTTATTTGTTCACTTAAGTCCAGGGGTCTGAAAACTGGCCCACGAGCCAAGTCCAGACCATTGCTTTATTTTATTTTATTTTTTTATTTAATTTATTTAGAGATAGGGTCTATTGCCCAGGCTGGTGTGCAGTGGCGCCATCACAGCTCATTGTAGCCTTGAACACCCGAGCTCAAGCTACCTTCTTGTCTCACCCTCCAGAGTAGTTAGGATCACAGGCACGCACCACCACGCCTGGCTAATTTTTCAAATTTTTGTAGAGAAGGGGGTTTCACTCTATTGCCCAGACTGGTCTTGAACTCCTGGGCTCAAGCAATCCTCCCGCCCTGGCCTCCCAAACTGCTGGGATTATAGGTGTGAGCCACTGCGCCCAGCTATATTGCTTGTTTTTTGTAAATAAAGTTTTATTGGAAGATAGCCGTACTCATTTGTTACATATCATCTATGGCTGCTTTCATGATGCAATGGCAGAGTGGCATAGTTGCAAAAGAACTGGAAATATTAATTATCTGGACCTTTATAGAAGAAGTTTGTGGCTGGGCTCGGTGGCTCACACCTGTAATCCTAGCACTTTGGGAGGTCGAGGTGGGTGGATCACCTGAGGTCAGGAGTTCAAAACCAGCTTGGCCATCACGGTGAAACCCCGTCTGTACTAAAAATACAAAAAATTAGCTGGGCATGGTAGTGTGCACCTGTAATCTCAGCTACACAGGAGGCTGAGGCAGGAGAATTGCTTGAACCCAGGAGGCGGAGGTTGCAGTGAGCCGAGATCGCGCCACTGCACTCCAGCCTGGGCTACAGAGCGAGACTCCATCTCCAAAAAAAAAAAAAAAAAGAAAGAAAGAAAGAAAAAGAAAAAGAAAAAAGAAAAAAGAAAAATTTGCTGATTCCTGATCTTAGTCTTCTACTAGCTAAAATTTTTTTTTTAAATCTTTTAAATTACTTTTAATGTATACATATATTTAGATAGAAAAAATCCACAATAATGTAATAAAGGCCTCTGTGATTTTTTCTTAATGGGGAATCTGATTTGGAGGAATCAGGGGGAATGGAACACTTTTAATTTTTCCTTAATACGCTTTAATACTTTTTGAATTTTAAATGATCAGATTCTATTACTTTTATATTTAAAAAGACTATCTTATTATATTAAGCTATTTAATTATATGAAACTATTTTTATTATATTAAAAATAACAGACTATTTTTAATTACCAAAGCTATGGAGTGTTTCTTATAAATATTTTGGAAAATACAGAGAAGCAAAAAGTAAATTAAAACCACCCATTATTGTGCCATCCAGAAATTTAGATACTGTTACAATTTTGGTGCATATTCTTCCTCTTTCATTTGAATGTGTTACTATTTTGGTGTCTATTCTAGTCTTTTGTCTGAGTGTGTATGAGTGCATGTGTGTATATATGCATACATATTTAATGTATTCATTATCTTTTGTCAACTATTTTTAAAATTTTAATAATATAATGTTACCATTTTTCTGGGTTGCTAAATAGTTGCCTGTTTAACATTTCATGTTATTTTATTTTGAGACAGGGTCTCACTTTGTCACCCAGGCTGGAGTGCAGTGATGCGTTCACTGCTCATTAAGGTCCTGGGCACAAGTGTTCCTCACACCTCAGCCTCCTGAGTAGCTGGGACTATAAGTGTGCACCACCACGCCTAATTTTTTTTTTTTTTTTTGAGACCCAGTCTCACTCTGCTGCCCAGGCTGGAGTGCGGTGGCGTGATCTTGGCTCACTGTAACCTCCACCTCCTGGATTCAAGCGATTCTCATGCTTCAGCCTCCCTAGTAGCTGGGATTACAATGCCTAACTAATTTTTAAAAATTCTTTTGCAGAGATGAGGTTTCACTATGTTGTCCAGGCTGGTCTCAAGTGATCCTCCCACCTTGGCCTCCCAAAATGGTGGGATTATAGGCATGAGTCACCATGCTCAGCCTACTTACCATTTTAAATGGTTGCCGAGTGTTGTATCCTATAGAGATGTATAAGATGTGTTTAATTTCCTGTTGTTGGAAATTTACATTGTTTCCAGTTTTAAACTCTTACAAACAAAGCTATGATAAATATGCTTGTAGATAAATCTTTGCAGATATCCCTTGTGACTTTTATAGAATAAGTTTGTGTACGTTGAATGGCTGGGCTACAGTGTCTGCAATCTTTTAGGTTTTTCTTCCCCCTTTTCTGAGTTACTTGTTGCTAAGGTTGTGCTACTGTAAATCCTCACCGGTGGTGTCTGAAAATGCTTGCTCCCTGGACCCTTCAACTTGGTATTATCAAAATTATCAACATCAGTATATTTGCCACTTTCACTGTTGGTTTTATGTTTTCTTTTCTTTTTGGGGGGGAGGGGGCAGGAGGTGAAGTCTCACTCTGTTACCCAGGCTGGAGTGCAGTGGGACAATCACAGCTCACTAGAGCCTCGATCTCCAGGGCTCAGATGATCCTCCTGCCTCCGCCTGCTGAGTAGCTGGGACTGCAGGTGCATCCCACCAAGCCCAGCTAATTAAAAACATTATTTTTTTGAAGAAACTGGAGTCTCACTATGTTGCCCAGGCTGGTCTTGAACTTCTGGGCTCAAACAATCTCCTGCCTTGATCTCCCAAAGTGCTGGGATTACAGGCATGAGCCACTGCACCTGGCCTGGTTTTGTGTTTTCTTAGTAAATAGGTCTCCTCTTCCGATGGCCCACTTAAGCCTCAACTTCTCATTGGAATGTTGAGCAGTAGTCTTCACCCCACATTTTCTAGGACGATTTAAGTTCTGAACTATGAATACTTGGCAGTACTAGCAATGAGCATCATTAGCCAGTTCGGGACATTAGCCACAGTATAGGCATGTCCCTCTTCACCTGCCTCACTCAAACACAGACGTGACATAATGAGGCTGGTGAGTTTACATGGTCTGGCATGTAATAGGTCACACACTCCCTCCATGACAAAGGAAGGCTTTTCTTCCATCCTTGGTTAAAATTCTTCAAAGAGTAGTATCAACTTTCTGCTTCCATTCCCAAATCCCGTAAGGTTCTGCTGAAATTGAAAACGCAGTCAGGAATTTCTAACAGCCTGATTGAGGGCCTTCCTTTTGAGTCTTATTCTCCCTCACCTCTCTGTGGCTTTTGGTATTCGACTTCTTGGAAGGTGTCTTGACCACAGCCCAGGTTCAACTGTTCATACTCAGTGTCTTTTGCTAGCTCTTCTCTCCTTCAGTTCCCTTTAAAAATTAATATTCCTGGCCGGGCGCGGTGGCTCAAGCCTGTAATCCCAGCACTTTGGGAGGCCGAGACGGGCGGATCACGAGGTCAGGAGATCGAGACCATCCTGGCTAACACAGTGAAACCCCGTCTCTACTAAAAAATACAAAAAAACTAGCCGGGCGAGGTGGCGGGCGCCTGTAGTCCCAGCTACTCAGGAGGCTGAGGCAGGAGAATGGCGTAGACCCGGGAGGCGGAGCTTGCAGTGAGCTGAGATCCGGCCACTGCACTCCAGCCTAGGCGACAGAGCAAGACTCCGTCTCCAAAAAAAAAAAAAAAAAAAATTAATATTCCTAAGCTTCTATCCTTGGTTCTTGTCTCTTTTTCTTCATGCTTTATGCTTATAATCCTCTAAAGCTGTCATCTGCAGATGATTTACCTACTCTCCTTTGGCCACTTCAAAATCAACCTGTCCAGGCCGGGTGCGGTGGCTCAAGCCTATAATCCCAGCACTTTGGGAGGCCGAGATGGGCGGATCACGAGGTCAGGAGATCGAGACCATCCTGGCTAACCCGGTGAAACCCCATCTCTACTAAAAAATACAAAAAACTAGCCGGGCGAGGTGGTGGGTGCCTGTAGTCCCAGCTACTCGGGAGGCTGAGGCAGGAGAATGGCGTGAACCCGGGAGGCGGAGCTTGCAGTGAGCTGAGATCCAGCCACTGCACTCCAGCCTGGGTGACAGACCGAGACTCCGTCTCAAAAAAAAAAAAAAAAAAAAAAAAAAATCAACCTGTCCAAAACACAGCGCATCATCTCAATGTCTCCTTACCTTGGGACCAGCTTTTCTTCTTGGGCTTCCTTTCTCTGACCAGCATCATCATCGACCAACGACTCCACTTAGAAACCTCAGAGGCATTTCTTTTTCTGCTTTGTGCCTTCCCTGTCACCATCTGACCCTGCTGGTTTGCTGTGGGAATGTTTGTTTGTGAATATCTGGAATCCAACCTTCCTCGTCCTTGGCTGAAACTAATTGCAGAGACTTTCTCTTCCATTCTTTGCTTCCTGTTTCTCCCAGATAAATTCTACCTTTCATGCGTCTGCCACAGCTATCTTTCTACTATAAAAATGTCACTGAGTCCTTGCTCCATTAAAAAAACAACAGCAAAGAAAAAAATCTCTTGGCGACTCCTCATAGTTGACCAAGGCCTTTTTTTTTTTGAGATGGGATCTCACCATGTTGCCCAGGCTGGAGTGGAGTGGCTCTTCACAGGTATGATCCCACTACTGATCAGCCTGGGAGTTTTGACCCACTTTGTTTCCGACCTGGCCTGGTACACTCTGCCTAGGCAACCTGGTGGTCCCCTGCTCCAGGGAGGTCACCATATTGATGACAAACCTAGTGTAGACACCTGATCGGCATGGTACATCATAGCCTAGAACTCCCGGGCTTGAGCGATCCTCTTGCCTTGGCCTCCTAAAGTGTTGGAATTACAGGTGTGAGCCACAGCTCAGCCACCAAAGCCTTCAGCATGTGGCTACCACCTTCCTTTTCTGGCTCCCATCCTGTACCTCCTCCTGCCATACACGGAGTGTGCACCTCAGCCAGCTCTCATCTCTAGTGAGTTTCCCTCTGGGTCCCACTGACGCTGTGTCCTCTGTCCACAGTGCCCTTCTGGACTTGGAGAGATCTTTCTTTCCTGACCTCCTGAGACCTTCCCTGAGCCTCTGCGGCCTTGCCTCTCCTTTCCCCAGCATTGCTCACTTCCTGCTCTCTGGTCTTTGGCACCTCAGTCAAATCACTGGTAAAGCAGTTAACACATTGTTATTCCAGTTAATCACATGCCTTCCCCACCTCCCCTGCTAATGATGAGTTCGCTGTGGAGAGGACCTTGCCTTACCACCTCTGCATCGCCAGGGCATAGAACAGTGCCAGGCACAGGGCTAAGTCACTCTCTAAATGTCTGTTTGTCTAATGACCTTCCTTACCAAGCTTGTTCAGTCACTGATATTTTAAAATGTACTTGTTAGACTCCTAGTTTTTTTTAAATGTGACTAAAGCTGAGCTGATATCATTATTGATGATCATCTTCCACACTGAGCTAAGTGTTTGTTTTCTTTCATCACACACACACATCTTATCTATAAGAGGAGATGGAGGCTTCCTTGAAATTAGTGTTCTTTTTGCAGTTCTATTACAAATTCAGAAAGAGTAGGTCTCCGGAAAATTCTGTGCTTGTTTTCATCTCTAAACAGGAAGTCCAAAGGCAAATAAAAATGAAGACAATCCCAGTTTGCAAACAAAGTTAGTCAAAATTTTTAGCAACTCTCTCACCAAGTACTCTGGGATTTTAGCCCAGTCCTACTAGTTTAGAGGAAGGCATTTGCTCGGGCTGACCATGCCTGGTGCAATTGGTGGGCCCTTAGTGCGTTGGCAGGCATACTTGGCAGCTCGCAGGACTTCTTGAGGAGGGCACTTCACCTCTCTGAGCCTTAATGCCCTCATCTGTAAAATAGAAACATTGATCCTGCAATTATAGGGTCATTTTAAGGGTTAAAGGACAAAAATGCATGGGAGCCCTGCTTTGGGCCTGGTACGTAGTAACTGCTCAACAAATCATAGCTGCTGAGAGATGTTGCCCGTTACTGGCACATAGAAGTGAGCCAGGAAGTTGCTGCTACACGCAGGCTTACCTCTTGACCAGTCCAGGAAATACTGGTGCTTTACCCTAACACAAGAGATGTTTTAACTGAGGTTACCTGAAGTTGGGCAGGTGCAAAGTGGTTAGGAAGTGCCCTATTGCTTTACAATCCAGTGACCGGGGAAGAGGTTTTTAGTCATTCACGGATGGTTTTCAAGGCTTCTCTTAAGCCCTGAAACTGTACCGTCAATTTTATGTGAAAGTGCATTTGACTGGGCAGAGTCTTTGGTTTTTATCAATTTCTTGGAGGAATCTGTGACCCTAAAAATGTTAAGAACCACTAGCCTGGAGTTTTACAGACTGAGACATTTGAATGTAGCTTTTATATCTCATAAAGTATGATGGAAACAGTGTCTTACATTGAGAGTAGAAGTCCCTTCTATCCTGGATCCACTGCCAGCCTGCAGTGTGGCTTTGGACATCCAGATGGAAAAATGAGAGCTCCTTAGTCGAGACTAGAGTGTGAAACAATTTGGCTTTGTTATAGCTCATGTCCTTGGGACAGGCCCTGTTCTACTGGGAACTCTTAGATCTCACCTTGAACAGGAGGAGCCGGGCTGCCTGTAGGAGGCTGTGGCAGGCTTTGGCTCTGGGAATGATGCTTTTGGGTTGTGTGTATGTGTGTGTGTGTGTGTATGCATGTGCGTGAGACTGGATCTGCATGGATCCTGGGTGGCAGATGTTTGTACCAGCTGCCGGGGTGGGAGGTGCAGTGTGTAATCCAGGAACTTTATAAAAAGGGGATATCCAGTGATCCTGATGTAAATGAGAGACAAGCCTCGGCCATATTAAGCTGGGGCTCTAACCACCTCCTGTTAAAGCAGACCAGCAGGTCCAGGAGGCTCATAGCTCCCACAACAGACCTGGAGAGGACAAAGATGACCTATCCTGAAGGACAATCTTCCTGGTATAATGTCAGGCTTGGAGGCTCAGGTACCTTTCCTTCCATCTGGGATGAGGTGCTGCAGCGGGCCTCCCCCAGCTGGCCTCCCCCAGTTGGCCAAAATACAGAAACATCTAGCTCTTGACTTCCCCTCTGAGGCTGAAGGACAGCATCGATCAGAAATCGGGTGTGTTCAGACTCCCTGACTCTATCTTGTTTGAACACCCCGGCGTTAGTGTGACAGTATGTCATCTTGAGGCATTCCTTGTCGGCACAGTGTTTCCGACGGAAATTTCTGTGTTCAGAACCAGGTAGATGCTTCCTTTGACAGGATCTCACTGCTTCTTGTACTTAGAGACCATTCTGCTTCTACTCTGAATTACTCAGCCTGCCCTGCAAGCGAATGGAAGTCCTTTATGTTCCTTGTTGAAGGAGAAAAAGATTATGTCATGAGATTTCAGCTTGAGTTTGTCTTCATGCATATTACATTCAGGTTTTTACAATGAGTGTTTGATTTGCAGTGGAGGAATATTTATTTCCAAATCCTCCAAATGCTTCTGAAGGCAGCCTCCACGCAGATTTTAATTGCTAAACCTACTTATTCTGACTCAGTGTCTGTTTGGTAAAATGTCTAGAGATACAAAAAAGTGGGGAGACAAGTGAGCTGGGCCCAGATGCTCCTCTCTGACTAACAGAATGTCCACCCAGAGTGGGGAGATGAGCAGCCCACTGCCGTGTCATAGGTGGGTGGGTTTCTCATAGCTCTTATTTAAAGCTGTGCCCTATTGTACTAAAATTACAATTTGTGAATAAGGATTGAATTGGAGTTGTTGGTCTGAGCTGACTCACCACTGGTAACTGGGACTGGGTCTGAGGAATGTCTTCATGTCACAGTCAACTCAGGCAAGAGGAGAGAGCAGAATATACCCCAGTGGGGGAACCGGCTCACGGCTTTCCTGATTGTCATTTGTGCAGCTGACCCGAGTCCCTGGGCTTTCTCTCCACTCGCTTGTTCTGTCCCTTTAGAAGGGCCAGCAGGTGGATCTCAATGAGAAATGCTTACTGGGGTTTGGGGGCGTTTAGGTCATGTACCCTGCATCCCATCTTGAGCAGCCCTTGCAGCGGGAGGTGGGGACACGCAGACACTTGGAAAGTGGTTTCAGAACCAGATTTGGATGTAGCTTAAAACCGTCACCAGTCTAAGCAATGGTTTTTCGGTCTTGGACAGAGTAGGCAATCTTTCAGAAGTGACTAGGCCACTCTGCCATGCTCTGTGATCCTGGTAGGTGGGAGCAAGCGGCCTTTTGAGCCGAAGCTCCTCTGCTCAGTGGCTGGTTGGGGCAGCTCTCGTGAAGTGTTGGCGTGGGAGCCTCCCTTGTGCCATCTGGGGGTTTATGTCGTAGGATGTTAATATGTCATAGGGCTACTTCCAAGTGGCCCTATTCAGATGTTCCAGTGACAAATGGATTCTGGAGATGAATGTGGGGTGAGGGAACTACTAGTATCTTTTTCCGTTAAACAGTTTCATTTGAATTCACTATTGCATGAATTGATCAACATTTTGAAAAACAGAGAATAAAGTTCTGAGGTCACAGATTTTAGGAAGCGTAATTTTCTTAGAAATGGAATAGAGAAACCTCAGAACACAGGACCGTGGCAGGAGGATTGGACAGCGGGATGACACAAAAGCTATAACCTAGTGATTCTCAGTGGGGGTGACGTTATCCCTGGGAATATCTGGCAATGGCTGCAGACACTTTTGGTTATCATGGCTGAGAGGGGAAGTGCTCCTGGTATCCAGTGCAGAGAGGCCAGGGATACTGCTAAAGATCCTACAAGAGCCAGGACGGCCCCCACAATAAAGAATTACCTGTCCCCAAATGTTGACAGTGCCACTCTTGAGAAACCCTGTTATAACTGTGCCCCAATGCACTGCACTTGCATGCACACATTCTCTTCCTCCTATGAACTGTCTGTTGTATTTTGCATGTAATGCTTACCAAACATTTTGGGAGCATCATCTGTGTGCCAGGTGCAGCACTGTGGGTAAGCGGGATGCTAAAAGATGACTAAGACCAGTGAGGGAGATGCGCGTCTGCACAGCTCTCTCATCTAGTGCATTTACATTCACATCTCTAACGGAAAGCCCCCAGGTAGAATGTGTATCCCTTAGACTCTCACAGCATCAGGCGCGATGCCTAATGGTGGCCTTTGTTCTCAGCAAATGCCTGTCATCCATTCAGGAGTGGGGCTGGAAACTTCCCTACAGGACCTGTACTATGGTGCAGTATGGGGGAGTTCAGCTGGTCCCTGTGCTGTTTCTGTTCTTCTTCTCATCTGGGTAGCCTCGCACTCCACAGGACAGACATTTCAGTAACTCGGATGGACTCAAAGGTGACTAAGAGAGGCCAGAGCTCATCCTCTTGCACAACAGTGATTATTCATGACTGACCAGGAGATTTCTGAAGAAAAGCCTCCACATCTGGCCTCAGGAAGCCCTGCTCGGGAGGGCAGTTCTTGCATGAAGGTGTCCTGGCAAGGGAGCTTTGGAGCAGGAAAATCATCTGGTCATCAGAGTTCAATCATTCTTACCACCCTTGATGGCACTTTGAACCATACGAGGTCAGTGGACTGTGAAGGTTTGTTTCATAGAAGAAATTTGGGCTGGAGGGTGATGGAAAAGCCAGAAGGTATGAACTGTACTCAAGGCATAAAAGTCGAAGGCTGCCTGGGCCTGCCCTAACTCCACCCTGCCCATTTATGGATATGTCCCCATTTCTGCTTCATTGGAACAAGAATGCCAGGACAGTTTCTTTGCTGATGGGCTTCTAGCATAACATGTCTCTAAAGAGACATGACTTATATTCCTCATAGTCTACACCGAAAAGCCCAGGGTGGAGTGGAAGACGCTGCAGAGTTATTGCAAGGGGCTCTGTGACCGTGCAACAGGCCGTGCCTGCACAGCAGGTATATCCTGTGTTACGCATGTATGTTCTACTATTTTTCAAATGCGTATTTCACACTTCTACTGTTTTTCAAACATATGTAAATACTGCTGTGATTACAATAAAGGGAGTGATTAAAAAGTGCGGAATTGGCCGGGCGCGGTGGCTCAAGCCTGTAATCCCAGCACTTTGGGAGGCCGAGACGGGCGGATCACGAGGTCAGGAGATCGAGACCACCCTGGCTAATACGGTGAAACCCTGTCTCTACTAAAAAATACAAAAAACTAGCCAGGCGACGAGGCGGGCGCCTGTAGTCCCAGTTACTTGGGAGGCTGAGGCAGGAGAATGGCGTAAACTCGGGAGGCGGAGCTTGCAGTGAGCTGAGATGCGGCCACTGCACTCCAGCCTGGGCGACAGAGCCAGACTCCGTCTAAAAAAAAAAAAAAAAGTGCGGAATTTGGAGTGAATTGTCATTCCTCTGCTACTCTTGCCTCAAACCACAACCAATGTCAAATTGGTCGCCTAGCTTGCTTCCGATTTCTTCCCACTTCCACCTCTTCAGTCAGGAACCAGGCCTTGTCAGTTACTCCTTCACAGTCTCACATATGTGTCCTTTCTTCAGCCTTTGTCACCCAACACTGGTCACTCCTCCACTCATGGGGACCAGGGCTGCCCACCTGGTCACGAGGCCTGAATCCAGAGCATCCTTCCCACTGCCACCAAGTACATCTTCTTACTGGCCCACATGAGTCCTTGGTGTAAAAATATTTAGGGCTTCCAGTCTCCTTAACCTGATATCCCACCTGCTTTACAGTGTGGCATGAAGAACCATTTCTTGAACACAAAACAAGTCATCTTATCATTTACATCGTCTAATATTTAAAAAACAACTTTAAAAACCCAGTTTTGTGGTCAGGCGTGGTGAGTCACGCCTGTAATCTCAGCACTTTGGGAGGCTGAGGCACATCATGAGGTCAGGAGTTTGAGACTAGCCTGGCCAATATAGCGAAACCCCGTTTCTTCTAAAAATACAAAAAATTAGCCAGGCCTGGTGGCGGGTGCCTGTAATTCCAGCTGCTTGGGAAGCTGAGGCAGGAGAATTGCTTGAACCCATGAGGTAGAGGTTGCAGTGAGCCAAGATTGCATCACTGAACTCCAGCTCCGGCAACAGAGTGAGACTCTGTCTAAAAAAAAAAAAAAATCAGTTTTGTGTTCCATTAAAATACATTAATTTAAGTCGTGTGTGGTGGCATGTTCCTGTAATCCCAGCACTTTAGGAGGCTGAGGCAGGAGGATCCCTTGAGGCCAGGAGTTGGAGACCAGCCTGGACAACATAGTGAGACCCTGTCTCAAAAAAAAAAAAATTGGACAACAAGTGAGACCTAATAAAAATGGCTTCCATACTTTTTTTATAAAACCAATTCATTTATATATGTGGAATCATTTTGTGCTCAGTAAACATGTATGTACAATGCTATTATGGACTGCAATGAACAGGAAGCTTTTTCTATTGTTTCCAGATCCCTCGCTCTCTCTCTCTCTTTTTTTTTTTGAGATGGAGTCTCACTCTTTCACCCAGGCTGGAGTGCAGTGGCGCCATCTCAGCTCACCGCAAGCTCCGCCTCCCGAGTTCACGCCATTCTCCTGCCTCAGCCTCCCGAGTAGCTGGGACTACAGGCGCCCGCCACCAAGCCCGGCTATTTTTTTTTGTATTTTTAGTAGGGACGGGGTTTAACCATGTTAGCCAGGATGATCTTGATCTCCTGACCTCGTGATCCACCTGCCTCGGCCTCCCAAAGTGCTGGGATTACAGGCGTGAGCCACCGTGCCCAGCCTCTGTCTCTCTCTCTCTCTCTCTTTTTTTTTTTTAAAGAACAGGTGTTCGCCGGGTGCGGTGGCTCACGCCTGTAATCCCAGGACTTTGGGAGGCCCAGGCGGGCGGATCACGAGGTCAGGAGTTTGAGACCAGCCTGGTCAACATGGTGAAACCACGTGTCTACTGAAAGAACGAAAATTAGCCGGGCGTGGTGGCGTGTGTCTGTAATCCCAGCTACTCAGGAGGCTGAGGCAGGAGAATCACTTGAACCCGGGAGCAGAGGTTGCAGTGAGCCAAGATTACACCACTGCACTCTAGCCTGGGCGACAGAGCGAGACTGTCTCAAAACAACAACAAAAAACAACAACAAAAACAAAAAACAGAAACAGGTGTTCACCTCTAATACCCTTCAAATAAGTTGTTGAAAAATCCTGTTGTTCTACACAGCGCTGCTCACCCAAGAGTGTGAGAGCTGTGGGCTGGGTTTACCGCCCCCAGGTTCTGATCCCATGTCTCCTTTGCCCTGGTTGGAGAAGGCATGTGAGGAGCAGGGAAGCAGTGGCCCAAATAGGACCTGCTGGCTCCCTCTTGTGGAGAACGGGGAGAAAACATGCGGGAAGAAAAGGGACTCTGCATATAGGAAAATGCTCTTTTACTGAAACAGCCCCGGGAAATGTGATCTGAAAAATATGGTCTGAGACAGAGTTGTATTTTGCTGTGTATTGCAAAAGGGATTGGAAGTCACTGGGTGGGGGAGTATAAGTTGAATAACTAGAATACGCAGATGATTAAAAAAATTTTAGCCCATCATTTTGTTGTTGGCCCACAGCAAACCTCTCTCCCAGGGCAAATCACAAGGAACAAACTGGCTTGGGGATCTCTTTTCCCGTCTTTCCCTTCTCGTGATGGGAGGAGGAACAGAATTACCGAAAGGGGTGCTGCGGCTAAGATGTGTGTTCCTGGCTGGGATAAGGCACAGGCGCCTTGGCTCACCCAACCACAGCCCGGGCAGACCTCCGGGGTCCTGGGGCTGTCTGCGTGTGGACACCAAATACCAAAAACCAACCGAATTGTGTGCTTTAAAATGGTGGATTTTATGGTATGCAAATTACATCTCAATTTTTAAAAGGAAATATTTTATTGAACAGGTTGTTAGCTTGATTTAAAGATTGTAGTATTCAGGGCCGGGCGCAGTGGCTCATGCCTGTAATCCCAGCACTTTGGGAGGTCTAGGCGGGCGGATCACAAGGTCAGGAGATCGAGACCGTCCTGGCTAACACGGTGAAACCCCGTCTCTACTAAAAATACAAAAAAATTAGCCGGGCGTGGTGGCGGGCGCCTGTAGTCCCAGCTACTCGGGAGGCCGAGGCAGGAGAATGGCGTGAACCCAGGAGGCAAAACTTGCAGTGAGCAGAGATGGCGCCACTGTACTCCAGCGTGGGCTACAGAGTGAGACTCTGTCTCAAAAAAAAAAAAAAAAAAAAAAAATTGTGGTATTCAGACACATGGTACACATGGACCTCATTTGCACTGTTGCCCCTGGGGTCCTGCAAATGTCCCCAGGGAGCCTGTCGAGGTGTGAAATGGCAGAGGGTGTTTTGTCAAGTCAGATTTTCTGGAAGCCTAGAGCTTAGCAGTTGAGGTGGAGAGTGGTAGGAAATCAGGCTGGATCATAGACAAGGCCAGGTCCTGGAGGGCTTATGAACTGTGAGATGAACTCAGCCTTTATTGGAGGTGAGTGAGATGGACGGGTCTTAGTTGTAGGTTGGCAGTGAGCAATCTTAAGCCAAATTTAGCTTTTTTTTTTTTTTTTTTTTTTTTTTTTTTTGAGACGGAGTCTTGCTCTGTTGCCTAGGCTGGAGTATAGTGGCGCGATCTCAGCTCACTGCAACCCCCACCTCCCTCCTCAGCCTCCCAAGTAGCTGGTATTAAAAGCATGCACCACCACACCCAGCTAATTTTTGTATTTTTAGTACAGACAGAGTTTCACCATGTTGGCCAGGCTGGTCTTGAACTCTTGACCTTAAGTGATCCACCTGCCGTGGCCTCCCAAAGTGCTGAGATTACAGGTGTGAGCCACCGTGCCAGGTCTTATTTGCTATTTTTAATAAAAATATTAATGTATGTGGTAAAAAAATCAAACACTATAGCAAATAGATAAAATGAAAAGTAAAATTCTGTACTTTTCAGACTCCCTCATCTCTCCCTGTCCAAAGGTAACAGTTATGATCAATTTCTTATATATTCATCCAGAAAAAATTTTATACATATGGAATTCTCTTTAAAGATGAGAGAGATTTGGCTGACTTTAAATACTGATGGAAAAGATCTATATAGAGAAAACGGCGAAGACAGACGGAAGGCTGATGGGAGAGAACTGGTAGCCAGCTCACTCCTGGGGGTGGGGAAGGAACCCAGGGGAGGGGAGAGAAGAGGCCTGGCTTGGTGGTGGAAATGCAGGTTTTTGCTGGAACTGGAGGGAAGGGCAGGGAGCAGGGATGGTGGAAGTGAGGTCAAAGTGCACAAAACCACGATTTATGATGTCAGCGGTGGAATGGTTCAGGGAGATGGTGTAGGCGTGGGTGAGCCATGAACATGGGTGGATGGAGTGGAGGTGAAAGTCCTGGTGGTTGAGGATCTTTGAACCTGGGATGTTGGATGAGTTCTTCACACGGATGTTAAAATCTCTTAAGACGATGGTGAGTGCCAAAGTTCTCAATGGAGGTAAGGCATGGTCTGGAAAGAGGAATGTCAGAAGAGAAAAAGCCAAGGGTGGAAGCTAATGTCCTGGAAGCAACTGGGAGCAGGAAGCATATCTTCTCTGTCTTCTTGCCTTGGGTCCTGGACATGTGGGACAATAAGCAGCCTCTCCTTGCGGAAGCAGGAGGTGGATGGTGCGTTCAGTAGAAAGGTTGAGAAGCAGAGGGGGTTGTCTTCATGGGAACAAGGTCTCCGGGGTATTCCAGGTCAGGTAAGGGCCTTGGGGAAGTGGGGTGGCTATCAGTGGCCCAAGCAACCAGCTGGGGAAGGCAGCTAGCAGGAAGGAGAAGACATGGGATGGGGTGGATAGGATGTGTGGGACGACTATGAATAAGTAATGGGCCTGAGTCCTCCCGTCTTTGATGCCTGTAGTTTTGGTACCAAAACTGGCTGCAGGTCCTAGTCAGGACCTGAATGGAGCAGCTGCTGAGCTCTCTCGGCCAGGTGGCATGACAGTCACCCCAGAGTCCACCGGTGGAAGCAGTTGCATCTGGTTTGAATAAGGGTTGGGTGTTGCATTCGTTTGCTAGGGCTGCCATAACAAGGTACCACAGACCGAGGGGCTTCAGCAGGAGAAATTTGTTGTCTCACAGTTCTGGAGTTAGGAGTCAAATCAAGGTGCTTGTCAGGTTGGTTCCTTTTGAGGACCATGAGGGACAGATATGTTCCAGGCCTCTCTTCTTGGCTCATAGATGGCCATCTTCTCCCTGTGTCTCCCCTCCCTCCCCTCCCCTCCCTTCCTCTTCCCTCCTCTTGTTTCCTCTCCTCCTCCTCTCTTTCATCTTCTTTTGGAGACAGTCTCACTCTGTCCCCCAGGCTGGAGTGCAGTGGTGCAATCACAGCTCACTACACCCTCAACCTCCCTGGGCTCAGTTGATCCTCCCTCTTCAGCCTCCCTAGTAGGTGGGTCTATAGGCATTTGTCACCATGCCGGGCTAATTTTTGTATTTTTTTGTAGAGATGCAGTTTTGCCATGTTGCCCAGGTCAGTCTCCAGCTCCTGGACTCAAGCCTTGGCTTCCCACAGTGCTGGGATTACAGACATGAGCCACTGTGCCTGGGCCTTACTGTCTTTTCATATCATTTCCTCTTTCTATTAATACATGTCTGTCTCCCAATTTCCCGCTTTTATAAGGACACCAGTCAGATTAGATTTGAGCTCACCCTAGTGACCTCATTTTAATTTGATTACCTCTGTAAAGACCCTATCTCTCTGAATAACAGTACATTCTGAGCTGCTGGAGGTAGGATTTCAACATACGAATTTTGGGGGAGGGGTGCCCCATTCTGCCCATAGCAGGTGTCCTTGGGCAAGATACATAATCATTCTTAGCTCCAGCTGCCCTGGCTATTAACTGGTGATCATAGCAGCCTTAACCCACTGCATTGTTGTAAGGATGAAATAAGAACAGTGCCTGGCACGTTTTAAGTATTTGATACAAATGTTCGGCATCATCATCATCATCATCATCACCATCTGGACCTCCTCCCTGAGTTTGGAGACTAGTGAACAGCAAAGGCAATGAGCTTCTCTGTCATCCTCCTGAGCTCATCCTCTCAGGTTGGGAGCTCACAGAGAGACCCAGACCAGGTCTATAGGGAAAATTAGCTGCAGGCAAAGCTAATTTTCTCCATCATTCTCATGTAGATGAAATTAGCTTTAAAATAAGCATCAGGTTCAGCTTGAAATCGCAAAAGGACAATATACTGCCTGAGAGTGAGTACCAAAAAGGAGAGGAGCAATCCTAATACTTTCCTTTACTTTTTGTGGGGGGAGGAGGAAAGAAGGAGTGTTGGCTCTGTTATCTGTATGTAAATCACAAAGCGTTAGGTACTGCTGGTGGGGAGGGTTGTTTCTTTTGTCTTGTCCCTGTGAATCATTGTCTTACCACCTGTGCCTCCAGGAGGTATTATGTAACCCACCCCAAACCGGAGATCTGGCGTGACTTCAGGATTTGTGAGAAAGGCAGATTCTCTTGGCGGTATCTGGAGCCGACTTCTATAGTGCTGTGAACCCTCTGGAAAAGGGTTTTGGAAACCTCGGAAGCCCAGAATCTTCCTGCAGATTGATAGGAATTCCTTACACTGATTGTTCTCAAATGGAGTCCCTCGAATGAGGTTGATATGAATTCCTTATACTAATTGTTCTCAAAATGTAGTCCCTTGAATCAGCAACATCAGCGTCGCCGGTGGACTTGTTGGAAATAGAAATTCTTGGGCTCTACCTTAGACCTCGTGTTATGGTTTGAATGTGTCTTCTCCAAAAATCAGGTGTTGAAACTTAATGGACCATGTGATAGTGTTAAGAGGTGGAGCCTTTAAGAGGTGATTAGGCCATGAGGGTCCTCCCTCATAGAGGACTTCGTGCTGGTTTGCCCTCCACCGTCCACTGTGTGAGGAAATAGCATTCCTGCCCTCTGGAGGATGCAGCAACGAGGCACCATCTTGGAAACAGACAACGTCTCTCGTCTGGTAATTGAACCTGTTGGTGCCTTAATCTTGGACTTCTCAGCTTCCAGAACTGGGATGAAAGTAAGAGAAAGTAAGTTTCAGTTCTTTGCAAATCACTTAGTTTCAGGTATTTTAGTTAAAGCAACACAAAATGGACTAAGACACTCGCTGAACCAGAAAACTCTGGGTATAGGGCTTGGCTATGTGTTTGAAAAAGCTCATGCTAAGGTTTGAGAAGTGCCGTATTATATATATTATATTCTCCCCACCCCCTTTGAGTACAAGCATTTAAGCATTTATAAATTTCATTCATAAATCTCATCTTGTACACTAGAACATCATGAACCTAACATTGTGAGGGCTTCCTGGGCCTCTGAGTAAGAACGGTTCCTTCTGACCCTGTATGGGGATAGTCAGTCCTATGCACTGCCTCTGTAGCTGTGTGGCTGTGCCAGGATGTATTCTGGCTCTTGGCTTGGGGTGGGGGGGTTCAGGCATCTCAGAGCTAGTGTGTAATGGTGCAAAGCACTGGGTGGCGTTTGTTGGCCCCATTCTAGTCCTGCCTCTTCAGCTAACTAGCTGCATGACAACTTGAGAGCCAGCAACCCAGTCAACGTATTTGTTGGCATCTTGACCACAGAAGGCATCGTCATCAAGTTATGAATGACACAATCAGGGAGGAAGGGACAGGAATATGCTGGATGACAGAAATCAGAATGAACAAAAGTTTAATTTATAGGCTCAACATAGTAAGATGGAATTTTACTGGGATAAATGTCAGGTCCTATACATAGTTCTGCTAATACCTAGCTACATCAGGAAGGGATGAAAGATGTGTCAAGAGAAATATTTGTGCAACATGTTTTTGGGTATTTTTTTATTGTGATTAGATAAACATACCATAAAATTTACGATTTCCTATTTTTATTTTTAAAATTATTTTTATTTTATTATTTCCTTTTTTTTTTTTTTTTGAGACAGAGTCTCGCTCTGTCGCCCAGTCTGTAGTGCAGTGACACAATCTCGGCTCACTGCAAGCTCTGCCTCCCAGGTTCACACCATTCTCCTGCCTCAGCCTCCTGAGTAGCTGGGACTACAGACATCCACCACCACGCCCGCCTAAGTTTTTGTATTTTTAGTAGAGACAGGGTTTCACTGTGTTAGCCAGGATGGTCTTGATTTCCTAACCTCGTGATCCGGCCGCCTTGGCCTCCCAAAGTGCTGGGTTTTACAGGCGTGAGCCACCGTGCCCAGCCGTTTATTTTTATTTTTTGAGACAGAGTCCCACTCTGTTGCCCAGGCTGGAGTGCAGTGGCACGATCTTGGCTCACTGCAGCCTCCACTTCCCATGTTCAAGTGATTCTCCTGCCTCAGCCTCTCAAGTAGCTGGGATTACAGGCGCCTCCCACCACACCCAAGTAATTTTTGTATTTTTATTAGAGGCGGGGTTTTGCCATGTTGGCCAGGCTGGTCTTGAACTCCTGACCTCAAATGATCTACCCACCTTGGCCTCCCAAAGTGCTGGGATTACTCCTGGCCCCATTTCCCATTTTTAAATGTACAATTCAATAGCATTAATTACATGACATTGTTGTGCAACATCAACACTATCTATTCTGAAATGCACATATTTTAAAAGTGAGTCTAGGCCGGCCTGTAATCCCTGTAATCCCAGCACCTTGGGAGGCAGAGGCAGGCGGATCACGAGGTCAAGAGATCGGGACCATCCTGGCTGAGGCAGGAGAATTGCTTGGACCTGGCCAGGTGGAGGTTGCAGTGAGCCGAGATTGCGCCACTGCCTGGCGACAGAGTGAGACTCTGTCTCAGAAAAAAAAAAAAAGTGAGTCAACAGAAAGCTCAACGTGTACCAAGCACTCATTCTACCTATTCATTTAATTAAGAGTCATTTATTGGCCAGGTGTGGTGGAAGGCCGAGGCAGGTGGATCACAAGGTCAGGAGTTCAAGACCAGCCTGGCCAAGATGGTGAAACCCCCTCTTTACTAAAAATACAAAAATTAGCCAGGCGTGGTGGCAGGCGCCTGTAATTCCAGCTACTTGGGAGGCTGAGGCAGGAGAATCGCTTGAACCCCGGGGGTGGGGAGGTTGCAGTGGGCAGAGATCATGCCATTGCACTCCAGCCTTGGTGACAGAATGAGACTCTGTGTAAAAAAAAAAAAAATCATTTATTAAGCATCCTGCATTTATTAAGCATCCTGCATACACTAGAGAGTAGGGTTGGTAAAATGGATTAAAAGAAAAAAGAATGCCATGAGGCTACCCAAACTGTTAGTAGAATCTTAGGTTTTATATACAGAACTATAGCATCTGGCAAATGGGAGCTGACAGAACTGCAATATTCACTGATTGAGCAGTGTGTTGAGTCCTTGAGCACCGCATTTTAAAAGATGGCCGCAACTATACTGAATGGTGATGAGGTGTACGAGCAATGGAACCAGGGACATTTGGGATAGAAAACAGAAACTCAGGGAAGGTGTCAGTGCAGTTTTTAGTTATCTCAAGGTTTCATCCTGTGGAAAAGAAGAAACTTGGTGCTTTGTTATGTTCAGTTCCTGGGGATATATGTCATGTAACAGAGGAATGGATTTCAGATCAATGCAAGGGAAGACCTATCAGTCTCCCCTGCTCAAGGCCCAGGAGATATTTAAGCTTTAAATATATATGTGTATATATAGTAACAATTCATAGTATATAGTGTGTGTGTGTATATATATTGTGTGTATATATACATGGTGTGTGTATAGTGTATAAAGAATGAATTGTATGTATTGTATATATACATTCTATATATATGACAATAAATTGCACGGTTTCCCCACCTGCGGGCCTGGCAGGGCAGGGGTGAGGGTGGAGAGCTGTGGAATGTTGTATTAACCACACTCAGCCCTGAGAAGCAAACTGGTACATCTGTTTGCTTTGGAAGTGGGAAAATAGAATTAAAGCCACGGAGGATGATCTTCATACTTGATTACTTTCTTTTTTAGTGCTCTCTCCTCCCTCTCTGCCTCCCTGTTGTGGATTTGGGACCTTGAAGACTGTCCTTGAAAGAGCCGCTGCTTTCAGGCAGCTGCTGTCTTGGCTCCTCCTGCCTGCTTAGGTCTTCCCTTCTCAGAGAGCAGGAGCCTGAGTTCCCACCAGCACCGGGGCTGGGCCACAGTCAACTTAGCCACGGTGGAAAATACAGCCTTTTCAGGACATATATGCCTGAGCAATTTAAGAGAACACACACACACACACACACACACACACACACACACGTTGTATTAGTGCATTCTCACACTGCTATAAAGAACTACCTGAGACTGGGTAATTTATAAAGAAAAGAGGTTTAATTGGCTCATGGTTTTGCAGGCTGTACAGGAAGCATGGCTGGGAAGGCCTCAGGAAACTTACAGTCATGGCGGAAGGTGAAGGGGAAGCAAGCACGTCTTACATGGCTGGAGCAGAAAGAAGAGAGAGGCGGGTAAGGTACCACACCCTTTTCAACAACCAGATCTCATGAGAACTCACTATCATGAGGAACAGCAAGGGGGAAGTCTGCCTCCATGATCCAGTCGCCTCCCATCAGGCCCCACCTCCAACACTGGGGATTATAATTTGACATGAGATTTGGGTGGGGGCACAAATCCAAACCATATCACACATAATGTGAAGAGCAAACACTTTTGAAATTACAGGAAAATGTGTAAGAATTTGTCAATCGCTAGTCCCTACACAGTAATCCCAAGAAACTGAAAACAAGATGACTTACCTTGAAATAACAGTTTCTACTTAAAAGCTCAAAGAATATTAAGAGCATCAATCAATGAACATTTATTGAACATTCTAGGTAATCCTTAAAATCCTTGCGGAGTGACTTCCCAGGAGATTTTACCCAAGTTCACTAAAAAAATTCAAAGGGCACCCTCCACCCTAGAATGCCTCTGGCCTGGAGGCTGCTTTCTATTTTTGCAGCATGAGTGGATTATCTGGGTTACTGTGGTGACCTTCTGAGTTCCCCACCCCGCTCTCTTCCTACTGGTGTAACTGGGCCAAGGTGGCAGCCAATGCCTGGGCAAGGTGTGGGCAAGAGGCCTGACTGGGATGCTCTGCAGAGCTCCTGGGCATTTGCCTGGTGGCTGGGGAGTAAGTTCAAAAAGGAGCAGGCAGGCGTGAGTACGGCTTCCACCTCTGACACCTATCTTTGGGAGCCACCCAGCTCACTCTGCAGCAGTGACCCAGGCATGGATAGGGTGACTGCCCTTCCCAGATTGAGTAACTAGATGGGGACAGGTAGTTCAAGCTGGCACCTTGCTCATACCTAGGGTAGTGTTATAGCTGGGTCATTTCCCGAAAGCTACTGGAAAGGGTATTCTGTAAGAATTATGTTGTCTGGTGCATTTCCATTCTAAAACTATGGCAGCCTTGCAGTTTACCTATGACAGTCTCAGTAAGCCAAATAGATACCATTATCTAGAACAGATTTGATCTCCTCTCCAGCTCCCATTCCTCTGATGGCAGAAACCCTTGATCGTGCCAATAAAATTTATTTTAGCTTCTTCTGGTTTAAGACTTGGTCCCTTTTGGCTTAAATTAGTCTCTTTTTGTGCCTTCTTGTAACCTCCTCTTAGAGATTTCTCTTCTCTCTGGGCTGCCACCAGGGCAGAGGCAGGGAAGCCTCGGGTCTTGGTGTGGTTGTCCAGGCCATTGCTGTGACCCACTGGGGCATGACTGGTCTGGTCTGGTCCCTGGGTGGCCTTTCCTGCTAATCTCTGGGTGGCCTCTGCGAGGGCTGGGTCTCAGCTGGCCAGACCTGGCTTCAGGCTATGTTTGCTGCCACTGATGACAATCTGTTCTTGTTTCCACCATGAGTATTCTGTGCTTCCTGATTCTGTCAGCATTACTGAGTCCTGACCATGAACTCAGCCGTCTCTGGCTGTCCTGCTCACCAACATAGACTCTAGATGATGAGCGCCTCCACTGTAGCCCCGCTGTGCCCCTGTCCACGGTGGACACCATCCTGAATGCAGGAGGTCGTTTCTGCACCTGGGACACAAACCTCGGAGGCATTGGGCTTGCCCTCAGATTACAGAGTTTCTTTCAAGCCCAGGATGGTAAGTCGCTGCTTTTCTCCTTCTCAGAGACCTAGACCTCACTATTTTCTGCCTGTATTTACATTTTTATTTATTTTTCTCTTCAGTCTCAAGAGAACTCTACCTTGACATCAAATCTTGTATTTTTCATCTATGGTTTGTGGTATAATTTTGGACTAAGATCTCAAGCTTTACTCTTCACATCAAAAAAGGAAACTTTGGAATTTAGAAGGCCTTTTTCTTTCTAAATGAAAGCTGGCTTTCTGGGCTATTGTCTCCTTATGGTTTAAAAAAAATTCTTTGTTGAAACTCAAACAATGACTTCTCAGAGTGGTGGTCCTTCCTTCCCCAGGGCACAGTGGATGGCATTGATTCAGCAGGGGCTGAGCTGTGGCTTGGCTAGGAAGGAGGAATGACCAGGACTTACAAAAAGGCTTTAATGTCTCGGCCGGATGCTGTGGCTCACACCTGTAATCCCCAGCACTTTGGGAGGCCGAGGCGGGTGGATCACCTGAGGTCAGGAGTTCGAGACCAGCCTGGCCAACATGGCGAGACCCTGTCTCTACTAAAAATACAAAAATTAGCTGGGCGTGGTGGCAGGCGCCTGTACTCCCAGCTACTCTGGAGGCTGAGGCAGAAGAATCGCTTGAACCAGGGAGGTGGAGGTTGCGGCGAGCCGAGATCCCGCCACTGCACTCCAGCCTGGGCAACAAGAGTGAGACTCCATCTCAATTAAAAAAAAAAAAAAAAAAAAAAAAAAGGCTTTAATGTCTCACAGATATTTCCCTATGCATTCTTTCTCAGATTTGTCTTGCAATTAAGAAATTAAGACTTTAAAATCATACTTATGATCTGGTAAAGTGAACTATACATTTAAATCCACAGATCAGTGTGAAGCCTACAAATTAGCAAAGAACATCTAGCTGGTATCTGCCCTGATTTCATCTTTTGAAGTCCACTTGCAATATTCTGTGCCGCTTAGTCACTGACAAATGTGGGTGAACCACATACACTCCCATGCTGTCCAAAGCAATATTTGTTTGATGCATGCCACCTACTCATTCCTGGTAAGGCCACTATGTATAGTTGTACAGTCTGTGCACGGCACAGCTCCAGGGGGTCTAGTTCTTAGATGACAGTGGGAATGGTGCCCCCTGGAGCCCTGCCCTCCCTCACTCCACCTGATGCCCTTCAACCTGGCCTTCCTCATCCTGCTGGACCCCTGGTGGAACTCTTTGCTTTCTCTCATGAATGGGGCTCTGATTCTCCTGCTGCCCTGCGGCCCCAGGTCTCCTTTGGAAAGAATACCCGGCACCATTTGGCTACAGGTCACCCAACCCCTAATGTGGATCAGAGCCATGACTAGGCCCTGGAGGTTTCCAGGAAACTTGTGTGGAAAGGCTCTGGACAGCTCGAGTTTCAGAAAAAAGGGCAGCACTTAAAATAAATCTGGGGCCTGGGCACGGTGGCTCGCACCTGTAATCCCAGCACTTTGGGAGGCCAAAGAGGGTGGATCACTTGAGGTCAGGAGTTCAAGACCAGCCTGGCCAACATGGTGAAACCCCATCTCTACTGAAAATACAAAAATTAGCTGGTCGTGATGTCAGGCGCCTGTAGTCCCAGCTACTCAGAAGGCTGAGGCAGGAGAATCGCTTGAACCCGGGAGGCGGAGGTTGCAGTGAGCCGAGATCGCACCACTTCACTCCAGCCTGGGCGACAGAGTGAGAAAAAAAAAAAAAAGAAAGAAAAAAAGAAATCTGGGCTCAATCGAGTAAGAATTTAGTTGCCTACACCATTGCTCCATTTCCTTTCCAGGTGATGGCAGCAGTGTGGGGCAGTGGGAAGGGCTGAGTCGGAAGTCAGGGCTCCTGGCTTTTAGTTCTGGTTCTGCTGGTCACTAGCTCTGGCCCCCCATATGCGTTTTTTGACCTCTTGGGCTTCATTTCTCTGTTGATGGAAGAGACGCCCATCAGATGATTGCTGAAGGCCCATCCTGCTCTAAGCCCTGATGACACCTAAAGGAATGCTGCCTAATATCCTGACACTCACAAGTTCCAAATAGTGCTCCAAACCTGAGGACACAGTAAGAGCTACATTCGTGGGTTTAACTGGTCTCTAAGAGCAGTTTAAATACCTGGGTAACGAGTTCCCATTACCCCCTCCCCGTTACACCCTTTGATGGTTCCATTCACTTCTTTTCAGAGACCCTGATTGAGAAAGTGGGGGGCTTCAGGATGATAACCCCTGTCCCATAAGGGAGACCCCTCTGCTGTCCCTGGGCTCCCAATACCACTGAGCCTGGCCATCAATGTCATCAACATCAGGTCCTGCTTCTCTGGGGTGCTGCTGCTCCTGCAGCCTTGGCGCGCTGAGTGTGTGTCTGGAGGTTCTCTGGGCAGCCTCTGCAGCAGAGCTGGCCGTGGAAGCCTCCCTTGGGTTTGCATGTGGCTCCTCCTGACTGGATTGGCAAGGATACAGGCCTGCCAGCCTCCACCAAGGCCAGTATTGGTGTTGACAGACCAATCTGCAGCCTCCTCTTTCTAGGGGGCAGAACATAGGGTCCTTAGGTAAAATCCTCTCCTACATACTCCTCTGAACCCCCCAGTAGCCTGTGCCCTCCAGTTGGGGGGCACTGGGACTGCCATGGCCCCTTTATGCCCCCAGGCTACAGCCTTGGCTCAGATGCATTAGGGTAAGGCCACAGCCCATTGCCTATGGGGCCAGGGGCATCACACACAGGGAAGGCGGCTGGGAGTGTGTATTAAGGCTATAGCCACAGCTGCGATGAATGGCCTGAAACTGGGGCTCCAGCGTCGGGAGACAGTGGAGAGTGGGGGACTGTGGAGGGCACATGCCCAGCTGCAAAGGGACAGCGATGACTCGGCTCTGGCCAGAAAGTTAACCCAATGGAGCCAGAGAGCTGATTGCTCAAGAGAATCAATGATCTGGATTTTTTTTTTTTTTTTTAAAGTGTAATCCTTCTCTTGATCTTTAAATGCTGGCAATGATTTCAAACTTTAGAAACTCTGCATGGGCCAATATTGTATGGACAAACTGAACACATATGTGAGTCCCTTTCGCGGGAGGGCCTCTGTATCTAGCCTCCTTGGCGAGGGCTGCTCGAGCCAAGAGCTGGCTTCTTGTAGACACAGACAGACAGACAGACTCACTGACTGACAGATGCTTTGGGGTCTTGTTTCCCCTGGTTGCCCAGCAGAAAGCTGATGTTCCCAATGTGACCTGAGTCAGGGCTCTGGCTAAACCCTTGGGAACTAGTTTGTGGACCAGATATGGGGTCCCTGAACTTGCACTTGATTGGAACTTCGCCAAAATGACACCTCTGCTCCACCACCCTCTTACTTTTCTTTTGAGACAGGGTCTCACCCTGGTCCCCCAGGCTGGAGTGCAGTGCCATGATCATGGCTCACTGCAGCCTCAACTTAGTGGCTTCAGGTGATCTTCTCACCTCAGCCTCCCCAGTAGCTGGGACTACAGGTGAGCAATACTATGCCCAGCTGATTTTTTTTTTTTTTTTTTTTTCCAGTAGAGACAGGATTTCACCCTGTTGCCCAGGCTGGTCTTGAGACTACTCTTGGGCTTAAGTGATCCACTGCTTTGGCCTCCCAAAGTGCTGGAGTTACAGGTGTGAGCTACCGGTGCCTGGCCCATCCTCTCTGTTTTCTTGGCCTTTGCTTTGAGCTCCTGCTGGTCCTCATGTAGGCTGTTTCCTATTTCCTCATGGCAACTGGATGTTGGTAACTGATAAACCTGAAGATTTTCCCTTTCTTGGCCATTTGCTTTATAAGAAGCCCATAAATCACTAAAGAAGTTTATGGCTAGGGTGCAGCTTTCTGGGCTGGGCCTGCGACAGGCTGGAGCTGCTGTCCACAGGTACTGCGCTTGGTCCACTGTGTGCTTCACTGGCATAGAAGGACCTGAAGCTTGCCAGGCTTTCCCCCTCCTCCTGGATGGTAGCCGAGGGCAGGCTTCTTCATTTCCGGGAACCCAGGCTCACAATCTGCTGCCTTGCGAGGGGGGCAACCAAAGCCTGCTTCCAGGTCTGCTTGAATCGCTCCAACTGCTCCTTCCTTCTACGAACCCTGAGGGGAGGCCCCTGGGATGCTGGTCAGCACGATTAAACTCACTCCCTCTTCTCATTGGTCCAGGTGGCCCTGGGCTTGTGCGGCTAGTGAACTCTGAGCTGTGAAAGATGCCCAGGCTGCTGTCTCTGGCAGAGCTCACTTGCCTGGAGTGGGAGGGCAGTAGGCAGGGCATGAAGGAGGAGAAGAGAGCGGGGAAGGAGGGCAAAAAAGGGCAAAAACTTGCTTCTGTATTTCTCGCCTTCTGTGAAACTCACTTGGCTGGTATGAAAATTCAGAAGACAAGTTTCAGAGGAACTTTTCACAGGGTATATTTCATTTGCCGTGAAAACACTCAGTTGAGTGTGTGCATGTGTATGCTTGAGTTGCTGAGAGGAGATATTGTGTGGCTTATTTTAGATTTCGTGAAAGGTATTTAGCCACACACTCATTATAGCATGTGGCAGCTTGAAGTTCAAGCTAGCTTGCTGCGTTGTTGGTGTTTTTGAACCAGTGGGGGAATCACTGTTATTCTGGGATTTTTTTGGGTGGCAATTTAGATACATTCCTGCCAGGAGAAGCTCTGGGAAATTTCTCTTTTGCTCAGGGTGTCCTAGGGCTGTTTTGGTTTGTTATCGGGGTGTGGTGCCCTCTCTTCTCAGCAAATCCTTACCGAAGGGCCCAGCGTGACTTTTCTGATAAAGCTGGAATCCCTGTGGGCTACTTGTGCAGATGGATTTGAGCACCCGGGGGAAGGTGTTCTTTTGTTCTGCCGGCAGATGGGCGTGTTCAGTGCTGGTCTGGACATGTGATTCCGGCTGTGGTTTGGGCTGAGGCTGTTTTAGCTCTGACTTTGGAAGAAGATCCTGAGCTTGTCGGGGTCTTGGCACAGGGTCCTGAAAGCTGTATATGGCTCAAGACGTGGAAGAGAAATGGGTTTGGGTTTGGTGGGTGGGAGCTCTTCCTCATAGGGGCTCCTTTCTTGCTTGGCTTGCTCGGTTGTACTCACACCACTCTGGACTCCTGGTGAGGTCCTAAGTGGTTCATCTTCAACAAAAATGCCAGTTGAGATGTGGCAGAAAGATTTAAAAGGAGAGTCCTGGGGGCTGAGTTGACTCTAGGCACTGTGATACCTTCCAGTTTCTTTCCATCTGTGCCTCTGGACAGCTGGGGTCAACCCCATGTACATAGGATCAGTGGCTGCCCAGGAATCGTGAGGGGGGTGCAGGAAAGGGGGTGCTAGACTTCACGGTTTAGCTGAATTTTAAATGTTAACTAATTGAGATTTGAATAGTCATATGTATCTAGTGGCTATTAGAGAGCGCAGTTCTAGAGGCTCCTCGTAGGTGGGGTTCCAGGAACAGGAATGTGTGATAGCGTGTTGACTGTGAGTCATGCTTCCCAGCCAACTTCATAACTTAACCCCACAGAGACAGGGAGCCTCCAGAAGGCTCTTAAAGAGTGGCTTTGGGGGTGGGATTTGCAGATAACCTGATAGGCATTTTTTTCTTTCTTTTGGTAGTAGATGGGGACTTTCGGCAACCCCCAGGTCACGATTCTCCAGCACACAGCTGTCACATGGAGACATGTTCCTAGGATACGGGGATAACTCCTATGGAGTCATCCAATGTTCTACAGAACTCGGGGACAGTCCTAGTACAATACGTTTTGTCTTAGAATGAAGAGTTTGGGGGTTGGGAGTGGGAATGAAGATAAGAAGTGTTTTCCTTTTCATTTATAGCCTCTCCTATGGCTTAAAATTTTGATTGTGTACTTGTGTAACTTTTATCTTAAAAAATACGTAAGTACATAAAATTACTATATTTCTCTTCTCTCTCTCTCTCTCTTTTTTTTTGCAGCTTTTATTTTAGACTCAAGGGTTACACGTATGGGTTTGTTACATGGGTGAATTATGTGTTGTGAGGGTTTGGTGCACAGATAATTTTGTCACTCAGGTAATCCGTATAATACTTGATAGGTAGTTTTTCAATCCTCACCGTCCTTCCACCCTCCACCCTCAAATAGGCCCCTGTGTCCATTGGTCTATTGCTTCCTCCTCCTCTTTTTTTTTTTGAGATGGAGTTTTGCTCTTGTTTTCCAGGCTGAAGAGTGCAATGGTGTGATCTTGGCTCACTGCAACCTCCACCTCCTGGGGTCAAGTGATTTTCCTGCTTCAGCCTCCCGAGTAGCTGGGATTACAGGCATATGCCACCATGCCTGGCTAATTTTGTATTTTTAGTGGAGATGGGGTTTCTCCATGTTGATCAGGCTGGTCTCGAACTTCTGACCTCAGGTGATCTGCCCGCCTCGGCCTCCCAAAATGCTGGGATTACGGGCATGAGCCACCGTGCCCAGCCTTATTGCTCCTTTCTTTGTGTCCTTGTGTACTTGATGTTTAGCTCCCACTTGTATGTGAGAACACATGGCATTTGGTTTTCTGTTCCCGTGTTAATTTGCTTACGATAGTGGCCTGCAGCTCCACCCATGTGCTGCAAAGGCCAGGATCTCGTTTTTTAAAAAAATAGCTGTATGGCATTCCATGGTGTGTATGTACCACATTCTTTTAATTCAGCCTACCATCGAGGGGCATTTATGTTGATTTCATGTCTTTGCTACTGTGACTAGTGCTACAATGAACATACGTGTACTTGTGTCTTTATGGTAGAACCATTTATATTCCTTTGGGTATATACCCAGTAATGAGATTGCTGGATCAAATGATAGTTCTATTTTAAGTTCTTTGAGAAATCTCCAGACTGCTTTTCACAGTGGCTGAATTAATTTACATTCCCACCAGCAGTGTATAAGCATTCCTTTTTCTCTGCAACCTTGCCAGCATCTGTTATTTTTTGACTTTTTACTAATAGCCATTCGACTGGTGTGAGATAGTATCTCATTGTGGTTTTGATTTGCATTTCTATAATGATAGTGATATTGAGCATTTTTTCTTATATGCTTGTTGGCTGTGTGAGTGTCTTTTTATGAGAAGTATCTATCTGTTCATGTCTATTTTTTAGGGGGTTGATTTTTGCCTGTTCATTTGAGTTCCTTATAGATTCTTGATATTAGACCTTTGTCAAATGTATAGTTTGCAAATATTTTTCCCATTCTGTAGGTTGCCTGTTTACTCTGTTGACAGTTTATTTATTTATTTTTTTGAGACAGAGTTTTGCTCTTTCACCCAGGCTGGAGTGAAATGACACGATCTCTGCTCACTGCAACCTCCATCTCCTGGGTTCAAGCGATTCTCCTGCCTCAGCCTCTTGAGTAGCCGAGATTACAGGCACCTGCCACCACGCCTGGCTCATTTTTGTATTTTTAGTAGAGACGGGGTTTCACCATGTTGGCCAGGCTGGTCTCAAACTCCTGACCTAAGGTGATCCACCCTCCTCGGCCTCCCAAAGTGCTGGGATTACAGGCGTGAGCCACTGTGCCTGGAGATCCATCCTTCCTTCCTTCCTTCCATCCTTCCTTCCTTCCTTCCTTCCTTCCTTCCTTCCTTCCTTCCTTCCTTCCTTCCTTCCTTCCTTCCTTCCTTCCTTCCTTCCTCCTCCTCCTCTTCCTCCTCCTCCTCCTTCCTCCCCTTCCCCTCTCCCTCTCCCTCCCACTTTCCCTCTACCTCTCCTATTGAGACAGAGTCTCGCTCTGTTGCCCAGGCAGTGGCACCATCTTGGCTCGCTGCAACCTTTGCCTCCCGGTTTCAAGCGATTCTCTTTCCTCAGCTTCCTGAGTAGCTGGGATTACAGGCATGCACCACTATGCCTGGCTAGTTTTTGTATTTTTGGTAGAGATGGAGTTTCACAATGTTGGTCAGGCTGGTCTCAAACTCCTGACCCTGTGATCTGCCTGCCTTGGCCTCCCAAAGTGCTGGGATTACAGATGTGAACCACTGTGCCCGGCTGATAGTTTATTTTGCTTTTCAGAGACTTTTTAGTTTAATTAGGTCCCACTTGTCAATTTTTTTTGTTGTTGTTGTTACCGCCTTTGGAGTCTTCGTAATGAAGTCTTTGCCTGGGTCAGTGTCTAGAATGTTATTTCCTAGATTTTCTTCCTGGGTTTTTATAGTTTTAAGTTTTACATTTAAGTCTTTAATCCATCTTGAGTTGATTTTTGTGTGTGGTGTAAGGAAAGGGTCCAGTTTCAATCTTCTGCATATGGCTAGCCAGTTATCCCAGCACCATTTATTGAATACAGAGACGTTTTCCTATTCCTTGTTTTTGTCAGTTTTGTCAAAGATCAGATAGTTGTAGATTTGTGGGTTTATTTCTGTGTTCTCTAACTGTTCCATTGGTCTCTGTGTGTTTTTGTATCAGTACCATGCAGTTTTGGTTACCATATCCTTAAGCATAGTTTAAAGCTGGATAGTGTGATGCCTCCAGCTATGTTCATTTTGCTTAGGATTGTTTTGGCTATTCAGGCCCTTTTTTGGTCCCCAGTGAATTTTAGAATTTTTTTTTCCTTCTAATTCTGTGAAAAATGTCATTGGTAGTTTGATAGGAATATCATTGAATCTGTAGATAGCTTTGGACAGTATGTCTATTTTAACAATATTGATTCTTCCTATTCATGAACATGGAATGTTTTTCCATTTGTCTGTGTTATCTCTGAGTTTTTTCAGCAGTGTTTTATAATTCTCCTTGTAGAGATCTTTCACCTCTCTGGTTAGCTATATTCCTAGGTACTTTATTTTTGTGTGTGGCTATTGTGAATGGGATTACATTCTTGATTTGGCTCTCAGCTTGGATGTTATTGGTGTATAGAAGTGCTACTAATTTTTGTACATTAATTTTGTATCCTAAAACTTTGCTGAAATTGTTTATCAGATCAAGAAACCTTTGGGCAGAGACTATTGGGTTTTCAAGGTACAGAACTGTGTTGTCTGGGCCAGGTGCAGTGGCTCATGCCTGTAATCCCAGCACTTTGGGAGGCCGAGGAAGGCAGATCACCTGAGGTTAGGAGTTCAAGACCAGCCCGGCCAACGTGGTGAAACTCCATCTCTACTAAAAATAGAAAAATATTAGCCAGTCGTGGTGGTGTGCACCTATAATTCCAGCTACTTGGGAGGCCGAGGCAGGAGAATTGCTTGAACCCGGGAGGAGGAGGTTGCAGTGAGCCGAGATCACACCATTGCACAGCCTGGTTGACAAAAGTAAAACCCTGTCTCTTAAAAAAAAAAAATCATATTGTCTGCAAAGAGAGAGAGTTTGTCTTCCTCTTTTCCTATTTGGTGGAGGCCTTTTTCTTTCTTTCTTTTTTTTTTTTTTGAGACAGAGTCTCGCTCTCTCACCCAGGCTGGAGTGCAGTGGCACAATCTCAGCTCACTGCAACCTCTGCCTCCTGGGTTCAAGCGATTGTCCTGCCTCAGCCTCCTGAGTAGCTGGGATTACAGGCACCCGCCACCACACCTGGCTAATTTTTGTATTTTTAGTAGAGACGGGGTTTCACCATGTCGGCCAGGCTGGTCTCAAACTCCTGACCTCGGGTGATCCACCTGCCTCAGCCTCCGAAAGTGCTGGGATTACAGGCACGAGCCACCGCGCCAGGCCAGATTAGGCCTCTTAAGTCTTCACTGCATTACCATTGGCATGGAAAAGTGCTCAGAATATTTTGTTATGTGAAAATTAAGCAGATTACAAAGCCATATGGTTCCTTTTTGAAAACGCACAGGTGTATGCAGTGAGGAAAAGTCTTGATAGATATATACTGTTACTTTGATAGTGCAGTTTTGAATTATTTTAAGTAATTTTTAGTATTGTACTTTCTAGTTTTTCTTCAATGAAGATGCATCACTTGCACTGTAAAAATAATAATGATGGCCGGGCGCGGTGGCTCACACCTGTAATCCCAGCACTTTGGGAGGCCGAGGCGGGCAGATCACGAGGTCAGGAGATCGAGACCATCCTGGCTAACATGGTGAAACCCCGTCTCTACTAAAAATACAAAAAAATTAGACAGGCATGGTGGCAGGTGCCTGAAGTCCCAGCTACTAGGGAGACTGAGGCAGGAGAATGGCGTGAACCCCGGAGGCAGAGCTTGCAGTGAGCTGAGATTGTACCACTGCACTCCAGCCTGGGCGACAGAGTGAGACTCTGTCTCCAAAAAAAAAAAAGATAATAATAATGATAATAACGAGAACATAATTTAGAAAGTGCCACCTGAAAGCTCTATCCCATTCTTTCAGGCCCTTGGTATTTTTTAAAGCTGAAGTGTCCTGGTTCAGGAAACAGGGTTAAATAAGCAAATGAATACTTTAATTCTAAATGTGTGGGAAATATTTAGAAAGCAGAACTAAAACTGAATAAGAGGTATGTTTTTTGTTTTTGTTTTTTTTTTTTTGAGCCAGAGTTTTGCTCTTGTTTCCCAGGCTGGAGTGCAATGCCGCAATCTTGGCTCACCACAGCCTCTGCCTCCCGGATTCCAGCGATTCTCCTGCCTCAGCCTCCCTAGTAGCTGGGATTACAGGGATGCGCCACCATGCCTGGCTAATTTTGTATTTTTAATAGAGACGGGGTTTCTCCATGTTGGTCAGGCTGGTCTCCAACTCGCTAATTCAGGTGATCTGCCCGCCTCGGCCTCCCAAAGTGCTGGGATTACAGGCGTGAGGCACTGTGCCTGGCCAAGAGGTATGATTTTTGAAAAAAAAAAAAAATTCAGATAAGAATATGTCCTGGCTAAAAAAACTAAAGAAATAAAGAATAAAAATAATTTAAAGTTTTTTTTTTTTTTTTTTTTTTTTAAGCAACCAATTTGCTCCATAGTTACTATGTGAGAGATCCTTAGAATTGTGGACGGCTGGGAAACTACTCATTTGCCACTCATCAAGTAGATTGGTTTTGCTTTTGATATCTTGGTGATTTCTTGAAAAGTGTATCTGCCCTCTTCCCCTGCCCCGCCCCACAAATTCATATGTTGAAGCTCTTACTGGCCCAGAACTTCAGAATGGGACTGTAGATTGTATTTAGAGGTAGGGCCTTTAAAGAAGTCATTAGGTTAAAATAGAGTCGTTAGGGTGGACCCTCATTCAATATTACTGGTATCTTTAAAAGAAGTGGGGATTAGGACCCAGCCAACAGGGGCTGAGGGACAGCCATGCGAGGACACAGTGAAAAGCTGGGTATCTGCAGGACCGGGCGTGGTAGCTCACGCCTGGAATTCCAGCACTTTGGGAAGCTGAGGTGGGAGGATTACTCGAACCCAGGAATTCGAGACCAGCCTGTGCAACATGGTGAAACCCTGTGTCTACAAAAAAATACAAAAAATTAGCCAGGCATGGTGGCGTGCACCTGTAATCTCAGCTACTCAGGAGGCTGAGGTGGGAGAATCGCTTGAATCCAGGAGGTGGAGGTTGCAGTGAGCTGAGATCCAGCCACTGCACTCCAGTCTGGGCATCAGAGAAGACCCTATCTCAAAAAAAAAAAAAAAAAAAAGAAAAGAAAAGAAAAGAAAAGAAAAAGATGGCCATTTGCAAACCAAGAAAAGAGACCTCAAGAGAAAATAACTCTCCAACAAAACACCTTGGGCTTCTGTTAATCCCCCAAGTTTGTTATGGCAGCTCTAGCAAACTAATACATTTGGGTTTTGTGTGACTTGCTTCATTCAGGCGAAAGAGAAATTAAGGAGGTTTTTTTTTTTTTTTTTTTTTTTTTAATTGGACATTCGCTTGGATCCAAAATATGGCAAAATCCAGTCTGTTTATCTAGTGGGAATTTAGCCATTGACTACTTGAGGACTGTTTCTCTTCAAACCTTTGGGGACAGCGACATCTAGTGGTAGTTTCTTTTATATACCCGTTTCAGTTCTCTTCTGGCTGTACATTAGAATCACTTGAGGGCATGGAGGAAAAAAAAAAAAAAAAAAAAGGCCAGGCGCGGGGGCTCACGCCGGTAATCCTAATACTTTGGGAGGCCAGGGCAGGTGGGTTGCCTGAGCTTAGGAGATCGAGAGCAGCCTGGGCAACACAGTGAAATCCCATCTTTCAAAAAAAATATATACAAAAAATTAGCCAGGTGTGTGCCTGTAGTCCCAGCTACTTGGGGAGGCTGAGGCAGGAGAATCGCTTGAACCGGGGAGGTGGAGGTTACAGTGAGCCGAGATGGCTGGCACCACTGCACTCCAGCCTGGGTGACAGAGCAAGATTCCGTCTCAAAAAAAAAAAAAAAAAAAAAAAGAAGGCAATGCCTAGGCTTTACCTAGCCAATTATGCCAGAAAGTCTGGGAATGGGACCCAGTCATTTGTATTTAAAAGGGCTTTCTACATTAGTCCAAAGTGTAGCCAAGGTTGAGAACCACAGATTCTCAATGAAAGCAACTCTGGAATGTAAAAATATGAGCTCGTATTATGTTGCCATTTCTCACAATATGAAAAAGTTTGTTAACTTCTGCATTTATTTATTGTCTCTCTGCCTCCAAAGAAGGTAAAATACATGAGGGAGGGAGCACGGTCTGGTTAGCTTTTGGATGCCAAGAGCCTGGACAGTGCTGCACAGTCTGGGCTCATAATAGCTTTCGCGAAATGAATGAATGAAAAATAGAGCATGGGCCCAGGCGCTGGTAGCTCACGGCTGTAATCCCAGCACTTTGGGAGGCCAAGGCGGGAGGATCACCTGAGGTCAGGAGACCAGGCTGCAACTTGTTTAAACCCCATCTCTACTAAAAATGCAAAAATGAGTCGGGCGTAGTGGTGGGTGCCTGTAATCTCAACTACTTGGGAGGCGGAGGCAGGAGAATCGCTTGAACCAGGGAGGCAGAGGTTGCAGTGAGCAGAGATCACGCCATTGCACTCCAGCCTGGGCAACAAGAGCGAAAAACTGTCTCAAAAAAAAAAAAAAAAAAAAAAGAAGAAGAAAAATAGAGAATGCTCTCAGATTGTATTAATCTGGAATACGACTGTTATATGATGTGAAACAGGACATGTTATATTTGGTTCAACTGAAAGTAACTTATGGAATCTTATAGGATTCCAAACATCTGAAACAGACGTTTCTTGGTCTGTCATACAACTTTGGTTGATTTCTTGGCACCTTTACTGCCTCTGATCCTAGGAGAGGATTTTCTGAGTTTCAATATAGCAGCAGGTTCTCAATGTCTACTAAGTGTTCTAGTTAAAAAGAAATGTTAAACTGTTAGCTTTTCTTCTGTGCTTTTCTCCCCATTGTCTTTAGGCTTAGAAAGTTCTATATTATTACAAAACCAGTGAAATACACACTTATAACATTTCTAGTTTTAAAACTACTTTCTTTTTTATATTTTATGGCCTAAAATAACTAGGATTAATTTTTCTGCGTATGGGGCATAGTGAGTATTATTGAACTTCCTATTCTTGTCTTAACCCTGAGAGTCCATCTTCCCCACATGACTTGCGGATACTCCATGACTTTCCTCGTTTGCGATGCACACTTTTTCCCGCAGTAAGTCTTTTTATATACTAATGTGAGAGGTGTTAGAATGAGACTTTTCCTGGCAAGGTGTGTGGAAGACAATTCCTCATGTGCAGACTTTCAAGGGAAATCTCTGGGGAAGTGCTCCCTGACTCTTGGACATCCTTAAAAACAGAGAGGAGAGAAAGAAAAAGAACAAGACTTGGTGAGAGGTTTCTTTGGAGAGAGTTGTTGCTGTGCTCTGGGCCCCCAACTTCCCTTTTCAGGGAGGAGTGGGAGTGGGAAGTGCTCATTCTAACTCCAGGCTTGAGGCCGCTGGAGAATTTCGAAAAGTGGTTTCCACGGGAAAGACATGGAGCCTGGGCAACAGAATGAGACTTCGTCTCTCAGAAAAAAAAAAAAAAGTACGTGCCAAATATTATATTGACAGGACATCCTTATTTTGAAGTCAAGACTGTGTTTGGGATTTACAGTGACCTAAGAATTGTCTCTGACCTAGAAGTAGGCATAAAAACTGATGACGTTTTCATCTGAGGAACAGGCTGATATTGTAAGTAAAAATTACAGGGTTGAGAGATAGAGCAGATGAGCTGTTTTGGTCACTATAATCAGACATCTTGCTTATTCAATGTACCGGTTGCATTAGGACTGCTTTCAGGGCCCCCCTCATCGTCACGGTTGCCTCTCCAAATGCTCCAGATGTGGTCTGTCTTAATAGTTGAATGGTTGAATAGTTGAATGGTTGAAAATAACAGAGCTCTCCTTAAAGCAGGTTAAACAGAAAAGAGAATTTACTGTAAGGTTCCATAGGTGGCTATAAGAGTAGGCATTCAATTTTTTTTTTAGATGGAGTCTCACTCTGTTGTCCAGGCTGGAGTGCAGTGGTGTGATCTCAGCTCACCGCAACATCCGCCTCCTGGGTTCAAGTGATTCTCCTGCCTCAGCCTCCCAAGTAGCTGGGATTACAGGTGCCTGACACAATGTCTGGCTAATTTTTGTTATTTTAGTAGAGATGGGGTTTCACCATGTTGGCCAAGCTGGTCTCGAACTCCTGACCTCAGGTGATCCACCCACCTCAGCCTCCCAAAGTGTTGGGATTACAGGCGTGCACCACCACGCCTGGACTAACATGAGTCATAAATAAATGAGTTAATTCAGGGATAGACACTTAATGTGAATTCAAGCCAGGTAGTAAGGAGCTTTCCCCTGACAACAGTGATTGAGATAGGAAAGGGGACAGGTTTTAGGTTACCCCAATTAGTATGAAGTCAGGCCTTTGCTCAGTGATTTGGGGAGAAGAAACTGTTTGTCCAGTTAGTGTACATAGCTGTGAGGTCTGGAGCTGTAGCAACCACTTTTGTATCTTGAACACAGCTAGATTTGAGATGGTGCTAACACAGGAGAGAAGACAATTGATGAAAGAAATGCAGAGTCAGAGCCCTGATCCAGCCACTCCTGAACCTGTCACTACATTAAACTTCTCAGGTACAGCAGTTGTTCCCAGTTGGGGGCAATTTAGCTCCTGAAGGGACATTTGGCAATATCTGGAGACATTTTTGGTTGCTACAACTGGGTAGGTGCTCCTGGCACCCAGTGGATAGAGGTCAAGGATGCTGCTAAATCCGCTACAGTATGTAAGAGAGTGCTCTTTCCTTTGCAACATAGAATTATCTGGCCCAAAATGTCTATATTGCTGAGGTCGAGAGACTCTGACCTAGAGATTTGATTAAATTTAACTTCTTTTTTTGGCAAGGATGCTTTGTGGGCACTGTGTACTTGCTTTTACATCACAACAGGCTTGTTCTCTTGGCTTTTCTGGATTTCTATACCTGCCATTGCTCCCCTCTCTCAGTGCCTGGTGAGCCCCTCCCCAGCCTCTCTCACAAGTCCAGGGGGCTGCCTTCTCCTTGTCATCTCTCCACACCCTGGCTCTTCTCACTATGGCATTTGATGGGCATTTTGGGGCTCTTTGGTGTGTGTTTGGCCCCCACTGGGCTGGAGATGCTGGGAAGGCAGGGACTCAGTCTGTCTTCTCTCATGCATTCAGGACACTGGGACTGGTAGAGCCTAATACGTAAATAAATCAATGACAAATGAATGACTCATAACTCAGATATTTGAGCTGGTCAGAGGCAATATCTCTTTCTCTGTGGGCAGGAACTGAATCAACACAGTGGAATTTTCTTTTTCTTTTCTTTATTTTTTTTTTGAGATGGAGTTTCGCTCTTGTTGTCCAGGCTGGAGTGCAATGGCGTGATCTCTGCTCACCGCAACCTCCACCTTCTGGGTTCAAGAGATTCTTCTGCCTCAGCCTCCCAAGTAGCTGGAATTACAGGCATCCACCACCATGCCCAGCTAATTTTTATATTTTTAGAAGAGATGGGGTTTCACCATCTTGGCCAGGCTGGTCTCAAATTCCTGACCTCAGGTGATCCACCCACCTCAGTCTCCCAGAGTGCTGGGATTACAGGCGTGAGACACTGCGCCTGGCCAACACAGTGGTATTTTCACAAGTCCATTCACCTTTTGCCAGTAAAATGATGTAGCAAGATCATCCATCATATATACAGTGAAATATTATTCAGCCTTAAGAGGGAAATCCTGTCATAGACTACAACACGGATGAATGTGGAGGACACTACGCTAAGTGAAATCAGCCAGTTGCAGCAAGGCAAATGCTGCATAAGTCCTCTTATATGAGGTATCCAAAACAGTCACTCTTAGAAACAAAGTAGAGGTAGAGTGGTGGTTGCCTGGGGCTGAGGGAAGGAGGAAAAGAAAAGATGTTATTCGATGGGTATAGAATTTCAGTTTTGCGAGATAAAAAAGTTCTAGAGATCTGCCGCACAGCAATGTACATAATTAACATTAATGTACTGCACACCTAAAAGTGGTTAAGATGGACTAGGCATGGTGGCTCATGCCTGTAATCCTAGCACTTTGAGAGGCTGATACAAGCAGATAGACTGAGGTTAGGAGTTTGAGACCAGCCTGGCCAACATTGAGAAACCCCATCTCTACTAAAAAATAAAAAATTAGCTGGGCGTGGTGCGCACCTGTAATCCCAGCTACTCAGGAGGCTGGGGTCAGAGAACCACTTGAACCCGGGAGACAGAGGTTGCAGTGAGCCGAGATTGCACCACTGCACTCCAGCCTGGGCAACAGAGCAAGACTCCATCTAAAAAAAAAAAAAAAAGTTAAGATGGTAAGTCTTTTTTTTTTTTCTTCTTTTGAGATGGAGTTTCGCTCTGTTGCCCAGGCTGGAGTGCAGTGGTGCAATCTCAGCTCACTGCAACCTCCGCCTCCCGGGTTCAAGCAATTCTCTGCCTCAGCCTCCTGAGTAGCTGGGATTACAGGCGCCCACCATCATGCCCGGTCAATTTTTTGTATTTTTGGTAGAGACGGGGTTTCACCATCTTGGCCAGGCTGATCTTCAACTCCTGACCCCGTGATCTAACTGCCTTGGCCTCCCAAAGTGCTGGGATTACAGGTGTGTGTGTGTGTTTGTTTTTGAGACAGGGTCTCGCTCTGTCAGCCAGGCTGGAGTGCAGTGGCATCATCATGGCTCACTGCAACCTCCGCCTCCTGGGCTCAAGCAATCCTCTCACCTCAGCCTCCTGAGTAACTGGGACTATAGGCATATCACCACGCCTACCTAATTTTTGCACTTTTTGTAGAGATGGGGTTTCGTCATGTTGCCCATGCTGGTGGTCTCAAACACCTGAGCTCAAGTGATCCACACGCCTCGGTCCCCCAAAGTGTGTGAGCCACCATGCCCACCTGGCCTAAGATGGTAAATCTTATGTCCTGTGTTTTTTAAAACCATAATTAATAAAAGGTATTTGGTGAGAATTAAAAAAAAAAATTACCCGCTAGGCAAGGTGGCTCACTGCTGAAATCCCAGCTCTTAGGGAGGCAGAGGCGGGAGGATAGCCTGAGCCCAGTAGTTTGAGACCTGCTTGGGCAATATAGTGAGACCCTGTTCTTGAAATCAATCAATCAATCAATAAAAAATAAACAAAACTGGCCGGGTGCGGTGGCTCACCCCTGTAACCCCAGCACTTTGGGAGGCTGAGGCAGGTGAATCACGTGAGGTCAGCAGTTTGAGACCAGTCTGACCAACATGGTGAAACCTTGTCTTTACTAAAAATACAAATATTAGCTGGGTGCGGTGGTGGGCGCCTGTGATCCTAGCTACTCAGGAGGCTGAGGCACGAGAATTACTTGAACCCAGGAGGCAGGGGTTGCAGTGAGCCAAGATCGTGCCACTGCATTCTAGCCTGGACGACAGAAAAAAAAAAAAAAAAATCACCCATGGGGGCTATACCTTGGGAGACTTGATTGGATTTAGGAGTCAGGGCTCAGGTGGCTTCTCTCATTGTTCTGTGCTGATTTATGAGATTTTACCTACTTATTTCAGAGGTGACCTTGATATCCAATTTCAGGGCACCCCACTGAGTCTCTCATGCTGCTTGAGCCTCTGCCCCAGCCCTGACCATGGTGTGTGCTTCTCTCTGTCACTCAGCCACACTGACCCAGGAGGAGGGGTGGATGCCCAGACCCTGAGTTGTACCAGATCCAGTGCCGTGATCCTCGGGCAGCAGGAGACACCTAAACAGTAGGGGCTCAAGTTCTCCCTAGTGGTGGAAACAGTTGAGGTGGCCTTGTCCACAATCTGCAGCAGAGCCTCCTGCTTTTTAATTATGAGATATCCCAAGGCGCGCTCCTGCCCCTTCACACAGAGTAACTTGGTGCATTCTTCCAATTGCTGGTCTGAGCCACCGGCAAATGGCTTGCTCCAGCTCTGCAGGGGTTTTCACACCTGGTTTGTGGCTCCTCCAGCCTTCCCCACTCCCCTCTGAGTCTGCCTTTTTCCTGGGCCTGCCAACCAGTTAGCACCTCTGCTGAACAGAAAGCCTGGAGCAGAAGGGGCCCTGCTCCCCACTGTCTCAGGGAACCAGGCTGGAGAACAAAGGAAGACAGGATGCCCATCCTCCTTCTCCGCCTCCATCCCTGCCTCCCTCCCTCCTTTTCTTTCTCCACAGGATTCTTTCCTCTTCTAAGAAGCAGCCTCAGAGCTGGCTGTAGAACATCCAGAAACAATCAGGAAGAATAACTGTCTCCTTCTTTCCAACTTCCTGCTCCCCACTCCCCATACCTGTGTTGGGTATATGTTTTCCTAGCAATGTTTAATGTCACATGCCTGCACTTTCCCCTAATCCTAATTTCATGTTACTTTTATAACATAGGTAAATTAGCCTTGAAGATGTGATTATAGGCTTGAGGGGGGAAAAACGTTTTAAAATTGTGAGATTAAGATGTGTTTATTGTAAAAATAATTAGAAAATAGAGATAAGGGAAAGGAAGAACAATAAACAGTCATTAAAATGTGCCACCTACGGATAGTCTGAGCTCAGCTGCCTGGGTTTACCAGAAAGTGGAGCCTGAGAGGAAGCTGGGGTGAGGGACAGGGGACTGAGGTAGGGCAGGGGAGCTTCAGGAGAAGAATGCATATTTGATTTGGCGTTTGACCAATGCTATAGGCAACTCGTTGACCTCAAGAGCTCTGTGCCATTTGAAATACATATTGGCAGCTTTCATGAGGAGAAGAGAGGGGAAAGCACTCATCCACTTTCTTTTTTTCTTTCTTTTGAGATGGAGTCTTGTTCTGTCGCCCAGGCTGGAGTGCAATGGCACAATCTCGGTTCACTGCAACCTTCGCCTCCCAGGTTCAAGCAATTCTGCTGTCTCAGCCTCCAGAGTAGCTGGGAATACAGGTGCGTGCCACCACACCCAGCTAATTTTTGCATTTTTAGTAAAGACAGGGTTTCACCATATTGGTCAGGCTGGTCTTGAACTCCTCACCTCAGGTGATCCACCTACCTCAGCCTCCCAAAGTGCTAGGATTACAGGTGTGAGCCACGGCAGCAGGCCAGCACTTATTCACTTTCATTCCCCTGTTCAAACATTTGCCTATGGGAGGTCACCTCACCTGCATTTTTGGGTCATGCTGTAGCGGACGAGCTGCGGACAAAACCCCTCAGACACCAAGATAGTGAAGGGAGTGGCTTTAATCAGCTGGGAGCATCGGCAGGCTAGCATCTTAAAATCTGAGTTCCTCAGGTGCTCAACTTCTGTCCCTTTGAAGGGCTCACAACTCTGAGGGGGTCCGCGTGAGAGGGTAGTGACCGATCGAGCAAGCCAGGGGGTACATGACAGGGGCTACGAGCACCTGATGGTCAGAGTGAAACAGAACAGAACGGGAGGTTTCACAATGTCCTTCCATACAATGTCTGGAATCTATAGATAACATCAGTTGCTAGGTCAGGGGTCGAATTTTAACTACCAGGCTTAGGTCAGGCAGGTGCAGGCCTGGTTTTGGGTCTGGTTCCTTGGTTTCGGGTCTGGTTCCTAGGCGCCGGGCTACCTGCCTTTAGTTTTGCTTCTCTTTCCTTTTCTGAGTACAAAATAATATAAAACAATATGAGAGGGTCTCTGTCTTCCCTCAACGCATGCATGAACATTGAGTGAGTGTGTCACAGAGAAAACAGATTGGGGAGACCACTGTGGGCCTGAGTTCGGTGCTGTAGGAACTGGTCTGAGTGGACTAAGAGACAGGTGAGATTCAGAGGTGGTGCACAGTGGGCATGGTAGCTCATGCCTGTAATCCCAGTTATGTGGGAGGCTGAGGCTTGAGCCCGAGAGGTCGAGGCTGCAGTGAGCCACGATCCCACCACTACGTTCTAGCCAAGGTGACAGAATGAGACCTTGTCTCAAGAACAAACAGCTGGGCACAGTGGTTCATGCCTATAATCCCAGCACTTTGGGAGGCTGAAGTGGAAGGATCGCTTGAGCCTAGGAGATCAAGCCTAGCTTCGTCAACATAGGGAGACTTTGTCTCTACAGAAAATTAAACAAATTTAGCTAAGCATGGTGGTGCATGCCTGTAGTCCCAGCTACTCAGGAGGTTAAGGCTGGAGGATTGCTTGAGCCAGGAATTTGAGGCTGCAGTGAGCCGTTTTGTGCCACCGCACTCCAGCCGGGGCAACAGAGTGAGACCCTGCCTTAACAAAGAAAAAAGTGATGTGCAAAAGGTTATGTTTTGGTATACAAAAATAGCAACATGTCCAGCAGTTACTATAAGCTAGACCCAGTGCCAAGTGCTTCACATGGATTATCTCATTTCAGACTCCAGTAACCCTAGGAAGAATACTGTTATTATCCCCATTTTCAACATTAGAAAAGTATGGTTCAGAAAGGCTAAGTTTAGCCAGATGACCCAGTTAAAAAGGGTAGATCCAGGATGCACACCCAAGATTTCTTAATCGGGTCCACTCTTTCCCCTTTTAATGATTGGTGCACATTTATCATCTGGGTTTGCCCAGCCTCCATTCTGCCTTCTGGTTGGTTTGACTGAGTGACTCTCTTTCTGTCTGTCTGTTTAGCCCTCTGTGGTGTCAGCTGCATTTTAAATTGGCGAACAACCCCCACAGAGTCACATGCTTACCTGCCCAGGTCCAGGGGGATGGATACAGAGAGACGTTTCCCCCCAGAATTTAAAGTCATCATCTCATTGGCCCAGCCCAGATGGCCCACTCGTTCGTGAGCCAATGGCTGTAATGAAGGGAACAGAATAGGCCAATGGGCTTAGGTCAGTTATCATTCTGGTGGGATCCACTTTCCGTAAATAATAAGTGGAGGGGCAATGGATACATATTAATCTGGGTTTCGTAGGAAGAGGGGAGTCGGGGAGGGATGGTAGGTAGGTTATCCTTTGGCCACTTGGACAGCTTGTTTTAAAACTTTATTTTAAGCAATCCATGCAAGAATGGCAGGAACAGTTAGAAGGAGGGTTGAAGAGGAGGCCACTGACCCAGACTCTCTGCTGGGTCTCCCTTGTTGAACATCCTGCTTTATGACCTTCCCTAAGCCTGGTTCTCTGGTCTGTGTAATCTAAAAATAGCCTTCTCACCCTTGCTACTTCTTTTAATAAATTCCTCTTTGCCTCAGTTTGCCAAGTAAGGTTTCATTGCTTTTCACCCAGAACCCTAACTGATGCATGTTGAATTTCTGAGGGGACAGAGTAAGTTAGACCCTACATCCCCATCTGCGTCCAAAGCAGGGAAATCTGGCCAAGCGTATAAATAGAGACCAGGACACCTTCTTCATTACTGAAGAAGGAAAAGCTGGAGGTCTGACTTAGTGTGGGAGCAACACAGGGCTGCAAACCAAACCCCAAAATGAGACAGGTGTAGCCAATTAGGCACAAGTGGCACCATACTGGGTGTGATCCTGACCCAGAGGAACCGCAGGGACAGCAGCCAGATTGCTCCCAGGAGTAAGGAGTGGGGAGTGAGCCCGGGATCCCTTGTTTATTCTTCCCACATTTACCACCAGTTAAGCCATTTTTCCTCCCTGACGTGGAGTGAGTTAAAGGCGACGGAGAGAAACCAGGAGAGTTTATGGAACATCCTTTCTCAGGGAAACGAGTGGTGAGGAGGTGTTCTTTCCTAACAGGATGCAGCATCTCCCAGTTCCTCCCTCCATCCCTTTTTTCCTCTCTCTCCCTTTTTTCTTTCTCTATCTAATCAATCTTACCAAAATAAATTTATACTGTATATCCTGTTTGTACATTCTTTTCTCATCTAACCACATGCCATAAATATTTCTCTACCCTTCTCTCTCTCTGTGTCTATACACACACACACACACACACACACACACACACACCCCACTTTCAGTAGTTATGTGGTATTCCATTGCTTGGCTTATTATAATTTTTTTTTTCTTTTTTTGAAATGGAGTCTCGCTCTGTCGCCCAGGCTGGAGTGCAGTGGCACGATCTTGGCTCACTGCAACCTCTGCCTCCCAGGTTCAAGCCATTCTCCTGCCTCAGCCTCCTGAGTAGTTAGGATTACAAGCATGTGCCACCACACCCAGCTAATTTTTTTGTATTTTTTTTTTTTTAGTAGAGATGGGGTTTCACCATGTTGGCTAGGCTGGTCTCCAACTGCTGACCTCAAGAGATCTGCCCGTCTCGGCCTCCCAAAGTGCTGGGAGTACAGGTGTGAGCCCCCGTGCCTGGCCCATAATTTGTTAAATCATCTCTAGTTTTGAATATGTAGGAACTTCCCAGTTTTTCACCGTTATAAATGCTGTTCTTCTGTTTGCCCACATTCCTGCCTCTGTTGGCCAGACTGCATTGCAGTGGCACAGTCATAGTTCACTGTGGCCTTGAACTCCTGGCCTCAAGTGATCCTCCTGCCTCAGCTTCCTGAGTAGCTGGAACTACAGGTATAAGCTGCTGCACCCAGCTCTAGAAGTGATTAGTGAGTCAAAGGGATTTTTTTTTCTCTTATTTTCCTTTTGAAATCTTTGGCAAAAAGGAAATTTTAAGGTTTTAAGATGTATTTTCCATTTTTTGTGGCAGAAGCATTGTGTTAAGTTGTGTGTGTGTGTGTGTGTGTGTGTGTGTGTGTATATATATATATATATTTTTTTTTTTTTTTGAGACAGAGTCTTGCTCTGTCACCCCGGCTGGAGTGCAGTGGCATGATCTCAGCTTACTGCAACCTCCGCCTCCTGGGTTCAAGCGATTCTCCCATCTCGGCTGCCCGAGTAGCTGGGATTACAGGTGTGCGCCACCACGCCCGGCTAATTTTTCTATTTTTAGTAGAGACAGGGTTTCACCATGTTGCCCAGGCTGGTCTCAAACTCCTGACCTCAGGTGATCTACCTGCCTTGGCCTCCCAAAGTGCTGGGATTACAGGTGTGAGCCACTGCACCCAGCCTAAATTATAGTTTTACTGATGGTGTGTGAGAGGTTTCTGCCCATTTTATTTTTTTTTTATTTATTTTGATCTGATTTAACTTTATTTATTTATTTTTTCTGAAAAACCACTCCTTTCTATTTAGAGAAGGTCTAACCTACATAGTTAGGTAGAAAATGGATGATGAGGCCGGGCGCGGTGGCTCAAGCCTGTAATCCCAGCACTTTGGGAGGCCGAGACGGGCGGATCACGAGGTCAGGAGATCGAGACCATCCTGGCGAACACGGTGAAACCCCGTCTCTACTAAAAAATACAAAAAACTAGCCGGGCGAGGCGGCGGGCGCCTGTAGTCCCAGCTACTCGGGAGGCTGAGGCAGGAGAATGGCGTAAACCCGGGGGGCGGAGCTTGCAGTGAGCTGAGATCCGGCCACTGCACTCTAGCCCGGGCGACAGAGCCAGACTCCGTCTCAAAAAAAAAAAAAAAAAAAAAAAAAAAAAAGAAAATGGATGATGAAAACAGCCTGGGATAAAAACCAAACAAGTATGGAAGGGCTCCTTAAACAATAGAAAGAACAGGTTTTGTAGTTCCTCCCATATATATATATATATATATATATATATATATATATATATATTTTTTTTTTTTTAACAGCAGAGATTGCAACTACAGGGAATTTCTGCTTATTTTATTTTATTTTATTTATTTATTTTTTTGAGACACAGTCTGGCTCTGTTACCCATGCTGGAATGCAGTGGTGTGATCTTGGCTCATTGCAATCTCTGCCTCTGGGTTTAAGCAATTCTTGTGTCTCAGCCTCCTGAGTAGCTGGCTGGGATTACAGGTATGTGCCACCACGCCTGGCTAATTTTTGTAATTTTGGTAGAGATGGGGTTTTGCTATGTTGGCTAGGCTGGTCTCGAACTCCTGACCTCAAGTGATCCGCCCACCTTGGCCTCCAAAAGTGTTGGCATTACAGACGTGAGCCACTGTGCCTGGCCAAATTTCTGCTAATTTAAAAAGTGTTATCTGATGGGAAAAACTTATTGTTTTAATATGCACCTTTTGGTTAAACAAACTTGGATATTACTTTATATTCATATATTTATCATATGTTTTCCTCCTTTTGTCTTATTTGCTTACATTTTTGGTGGTGTGCCTTTTTCCTATTGAGTAAAGAAGTCTTTGTTAGGACATCAACCTATTTATTGTCAAATATGTTGCAGTTATTTCTCTCATTTGTGGTTTATATTTTAATATTATTCAATATCTTTGACCTACAAAATTAAAAATTTTTTAATGATCATTCCTATCTTATTGTTCGTGGTTCTTATCTTTGATACTGTGTCTGCAGGGTCTTTCATTTTTTTAAAGAGACTATCAGATCTCTGCAAAGGTCTAAGTGTGGGGCAATATGCTTTTTCTAAATACTCTGTACGTTTGCTCACCGAATAATTTTTTTTTTTTTTGTGAGACACAGTCTCACTCTGTCACCCAGGAGTGCAGTGGCATGATCTCAGCTCACTGCAACCTCCGCCTCCCAAGTTCAAGCGATTCTCCTGCCTCAGCCTCCTGAGTAGCTGGGATTACAGACGTAATGCTACCACGCCAGGCTAATTTTTGTTTGTTTGTTTGTATTTTTAGTAAAGACGGGGTTTCACCATGTTGGCCAGGCTGGTCTCGAACTCCTGACCTCAGGTGATCCGCCCACCTCGGCCTCCCGAAGTGCTGGGATTACAGGCTTGAGCCAGGGTGCCCAGCCCTAATAATTTCTGTTTCAGAAACATTTTTATTTTCCTTTGACTGTGTAAAAGAATCCTTGAAATCTTTAAGCTAGCACTGAACATATAAATACTACTTGTGTAATTCTCCATATCCCTGATTTAAAGTTGATTATCCACTTAGGATGTGATAAGAAGTTTAAATGTTAATTCTCCATTGAGGTATTAACTAAAGCATCCTGTGCTCAGACAGTTTATAAATTCATTTGTTCAATTGCGTAAAACAATAGATTCCGTGATCGCTGCTCAGGGGAGCATTCTGTGGTCAGATCCCAGGCTGGGAGTTGCAAGGGCTATCATCAATCTATTTTCTCCTTTTCCTAACAATTATCAGCACTAGCCACACAGAGATCAATGGGCGCCAGGCAGTGGAAAGAGGGCAGTGGACACTTCGTTGAGGTTGATGATTTCACATATCTGTCACTGTTAACTCCAGTGACCCTCCAAATTAGTTACTGCATTGTCACTGGGGCCTTCAAGCCAGGCCTTTTGAAATGTCCTTGGGATTTTGTGAGCTGTCCTTTAGTTTCTGTTATGTCTACAGGTTTCAGGGATATTTACTATATCCAGAATATCCAGTATCAGTAGGTCTGTCCTTCTCATTAAGTCCAAGAGAAGCCATCAGACATAGTCCTGGTGCACTTGAACCCTGAAGTTTCCCAAAGGCAGGGGATGGATTCCAAGAGGCCAGGAATCCTTTTTTTCTTTTGGGGGTTCTCCAAATAACTGGCTCAGAAAGTTACTGTGGGTAGTCTACTTTTATATAAAGTTTCCTGCAAGCTTCCTTGGAGGAAGTCCCCATTTATTTGTATATTTATTTTTAAGGGAGTTGTGCTTTTTCCAGGTCTTGATATAATGTACGTTACATCTTGCATAAAAGACCCCTCTCTTGCATAGTCACTCCCAGGCTTGGCTTAGGGAAATCTGGACTTTTTCTGTTAATTGCTTAATAAAAAGCATAGCTCCACTGGTAAGTGAATGAGAGCCACAAAACTGAAGACTGGGAGAGAGTCTTTAAGGGGTCTGAGGCAGCTCTGAGAGGAGGGGGTGAGGTGGACACCAGCAAGAACCATGAGCCTTGATGTCTATGTAGAGGCTAAAGTAAGACTTAAGGTTTGGGGAGTTGAGATGGACAGTCTGCAGAGATCTGAGTGTGTGTGTGTGTGTGTGCGCGTGCACATGTGAGTGCATGTGTCTTTTGGATGAGTGAGAAGTGTGCGTCTAGAGTATTCAGTGTATTGGGTTCCCATTGCTGCTGTAACAAATGACCATAAACGTAGTGGCTTAAATCAACACAAATTTATTAAAATTTATTAAAGTTTTAATTTTTTTTTTTAGAGACGAGGTCTTGGTCTGTCACCCAGGCTGAAGTATGGTAGTGCAGTCGTAGCTCACTGCAGCCTCAAACTCCTGGGCTCAAGGGATCCTCCCACCACAGCCTCCTGAGTAGACAGGACTACAGGTGTGAACAACTATGTCAAGCTAATTACAAAAACTTTTTTTTGTAGGATGGAGTTTGGACATGTTGCCCAGGCTAGTGTCAAATTCCTGGCCTCAAGGTATCCTCCTCCCTTGGCAATCTAAAGCGCTGGGACTTCAGTCATGAGCTACTGCCCTGGCCACAAATGTATTCTCTTACAATTCTGGAGGTTAAAAAACCTAAAATTAAGGTGTCAGTGGGGCTGTATTTTTTTCCAGAGGTTCTAGGGAAGAGTCTGCTTCTTAGACTTTTCCAGCTTTTTTTTTTTTTTTTTTTTTAAAGAGACAGAGTCTCACTCTGTCACCCAGGCTGGAGTGTAGTGGTGCCATCTCGGCTCACTGCAACCTCCGCCTCCCGGGTTCATGCCATTCTCCTGCCTCAGCCTCCCGAGTAACTGGGACTATAGGCGCCCGCCAGCATGCCTGGCTAATTTTTGTATTTTTAGTAGAGACGGGGTTTCACAGTGTTAGCCAGGATGGTCTCTATCTCCTGACCTCGTGATCTGCCAGCCTTGGCCTCCCAAAGTGCTGGGATTACAGGTGTGAGCCACCGCGCCCAGCAACTTTTCCAGCTTTTAGAGGCTGCCTGTGTTCCTTGACTTGTAGCCCCTTCTATCTCCAAAGCAGCAGAGTGGCATCTTCAGGGCTCTCTCTCACCCTCTAGCCTCGTATATCCTTTGACTCTGATGCTCCTGCTGTATTCTCATAAGGACACTTGTGACTATGCTGAGACCCTAGAATAATCCAGGGTCATCTATCCATCTCAGAATCCTAAACTTAATCACATCTGCCAAGTCCATTTTGCTATGTAAGGTTATATAATCACAGGGTTTGGAGGCTGGGGTTTGGGCGTCTTTGGGAAGCCATTATTCTGACTTCAACATTCAGTATGACAGATTACTACCTTCACTTTACTGCAAAGATCCTCAGAGAGAAATAAGGATGATTATGGCAGTGGTTCATAGGACCTTATGTTAGCTAACCATGTACAAAATTCTTAGGATTCGTTTCAAGCCCACTCAAGTGTAGTTGGATGACACTGGGACTTTGAGTCAAGAGGCCTGATTTCATCATTTACTTAGCTATATGATCTTCAGGCGATTTACTTAACCTCTTGAGGCTCAGTGTTCCCATCTATAAATTGTGATAATGTGATCAGTGATCAGTGGGAAGAACTGGCTAGATGATGGCTAACCTGAGAATCTTAGAATGTTTTGCATGACAGTTTTGTTTTGTTTTGTTGTTTGAGATGGAGTCTCTTGCTCTGTCGCCCAGGTTGGAGTGCAGTGGCGCGATCTTGGCTCACTGCAAGCTCCGCCTCTCAAGTTCACGCCATTCTCCCATCTCAGCTTCCCAAGTAGCTGGGACTACAGGCGCCGCCACCACGCCCGGCTAATTTTTTGTATTTTTAGTAGAGACGGGGTTTCACAATGTTAGCCAGGATGGTCTTGATCTCCTGACCTTGTGATCCACCCGCCTCGGCCTCCCAAAGTGCTGGGATTACAGGCGTGAGCCACCGTGCCCGGCTGTGTGACAGTTTTCTTTGGGGAAGTGCTGTCTAACTCTCTGCAGCCCGGGATGAATTTATAAATGTGGCCAGATATTTTTTTGTTTTGTTTTTCATTCTCCATTTGTGTTAGTTCAGATAATCTGAGATGCAGACACCGAAATGGAATTAGACACACACAAGATTTATTGGGGAAAATGTGGTGGAAATGGGGAGAGAATGAAGGAGGCTGAGAGAGCCATCAGACCACATGCAGGTCTGACATCTGTGGAGGAGACAGCCAGGGTGGCTGGAGCTGGGACCTTCTGGAAGAGGTTTTGGGTGAGGTGGGTTGGGATCATTTTATGGAGGGCCTTGGATAAGGTGCAGCAGAGGGTTATTGGCAGAGGAGTAACTCAATCCCAGTTGGCTTTTAGGAGGGTTGTCCTAGGATAGAGTAGGTTGCATTAGAATGGGAAAGCACATAGCCAGCGGCACTCATCCTGGGCTGCTGCAACATTCTTTAGGTGGGTAGCGCTAAGGCTCTGGATCAGGTTAGTGGCAGTGAGAATGGAAAGGAAAGAACAGCCATGTGCAATTATCCATCCCAAAGAGATAAATGTCTCCCATTCCTCCCTGCCAAATAGAACCAATAGAATGTATTAAATCAGTTTTTATTGCTAAGGGGTCAGTAGATGTTTACCATGCTGTTAAATGATTACTGTGAAGAATGGTGTTCATTTTGCATCTATTGACCCCATCCCAACGTGGGCTGATCTGATAGCTTCATTCTGCAGTCCATTCCTCTTCTCTTTACTTTCTTTCCTCTTAGACCTAAGAACTCAATGGAATTTATGTTAGAAATAGGAATGATCAGGGCAAGGCATCTCTCATTCTTTGATAGAAGATAACCCATCAAACATGAGTTTTGTCGATTTGCAGCCATTTCAATTTATCATAAGAGCTGAAGTTACTCATGCTTCATTAAAACAAAGAGAGGGAGGGGTGGAGGGAATGTAATTTTTCCCCCGCCCCGAGACGGAGTCTTGCTCTGCAACTCAGGCTGGAGTGCAGTGGTGCGATCTCAGTCCACTGCAACCTCTGCCTTCTGGGTTCAAGTGATTCTCCTGCCTCAGCCTCTTGAGTAGTTGGGACTACAGGCGTGTGCCACCACACTCGGCTATTTTTTTTTTTTTTTTTTAACATTTTTAGTAGAGATGGGGTTTTGCCATGTGGGCCAGGCTGGCCTCAAACTCCTGACTTCAGGTGATCTGCCCCCTCAGTCTCCCAAAGTGCTGGGATTACAGGTGTGAGCCACCTCACCCGGCTCAAAAATGTAGGTTTAAAAGATCATCCCTCTTGCCACGAATTTGACCTGAGGATGTTTGACCTTGAATGTACTTGTTTGTACATGTCATTAGGCAGCCATAGATTCCAAAGCAGGTTAGAGTGGGAACAGGAGAATGGCTTGAGTGACCTGATTGTTAGAGGGGAGTTCAATTGAGCATGCAGAACAGGCACGAAAACTTCTGGCGACATACAGTAGAAGGGAGGGAAGTCTTGATGGGTGGATAGAATGGCGCAGCAGAGCGCAGCTGGATGTCTGGGCAGGTTGACTGCTTCATGAAGACTTCCAGCTGCTGGGCTGGGTTTAGAAATGGAATTCTAGTCTTTGGGCTGGAAAAACAAGGCAAAGTCTGAATCCTAGAGAGAATTTACGTTACAATAGAGGTTCAGAAAGAGCAAAGAAGACATGGGCCAGGAGCTGAGGTTCAAGGTCATGGCTCTAACAGAATGCTGGTGAATGTCCACTATGTTGGCCTTTTGAGTTTCTCGTGTCCAAGATTAAGCTTAGACTAGGGTACTGAGGCAGGGCTGGCCTATTGGATGGCAGACCAAGGACCCCAGTGCGAAGGAAGAGGCCAGGAGCCAGGGTCACCCAGGTGGTGGATTTTCATAACATTGAAGGCAACATAGGTGTAGATCTCAAACTTAAGTTTAAGAATCAGAACCACCTGGAAGGCTTGTTAAAACACAGATCCCAGGGGCCCATCCCCAGAGTTTTAGATACAGTAGGGCTGGGCTGGGGTCTAAGAATCTGCATCTCTAACATGTTTTCATGTGATGCCGATGCTATGGTGCCAAGCCCACACTTTGACTACTGTGTTTCTCTATATTTATTGTATATTTTAATAGCCTGGGGTTTTTTTTTTTTTTTTTTAAACTACTGATGCCTGAGTCCTACCCTCAGAGATTCGTTTTTAAAATTTCTATTTATTTATTAGAGACTGGGTTATGAGACTGGCTAATTTTTGTAGTTTTGGTAGAGATGGGGTTTTGCCGTGTTGCCCAGGCTGGTCTCAAACTCCTGGACTCCACCTGATTCTGCCTCCCAAAGTGCTGGGATTACAGGTGTGAGCCACTGCGCCCAGCCCCCTCAGAGATTCTTATTTAATTGGTCTGAGATTCCCAGGTGATTTCAGACTTTAAAACCACTGCTTTAGATCCTGATAGACTCTGACCACACTTCTTTTTTTTTTTTAAACAAAATTTATTATAAAATGTACATATAGTAAGAGTTAATTCTTTTGGTATTCAATTCAATGAGTTTTTGACAAATGCATAGAGTCGTATAACCCTGATCGTAATCACGACATGGGCCAGGAGCTGAAGTTCAGGGTCATAGCCACAATGGGAATGCTGGAGATGGTTCTATCACCCCTGAAACCTCATGCTGTCCCTTTGAAGTCAATTCCTCTCCCATTCTTTACCCATGCAACCTCTGATCTGTTCTTGGACACTATGATTTTTGCCTTTTCCAGGATGTTGAAATGTAAATGGAATCGTACAGTATATTGCCTTTTGAGTCTGGCTTTTTTTTTTTTTTTGAGACAGAGTCTTGCTCCGTCAGCTAGGCTGGAGTGCAGTGGCACGATCTCAGCTCCCTGCAACCTTCACCTCCCAGGTTCAAGCTATTGTCCTGTCTCAGCCTCTCGAGTAGCTGGGACGACAGGCACCTGCCACCATGCCCGGCTAATTTTTATACTTTTAGAAGAGACGGGGTTTCACCTTGTTGTTCAGGCTGGTCTTGAACTCCTGACCTCAGGTGATCCACCCGCCTTGGCCTCCTAAAGTGCTGGGATTATAGGTATGAGCCTGGCTGAGTCTGGCTTCTTTAGCTTAGGTTAATAGATTTTAGATTCATCAATAGTCTGTTGTTTTTTATTGTTGAGTAGTATTCCATTATGTGGATGTATCACAATTTGTTGAATATACTAGCTAAAGGGTATTTGGGTTGTTTATAGTTTTCAGTTATTGTAAGTAAAGCTTCTATGAACATTCATGTAAAGATTTTTGTGTCACCACAAGCCTTCATTTTTCTGGGATAAACACCTATGAGTGGGACTGTTGAGTCATATAGTAAGTATATGTTTGATTTTATAAGGAAATGCCAAACTCTTTTCCAAAGTGGCTGTGCCATTTTGCATTCCTGCCAGCAATGTATGAGAGTTCCAGTTGCTCCATATCCTTCCCAGAACTTGGCACTCTTATATTTTGGTGGGAGGAGCGTTGTAATAGGTGTGTAATTCCTCACTGTTGTTTTAATATTTGCATTTTCCTATTGACTGATGTTGAACACGTTTTCATGTGCTTATTTCGTATCCAGTTATCTTCTTTGGTATATATTTGCTTTTCTATCAGGTTTTGCTTCATGTATTTTGAGATGGTTGTTACATATATACACATTTAGAATTGTTATGTCTTCTCAGTGAATTGGCCTTCTTGTCATTATATCATGTCTCTCTTTATCCCTGTGAATTTCCTGTTTTGAAGTTGAATTTTTCTGATACTGGTGTAGCCACTCCAGAGATTTATTTATTTATGTATTTGTTTATTGATACAGGGTCTTACTCTGTCACTCAGGCTGGAGTGCAGTATCATAATCATAGCTCACTGTAACCTCGAACTCCTGAGCGCTCAAGCAATCCTTCCACCTCAGTAGCCTCCTGAGTATCTGGAACTACTGGCATATGCCACTATGCCTGGCTAATTTTTTTTTTTTTTTTTTGAGATGGAGTCTCGCTGTGTTGCTCAGACTGGAGTGCAGTGGCACTGTCTCAGCTCACTGCAACCTCTGCCTCCTGGGTTCAAGCAATTCTGTCTCAGCCTCCTGAGTAGCTGTGATTACAGGCAGATGCCACCACCATGCCTGGCTAATTTTTGTATTTTTAGTAGAGACAAGGTTTCACCCTGTTGGTCAGGCTGGTCTCGAACTGCTGACCTCATGATCCACCCACCTCGGCCTCCCAAAGTGCTGGGATTACAGGCGTGAGCCACTACGCCCCGCATTTTTTTTTTTTTCTTTTAATATAGAGATAGGGTCTCACTATGTTTCCCAGCCTGGTCTCAAACCCTTGGCCTCGAGCAATCCCCATGTTTTGGCCTCCCAAAGTGCTGGAATTATAGGAAAGAGGCACTACATCCAGCCCCAGCTTTTTAAAATTAATAGTTGCATTGCATGGCATATATTTTTCATAATTTTGTCCTTAACCCATCTACATAGTTATATTTAATTTTTTTTTGTAGGTAGCATATGCTGTTTTTTTTTTTTTAAATCGAATCTGACAATCTTTATCTCTGACTTGGCGTATTTAAACCATTTATATTTTATGTGATTGACTTAGTGTTTAGCCTTTTCCTTTTCTGTTTATCTTCTTAGCTATTTGTTCCTTTTACCCTCACCACTTTAACATCACCGTTGCCATAGGTATTGTATCTATGCATATTGAAAACCCTACTGAACACTGTTCTAATTTTTGTAAACAGTCATAAATATTTCAATGAATTTAAGAGGAAAAAACAGTCCACTGTGTTTACCCAGACATTTATTATTTTATTGCTTGCTTTTATTTGTGTAGTCAATAACAATATAAATTTTTATTAAAAAGAACCAAGTGGAAATTTTTGATCTGAAAAATACAATATATGGAGTTAAAAAATTCACTAAATGAACTCATGGAGATGACATAGAATGGAGTCAGTATACTTTTAGATAAATCTGTGGAAATGATCCAGTCTGAAGAATGGAGAGAAAAAAAGATTGACAAAAAATAACAAAGTCTCAGGTACTTGCAAAGCCGTATCATCTGGTATCACTTTTCTTCAGCTTTTTGTGTTTCTCTAGCATTTCTTTCAGAGCAAGTCTGCTGACAATGAATTATATTAGTTTTCCTTAATCCAAAAATGTCTTTATTTTCTTCCATTCTTGAAGGATATTATTGCTGACTATAGAATTATCCGTTAACAGGTCTTTTCTTTCAGTACTTTAAAGATGTTCTGCTGCTTTTGGGGAGAAATCTGCAGATGTTTGTTCCCTAGATATAATCTGTTGTTTTTCTCTGGCTGCTTTCAAGGCATTTTCTTTATTTTTATTTTTTTTTCCAGCACTTTTTTCAGGATGTGTTGTGTGTTTTTATTTGAGTTAATCCTGTTTGGGATTCATCTGAGCTTGAATTTGTAATTTATGTCTTTCACCAGATTTGGAAAAATTTCAGCCATTATTTATTCCATTTTTTTGTATAAATCTTTTTCTCCTCTTCTGGGACCCAAATGTAGTGAATATTAATCTTCTTTATATTGTCTTGTAGGTTCCTGAGACTGTTCATTGTTTTCAATCTTGTTTTCTATCCTTTTTTTTTTTTTTTGAGATAGAGTTTCACTCTTGTTGCCCAGGCTGGAGTGCATTGGCATGATCTCGGCTCACTGCAACCTCTGCCTCCCGGGTTTAAGCAATTCTATTGCCTCAGCCTCCCGAGTAGCTGGCAATTCTATTGCCACATGCACCACCATGCCCAGGTAATTTTGTATTTTTAGTAGAGACGGAGTTTCTCCATGTTGGTCAGGCTGGTCTCAAACTCCTGACCTCAGGTGATCCACCCGCCTTAGCCTCCCAAAATGTTGGGATTACAGGCATGAGCTACCATGCCCGGCCCTCTCTGATCTTTAGACTGGATAATTTCCATTGATTTATCTAAAAGTTTACTGACTCTTTTCTGTTTTTTTGTTTTGTTTTGTTTTGTTGTTGTTTTGTTTTCTTTTTTTGAGATAGAGTCTTGCTCTCTTGCCCAGGCTGGAGTACAGCAGCACCATCTTGGCTCACTGCAACCTCTGCCTCCTAGGTTCAAGCGATTTTCATGCCTCAGCCAGCCCAGTAGCTGAGACTACAGGGGCACACCACCATGCCCAGTTAATTTTCTAATTGTAGTAGAGATGGGCTTTCGCCACGTTAGCCAGGCTTGTCTTGAACTCCTGTCCTCAAGAGATCCTCCTGTTTCGGCTTCCCAAAGTGTTGGGATTACAGGCGTGAGGCACTGTACCTGGTCAACTGACTCTTTTCTATGTCATTTCCATTCTCTATTGAGCTCTTTCAGTGAATTATTTATTTATTTATTGAATTTATTTTTTATTTTTGTTTTTTGAAGGGGAAGGTTCAGTGAATTTTTAAACTTTCTGTATTGTATTTTTCAGATCAAAAATTTCCACTTGGTTCATTTTTAAAAAGTTTATATTTCTCCACTAAGAATGTCTTTTTATTCATTCCAATATTATTTACTTTTACAGTATAATTATATAGCATGGTTATAGTAGCTGTTTTAAAGTCATTATGTTGTAGTTCCAACACCTGAGTCGTCTTGGGAATGGCATCTGTTGATTGTCTTTTTCCTAGAGATTTGATCAAATTTTCCTGTTTTTATCATGTCGAGCAATTTTGGATTGTATCCTGGATATTTTGAGTATATGTTTCATGACTCTGAGTCCTGTTGAAATCCTCTGGAGAATGTTGATTACTTTTCTTTGCTTTTGGGCAGACAACCAACCCCATTAGGTTCAGACTGGGAGTTCTGGCCCACATTCTGTGGGCAGTGAATCCAGTATCAGTTCAGTTTTCCACAGATTTGTTATGCTGTTGGGTCTTCTCTGAACATGTGCCACTTAGGGATTAGTCTGAGGCTTGGCTGGGTCTCAGAGTCTTTGACATACTTCTTTGGGTCTGTTTCACATATGCGCACCTCAGACTTGTACTGGTGCAGACACAGAATTAGGGGATCCCTTCCTCCAACTCTCTGTTCTCTGTGATTGTCCCCAGACTCTTCAGCTTTCCAGAGCCTTCTCTTCCCTATTCTCCTGGCCAGAAAGATGGATTTCTCTCAGTGTTAACCCATTCCCCACATTCTCTCACATAATTCTGTACAACTGGGGCTGCCCTCAAGTTCAAAGTAGTGGGAGAAAAGAGAGAGAACAAATAACAGGGATTCCCTCCACACTTGTTGGAGCACAGGGACCACATTTTCCTGTGGCCAGAGTGACAGGCTTTTCTCTTGGGGTTTTAGATGTTTGTGCAGTGGTGGCAGTGCAGCTCAAAAACTGGGACTGGCCTTAGGTCAGGGCTGGAGAGAAAATACATAAATAAATAAATAAATAAATAGTTACTTCCCCCATACTCTCAGGCCCAGAGGAGTCTTTTTCCCAGTCATCTGGTCAGAAAATGAGGATTTCTCTTGGAGTATTGCTGTTTATACCTGCTTCACAGTTCCATAATTTGGTCCCTTTTGGATTAATGCAGGAAGATAGAGAAGGAAACTCGCTGTTGTACCAAAACCTCTACAAGTTTTGACTTTCCTCTCTGAGCTGTCTCCCATTGTTTACCTTTCAGAGTCCTCAGGTAGTTGCTTTTTGTGCTCCATGAGAATTTTGAATTGTAATTAGCGGGAAGGATAGGCTATGATGCAGTTTACTCTATCTTGGCTGACACTAGAAGTCACCATGCTTCTTTGATCTAATGACCCATTCCATCTGCTTTCTTCTCTTTAATCCAAGTAGAAAGGGGCTCCTCCTTTAAAGTTATGGCTATTTTAATTCACCTTAGATGGTTGGGCTCTTCTAGTGTTGTTCCCTCTTCTCCTCTCTTTATAGCTTCCTTTTTTGAGAAAGCTCTTTGTTTGACTCCTCTTGGGCCTGGGCAGTAAATTTTGTGCTATACAAAATTCTCTGCTGTGTTTCTTCCACAGACTCTGTGACTCAAAGCTGTGCATAGGTCCTCAGATTCTCTTCCTGTTGGGCTGTCTAAGGCGGCCACTATAAGTGTGTTTATGTGCACACACACACGTGCATGAAGGGCCTTGATGTCAATGTCTAGCTCTCTAACAGTAAACTCCAAAATCATCTAGGTCTAAAGGGACTCAGAGGGTACTAGAGATCTTTTCTGAAACCCTTCTAGTTCTTGAGGTGGGTATGCAGGAGTGGCCCGCGTATGACCTTCTGATATCTAGTTATATGGAATGCATCACATAGAGTTTTATCTTTTATTTTGGCACTGTCATTGCTTGTAGAATACCTTTTTGGCCTGGTTTACCTACCTCTCTTTGTGTGTGGATCCTAATCTTTCCAGAGAGTGTGGAGTTTTAATTGCAAAGAGGATGTGGATGCTTTAGAATCCAGGTGGATGGAGGTACTCTGAGTATATTCTACTGTGGAGTGACTGTTTGAATCCAGAAGTGACTGGATCTCTGTTAGCAGTCTTCTTCAGTCTAGGAGTCCTCACAAACTGTGACAGAGAGCTAAGTGTGGGACTGTCACAAACTTGGGGAGGAAACATTTCAACTCCCTCTTTGGCCTTTATGGGTAGCTCTGCCATTGGGTACTCTCCCCAAGGAGGGAGGTGTTTCTGTTCAGGAAGGAGGAAGCAGGCATGGAAGAATATGCCTTTTTATTATTCCTGAGCCTTTGGCTTGCTGGTCACAGGCCTAGGCAAATGACAACTTTCTGAGGCGTCTGTTTTCTAGCTGTTTGTATGCTCCCCACTGCCATGGAGGCCAGAATGGATGTGAATAGATGTAGAAAATTCTACAAACTGTTTAGTAAGTAACCAAGTAGAATAGTTGTTTAAACAAAAACCAGTGCCCAGGTATATTGATATATGCCATATTTTGCCCAGTGTGAGTGTATTAATCTCGAAGTTGAAGGAACGAATTGGTATTATCCTGATATGATGTTGTACTCAGAGTTTCCTGTCTCTATTTTTCATTTGGAGTGAAATCAAGAAGATTAGGATGTGAGCATGATCCTTCTTTTGTTCTGTGTCTTGTGAAAGACAAACCCCTTGTGTTTCGGGGTGATGTCATTGTCTTTATGAGAAAAGAGTATGAGATTAGTGCTTGTCCCCCACCTTTAAGTCTGGTTTTTTATTTAATTATCATGTAGAAGTAATTCTTTAGTAGGATGTTCTATCATAGCTTTAATGCCATTTCTGATTTTGCCTATGTGGACAGGGCCTGAGTTTCCTCCAAGTGTTCAATTAGGATGACTTACGAGAACAGAGTGGGGGAAATGGCATTGGATGTCATACCAAAGCCATTTATGCTATCAAATAATGATGTCTCTTTTCTAGAAACACATAATTATACTTAGAATTCATGATAACATTCTACAGTATTTCAAAATCCACAAACAGATAAAATATCAGAGGAAAGAAAATGCTTTTGATGTGTCAGAATTAATTTATTTTCCAACTCGTTGTGCTTTGCCTTACAGTACGTGAATGAGCACTCATCAAAGCATAAGAAGGTTATTATTCAAATATTCCATTCTTAACATTTGTCCACATTCAGTTTAATATGCCGTATTAACATGAAGAATGTTGAGAAAGGATACCAAATAGGCTTCAGGAGGAGATTAGAAAACTAAATTAGGCTTTGTCCCTAAATATTAAAAAAATTATTTAAGTTACAGAAGTAATCCATGAAGACCTACTTGATCTAAAAAAGCAAGTTACCTTCTTAAATACCTAATAGCATAGGGTCAAAACTTCCTTTCCTGTAAATTTGGGAATCTATCTTTTCATGGCCAATATTCTTAATGTAGCATTTTTGATAAATAACATAATTTTGCAACTGCCCATTAAAATATGTAATTTATTATTTAGAATTCTCCTTAAAATATTTTGCACTTCGGTTTGCTCTCTTTAGTAAGAGGGAGATTTATTATGCAACCTTCTAAAGTGTAACACTTATTTTCTGCCCATTAACTTGTCTGTGTTTATGCTTTGCCTGGTTGAATCAATCACTGTGGTGTTTTATGGTTATTTCCACATGTGTCTTAGCTCCCCAGCTAAATTGTAAGCTCCTTGAGTAGTCTAAGTCTATATCCTGTATTTCTTGCCTTCTATATCACTTGAAGAATATTATCACACTATAGATACTCAGTAAATACTTTTCCTTATAAGCACAAGTTGGCATTAAATTAGTTGAAATCTGCTACCCAGGAATGAAGCCCAAATGTTGCTTGTGGTGGGTGATAGGGGTCATGTAAATCTTTGCTATCTCCTGGTTCGGTTGTGGTTTGACTAGTTCTTAAGAAAGAATAAAAAGTTCTGGATAATCAAAAGTGGTAATTTGTTGAGTTTCATTTTATGAAGATTTTATTTGGAGAAGAAACAAAATCAGAGTATTTAGATTTGAGAGAGGGGTGAAAGACAAAGTTGCTATCTTTAAAAATGCTTTTCTCACCTCTCCTATTCTGATAATCTTATGCACATAAAATCGTCTATGCAGGATGGGTTTTACCATTTTCTCCTCTTCTGATGATAGGCACTGTTTACGAAGGTGAAATAGAAAGCAGACTGGTTGGAGACACCATTAGGGTAGTTTTTCTATAGTGTGGACACGTCTCAGTTATTCCCAGGCCTTCATCTATTCATTCTTTCAGCAAGGATGTATTGATCACCAATTGCATGGCAGGCATTGCACAGCCCTAGAAATACAGTGAGGGCAAGACAAACATGATCTTGCCCTCCAGGGACTTGTATTGTTGCACTCTGGTAAACCCTAAATGTACTTCTTTGTAGAGAGGATTGTGAACTGCTTTAAGTCTGGTGGTATCAGAGGAAAAATTAGACATCTTCAGCTTGATTCCACAGAGCAATTGCTTCCTTTTTCACTTGACTTACATAGAGTTAAGTCAGATTATATAAATAAATATAAAATCAAATTGGCTTTTCCATTGTAAGGAGAAAAATGCTTTCATATTACTTAAAATGCATTTCAATAAATATAGAAAATTACATGCAAATTATATACGCCACATAAGAGTTTCTTGTGAGGAATTATAGTCCCCTACAACTACCAAGTCCCCTACAAAAACCAATTTACCTTACCCCTGACTTTTTTAGTAGAAACTGACACTGGGTTGAGGGTGTCCTATGGAATGAATGAGTAAAAATGAGTAAAACCGAGACATTTGACTTAATTAGAAGGAAACATGACCATATTTCAAGGATGATCCAATGTAGCTTGGCGGCAGCCCCTGATAGCTCTCCCGCTATGTGGCTTTTTTGGTAGCAGGGATGGAGAAAACAACGAAGATGAAATTTCCAGGAAATAACCCAATCAGGTGTTGCTTAATGGAGTCTACTGTCATTAAAATCCAATTCGATTCATTTGGAGAGTGAAATATCACAATTGCAACTGCACCATAATGGCTTTTGGAAGATGGAATTTGTATAAGCTGGGTTAATCCCTTGATCACCAATTCAAATAAAAATAGATAAAACATGAGGAGGTTGGCAGGGGTGAAGGACTGGGAATAGCAACGGTGTTGCCAGAAGGTGTCTTTCCTGCCAAGGGGAATTGGCATAGGGAACTGTCTCTGAGCCCAAGTTCTGGAAACCACAAGCTGATGGAGACAGAAGACAGATTGCCTAGGTCCAGCTGGGGAGTGGAGCCCTGCTGGCCCAACCAGATCACAAGTGAATTGCCCCTCTGACCTGCACACGTGCTCTGTGTGCCGAAATTTGCATTTCTTTCCATTTATAATTTTTCTTTCTATTAGCCCACAAGAAGTTTAGTGGCGATCATGAACAAGTTTTGTTGTGTTTTCCTTTGGAAATGTAGCTGTTAGGAAATCATTCAGTGAGTTCTGGGTTTATACCTAGAAATTGTCTCCTGGAAGTCTGGAAGAGTTAGATGCTACCACAAGGTTCTATGCCCTGCATAACTTGAATACACAGGCTGGGTCAGCCATACTGAGTGGAATGCAGGTTTAACTTAACTTTGAGGCTGCTATCTTGGACTTGAAATACTTTGACAATCAACAATTAGTGAGAATTGGGATAAGATTTGCTTCTCCTTGGCAAATTCTCCTAATATACTACAAGCAAAATAGGATTTCAAAGGCATAAATTGCTCAGTGATGACAAACTTTTAATTACCTCACATATAAAAGATTGGCATGGTATTTATGATTTCTAATGTAGGCATTAAAAAAGATTCCACAAGAATCTCTACTAAGCTGTGCTTGATTTGCCTGTACATTGGGTAGGATGCCTTTGAATTAAAGTTATAGAAAGCACATGTAAGAATGGTTTAGGCCATTCTGGATAATTTGTTATCTTGCCTAGGGTAAGTTGCAGGTTGGTTCCAAAATCAACATCCCCAGATATACAAGTGTCTCCCCTTCTTTCCATTTTGCCCTTCTTAATGAGCTTGGTGCCTTTTCCTTGTGCCAAGATAGCAGCCAGATTTCTGACATCAAAACAGATATGACCGTGTCCAGCAGAAGAAAATTCTCCCTATGTGTTGCTTTTTATTATTAAGGTAACATTTTTCAGAAACCCCTTCACTGACCTTCTTTCACATCTCATTGGCCAGCATTGGATCACAATTGCTTCCTAAATAAGTCAGTAGGGAGGTGAATGGTCTCACCCTGACTACTTAGAGCTATAGATGAATCAAAATTTCCCCCTGGGTCAAGTAGGGGAGAGGAGGATCCCTGACCAAAATCTCACACACGTACATACATGCATACCTATCCAATAATAGCCAACTGCTGAAGTGCGTGCACTCCAGAGGCAGATGCTGATGCCAAGTTTGGGGTGCAAAATGTTATTAGGGTTCAATTCCTTTGAAACGAAGGGAGAGGAAGCAGGGTTGGGTAGCGGAAGGAGTTGAACTGCAAGGCAGGCCTGAAAAAGTCTGGGCCATTTCTTGGCTTTGGAGGGTTCTGGGGCAAGTATTGCCTGCTTGTATCCTGCATTGGGTCGAAATGACCAGGACTTTATACGTAGGAGATGACTCATCAGATGTGGGCTGCTGGGAGAGGCAGCTCTCTGCAGCTGAGGCAGATTTGGAAGGCTAAATTCCTCATAGCTGAGCAGAAGGGCCTGCCCTGCTGGAGGATCAGGATGGCGTACCCCCATGTATATCATGCCAACCGTGTCTGACACAGCCCAGTGTGCATAACTACATGAGTGTGAAAAATATGTAACTGCATTTATTTAAAAGGATTTTATAGTCTCTTCTGGCCACTAGTCCAAACTATCCCTTTCTCTATTCCCAGCTTCAATTTTTCTGGAGCAGCAGGATTTTACTGTATTATGTTCATGTATGGATTGTAGATGGTTAGAGCTCAATCAGCTCTTGGAGCTCACCTGTTCAATGAGAGCATTAGTTAAGGCAGCCAGGGTCCAGATGAGTTCTGGACCTCAACTTGAAATCTTTCATGTAGTAGGCGTTAAATGAATACTTGTTAAATTGAATTAATGAGGGACACAGACTCAGGATTAGAACCTTGCTCTCCCAGCTTCTAGTCCAGTGTTCTGTGAACCTTGCTGTCTCTGTGTGTTTGTGTGTGTGTGTGTGTGTGTGTGAGAGAGAGAGAGAGACAGAGACAGAGACAGATAGACAAAGACAGAGAGCAAACTTTGGACTATCAAATGATTCCAGTGGTTTTGGTTCAGTGGGCTGGGATTTTACATTATCATGCACACTGGTAGGAAAACTCAGACAAATCAGAATTATTTCAGTGGATAAACTGGAGGCAGATGTATCTGGCATTCACATTGGCTTTATTTTATGGGCTATATTGAGGGCACCAACTCAAACTTGGGTGGGGCAGTAGCTACTCAGCCCAACCAAATATTGCCATGGGTCAATGCAGGCCCCAGATAGCCTGTATCCTCTGCTTCCTCAAGAGAAGCTGGAAATCTGAATTTTTAGGTGATATCTACAAAATTGTTAATGTTGACTGAACAATTTAAAATTGTCATGTTGGCCAACTCAAACATGTTAGTTTGAAAACTCTAATCCAGTGGCTCTCAACCAGGGGCAGTTTTATTTCCCAGGAGACATTTGGTAATGTCCGGAGATATTTTTGGCTGTCACAAGGGGAGCCGGAATGCTACTGGGCATCTAGAGGCCACGGACGCTGCTAAACACCCTACAATGTATGGGGCATTCCTCAACCAAAATGTCAATTGTGATGAGGCTGAGAAACCTTGCATTAGTCATACGTTAAAGTCATAAACAGAAACTGCCCCTTTTTCACTGGGACCTCCTGTGTGAAAGGTGGCAGTTGGGACCTGCCCCAAAACAGGAAAACTAAACTTCAGAGCTTCAAAAATCAACACTTTAAAAAATGGTTGCTGAGTTACCAATGACCAAAAAGCAAATGAAAAGATGCTCAACATCACTAACTATCAGAGAAATGCAAATCAAGACCACAACTGAGGCATTGCCCAACCATTACAGTGGCTACTATAAACAACAACAGTAACAAAAAGTAAGGGTTGAAAGGGATGTGGAGAAGTTGGAACCCTGGGAATTGTTGGAGGATGTAGAATGGTGCCACTGCTATGGGAAACAGTATCATGGTTCCTCAAAAAATTGAAACTAGGACTACCTTATGATCCAGAATCTCACTTCTGGGCCTATATCCAAAAGAAATAAAAGCAGGGTCTTGAAAGGGTATTTGCACACTCATGTTCATACCAGTGTTATTTGCAAGAGCCAAGAGGTAGAAGCAACCTACATAGTCATCAATGGACAAATGGATAAACAAAATGTGGTATTTACCTACAATGGAATATTATTTAGCCTTAAAAGGGAGAGGAATTCTGACAGTTGGTGCCCCGTGGATGAACCTTGAAGACATTATGCTCTGTGAAACAAGCCGGACACAAAAGGAAAAACATTGTATAATTCCACTCACACGAGATATCCAAATTAGTCAAATTCGTAGATAATGGGAAGTAGAAGCGTGGTTGCCAAGAGCTGGGGGAAGGGGCAAAGGAGAGTTATTTATAGTTACAGAGTTTCAGTTCTGCAGGATGAAAAAGTTCTGGAGATGTATCTCACAGCGATGTGAATATATATAGTACTACTGAACTGTACACTTAAAAATGGTTAAGATGGTACACTTTATGTTTTGTGGTTTTATTTTTACCATAGTTAAAAAATAGGCTACTGAGCTGAAAAATAGTTCACCAACAAATTCTAATCTTATTGGATGAATTGTGCCAAGGTATTTTGAAAAACAAAGACAACAACCAAGTGTCATTTGTAGAGACCCAAATCACAGTTTTCTGTGCATTTGAGGAGAGAAATCGCTAAACCGACAGAACTGTGACTGAGTGATAGGTGACTAAAATGATAAGCGTTGCATCAGGGCTTCAATCCTCCTACACCCTCAGGGCTCAGTGTCCTCATGTGATCAGATCACAAAGGACTCTCCTGCTCTGTAAACAAGGTTCACAGCTGGTGGGATAAGAGCTGGTGAGGTGGGGCCTGGCACGGTGGCTCACGCCTGTAATCCCAGCACTTTGGGAGGCTGAGGCGGACGGATCACCTGAGTTTGGGAGTGTGAGACCAGCCTGACCAACATGGAGAAACCCCGTCTCTACTAAAACTACAAAATTAGCCTGGCGTGGTGGTACATGCCTGTAATCCCAGCTACTCGGGAGGCTGAGGCAGGAGAATCACTTGAGCCCGGGAGGCGGAGGTTGCAGTGAGCCAAGATGGTGCCATTGCACTACTCCAGCCTGGGCAACAAGAGTGAAATTCAGTTTCAAAAAAAAGAGCTGGTGGGATGGGTCCACTCCTATGGTAAGGGAAATCATCACTGCTGAAAATTTTTCCCTTCTCTACCAATTGTGACACTAACTATGCTCTGAGGCTTCCAGAAGTTGCCTTTTGATATAAAAACTGAGATTTTAGAATTTCAAAATTTATCTCTCAAAAAAGTGTCTGCTATATGTCTACAATACACATTCTGAAATCAATCATATTCTTCGTCCTGAACTACATAGGCCTCTCTTTAGACAGTGAGCTTAGAAGGCAATGGTCTGTTGCCCAAAGTGAGGGGAGAGAGAAGGGGATGAGGAGGATGGAGGGGAGGGGAGGATCTGATGCCATCCTGACGGTCATGTTGCCTCCGGCGCTCCATTGCAGGCTTCTCGCAGGCAGGCTCTATGTCTTCATCTTATACACCAGAGCTAGGCTGGCACAATAGCAGCTACTAAAAAAGTGTTTGAATCAGGAATGAGTAAACACGTGGGTGATTTGACCTCTTTGTGTCTTCCTACCTCTAAAATAGGGTTAGCAATTCCTGGGGGTGACCCCAGGCAACACTGTGAGCCAAGCCAGGTTTCCTCCATTCTCCGTGTCTTCCCTGGGGGTGGACCCTTTCCCTTCCCTACTAAACACTGCCCTCTGAAAAGCCTTCCTGCCGGCTTTGCCCCACATTACACACTGGTTGATGGATTCTCTTTCCAAAGGGTATTTGTTTCTTGAGCCTCATCTGTCTTGTGAAGTGGAAGGGTAGTTTTCGTTAAGGGGATTTTCAGGTGTAGTTTGTTGGGAGAGGTTTTCTGAGGCGGTCGGTCCCTTCCTGGGCCCCCGGGTCTGCTGGGTACATAATCTGCTCTGCTTACACTGAAGGCTGGCCCTGGACTCCCTGCCCCACCTGCATCACCAGGCTGTCAGGGGGATAAAGGGGGATGATGGATGGAAGAGGACTTTGAAAAGTTAAAAGCTCCTCACAAGCATGAGTTGTTATTGTTCTTAATCCACAGCCGTTGGGGAGGTGCTCCTCTTGAAGAGTCCCATCTCTAAGGAGACTGGGGGCAATTTGGAAAGAGGTGGCATTTATGGGTTTCTTGCTTTAAAACAAAACAAAACAAAAAACATCGCCCCCCAGTGTATACCGTGAGTGAACAAGATGAACAGTTATTCTTAAAATCAGAATGGAGAAGGGTTCCCTCTGACCCCCCACCTCCCATCCTACTCTAAAGCCTCTAAAAACGGCAAACTTTGTTTTGGCAGGTTCACTGCCAAATGACAGAAAGCCTATAGCCTTAATCTTTCTCTCTGTTCCCACATCTCGTCTCTACCGTCCCATCCCCCTTCCATTATTTTAGAACAAGTCTCGGCTTGGAGCTGATTTTTAACTTCTGGAAACTGAATTGGTTCTGTGTGTATTTGGCTTGGCTAAGTGAGGGGAGAAGGGCTTGCGTTTGCAGGAAGAGGAGAGGGGTGCACGCTGGGGGAAGTCTGGGAGCTGGGAGGAGACGGGAGACCGAAGTCCAAGTTTGCACCCTGTCTTCTTAGGCCTGCTTCCGTGTGGGGCTCACAGCATTGTCAGCCAGTCCTGGGGGTGGTGAGAGTGGGTGGGGAGGCAGGAGGGAGGGTTTGAGGTGGTCAGGTCCTGGATCTGATGATTATTCTCACTGCTGTTCAGATTTTGCTAAATGCGGGCCAATTGCTGGAAAATAAATCACGAAGGGGCGAGAGGTGGCTGATGGGTGTTTATGGGAGTGATTTGTTGTCCTATAGGGAGGTGACGGTTTCCATTACTCTTTTGAAGTGGAAGGGGGACGTCCCTGGCTGCCTTTGCCTCCTTGCTGGCTATTTTCATTCTTTTCTTGGGGGAGCGTTGAACATGCTCAAGTATTAGCTAGAGGCCACGGATTGGCCCGGATTCCCACGACTGGGTTGGGCGGCACAGGAAGACCCCTGAGCTGGGGAGTTGAAATTCCATCCTCTGCCTTCACCAATGGCTGGCAAATCGAGCCCTTGTGTTCACTGAGAGCAGCCCTGAGTGTGAAGAGCCTCTCTGAAAGCGGCCCGCGGGATGTGGCCGGAAACAGGACTTTGTTTCTGTGTGGGGTATAGGAGAAACGATTTTCTATACTCCGGAATCTTCAAGAGCTTCACCAGACATTCCCAGAATATGGCTTGTTTCTCTCCTGTTGTTCTTCCCATTGAGTAAAAAACCCTTCCTCTCTTGCTCCTCCTGTCTAAATCCAACTCAAACTCCAGGGCACTGTTTAAATCCCACCTCCTCCTATGTTTCTAGAACAGTCGTCTCTTCACTGCATGAGCGCGCAGAACCCTGTTTATGCTCATCACAGGAGCAGGCACTTGATTACCTGAAATTACATATATGTTGGCACTTGGGCATTTATTTATCTTGCCAGTTTATGATGTATGTCTTAAGACTTGCTCTCTGTATGTCTCATGTTCTTCTTGAGATTATTAACTTCTTCAGGACAAACAATACAGTCTAGTCCTTTGATATGCTTTTAAATTCTAAACTTTGTAAGCATTGTCTTTATTTTTTATTTTATTTTTTTGAGACTGGCTCTGTTGCCCAGGCTGGAGTGCAATGGTGCAATCAGAGTTTACTGCAACCTCGACCTCCTGGGCTCAAGTGATCCTCCTGACTCACTCAGCCTCTTGAGTAGCTGGGACTACAGGTGTGCACCACCATGCCTGGCCCTTTGTAAGCATTTAAAAATCCATTACTTCTTTTCTTTTCTTTCTTTCTTTTTTTTGTTTTTTTGTTTTTTGAGATGGAGTTTTGTTTTGTTGCCCAGGCTGGAGTGCAATGGCACGATCTTGGATCACTGCAACCTCTGTCTCCTGGGTTCAAGTGATTCTCCTGCCTCAGCCTCCTGAGTAGCTGGGATTATAGGTGCATGCCACCACGCCTGGCTAATTCTTGTATCTGTAGTAGAGACGGGGTTTCACCATGTTGGCCAGGCTGGTCTTGAACTCCTGACCTGAAGTGATCGGCCTGACTTGGCCTCCCAGGGTGCTGGGATTATAGACGTGAGACACTGTACTCGGCCCCCATTACTTTTTGTGTGTGTGAGTATAATTTATATGAAATGAGGAGGGCAGACATTGGAAGGGAGGTTGCACCCTCAGGAGTAGATGAGGTTCTAGCCTCATCTATACCCCAGGGATGTGCCTTTACTTCCTCCTCCTGCATTAGGCATCAAAACTAGATCATCACACTCTCCTCAGTCTGACAACTCTTTCCATCAGAGCCACTATAGATCAATCAATCAGAGCAGGCTCTTGTCCTGAGGCATTCATGGAGAGCATGTGGGCTCCTGTGCAATTCCTACCCTCCATTTCTCTATCTTCCCTGAGCTGGCCAAAGTAGGTGAGATGTAGTCCACACAGGAGTCAGAAGGCAGGAGGGTGTCTTGGGCATGGGAGGCAGTCCCTTAAAATTCTGCCACACTGTGTGAGCTGGATAGTCATGCTTGCATGCTGGTCATGAGGGGAGGTGATCAAGTGGCATGTTGAAATTCCACAGGTGCTTCAGGACAGCACTGGGATACGCAGTTGTCCAGGTCTCACACTCTTATTTCCTGGTCCAGGTGTGACAGTCGATAAGCAGACTTTACATTTCGGTGTTTTCCTGTATAGTAGGTACAATCAGTGATGGGGTTGTTTTACTCTCCCCCATTCATGCCAGCTTCTTTAAGATTTTAATATTAAGAATTGTTTTATGAAATTAATGTTAAAATACTACAGTGTTCTCTTCCCTGGGGGTGCAGTAGACAGGTCGGTGTTCCTGGGATTCCTTCACCAGTTCAGAGTGCCCATGATCCAGCCTCACTTCCCTTTGCCTCCAGGCTGGCCCCAGTGGCCTTCTTTGGAGGATGACCTTGGGCCCCTGGAGCTGCTTGGGGAAAGGTACAGAGAGCCAGAAGTGCCTGGGGGTTTACATTCGCCCTGAGGTGGCCAGTAGCAGAGAACTGAATATGGGAGTGACAAAGGCATTGCCTCAATGTGTGCCAATTTATGCTCTGGAATCTGGCAGAGGCTGGGCTGGAATCTCACCTGTGCTTGGCTTTTTCCCCATTTCTGTTCTGCTCCCCTCATTCCCTTCCCGTTTTCTCCTGGGAGCACTTTATTGGTATATAACTGACAAGTGAATTGTAGTCTCCAGATCTGATTCTGGGGGACCCATTGTAAGATGGGGGTGGCAGAAGGTGGGGGGATGGCACGAGAGTGTGGATCATAGATAATCCTAATCACAGCTGAAGTAAAGCTGCATAGAGGCCTGCATAGAGGCCCGTGGTATGACTGGAGTGCCCATTTCCCCAGTAGGGCCTGGTGAGTAATACATGGGGCTGGGCTGCCCGTGTGCTCCAGAGGAGGACTGAGACGGCGTCTGAGAATCTGAGTGGGCCACAGTCATTTATGCAGCTCAGGCTAAACCACTTCTGGATGCTGGAGAGTTGGTTGTAGTTGATCTTTTCAGTTTCTGAGATTGGAAGTTGGCATCACCCATGAGATACTCACGATGGCCTCCAAGGACAGGGAGATTTTGAGTGTGCTCTGACCCCCTGCTCTGCCGTTCTCCCCAGTGCCAAGGTAAAGGGATGCATTTGGCTTTTCTTTCCCTTATGGAAAAACCCAATTCACTGCTTTTCACTGTGGTTGCAATGTGGAAGTACTCCTTCTGGGTAAACTAAACGGAAACAGAAGCAAACATTTTCCAGAAATTCTAAGTTGAAATGAAAAACCTATTGGCCTTGGCTAAGCAGTTTATTTTCTCTTTCTTTCTCCCCCCTCCTTCCACCACCCTTGTTGGATTTTTTTTTAACACTATCATATGAGTCAGAATAGGTGTATCACTTTTAATTACTGTTGATTACCATTCGTGTTGGAACAGCTACCTTGTAATGCCATCTCCTATCAGGAAATAAATGCCGACTTAGTGACCTGCATGAGATAGCTAGCGACCCATCCCACTGGGGAGATGGCGGGCAGCCGCCTGGCGCTTGTTGAATTAAGAAGTGTGACTACAGTAATTAGCAGCAAGTATCCAGCACAGGATAGAGCAGATTCAGGGCAGAGCTCAGTCGTCATACAGGTTGACCTTGGTGTGGGAGAAATGAGGGATTTGGAATTGGGGCCTGGAGGGTTGGGGCAGGGGTCACAAGAAAGAAGGTCAGTAGCAGAAACCAATTTGACATCTCTGAGCTTTTGTAATAGGATTTACCCCAGGCTTGTAGACCTGGGAAGTGTCACCTATGCAAAAGCTTGTGGCCAATTCTGCAGCCCTTTAGTGGGTATTTGGGAATGGAAGGGTTAAGTCTTGACTGCTTTGCCTCTAGTATGTGCTTAATGGAACACAAACAAAAAGGAAGAGACACAGTGTTAAAATAGAACTGGGGCACAGATTGAAATGATACGTGATTACTAGCAGTTGTACAATTTATGGAAAAAATGTGCATGCAGGTCTTTTAGGAAGTGTAAATAAAACAGATGGATTTATGGAGGAGGGAAGTACGCTTTACACACCCAGCTCCTAGATCAACAAATGTTGCCCTCAAGGTAAATTTCTGAAAAATGTTCTAAGCTTGTATTAGTCACACCCATTTATTTTTGGCATAATTTGTGCACTCTTTGGAAGTTGGCAAGAACAGGAATGTTGGGGCCAACATTTGGTCTTGCTTCAGGAGTTTCTATGAATATGAATGCCTGAAGTTTACATAGACTTATGCCGTCTCTATAGCAACGTGTGTTTGTTGTGAAAATCTAGCCTTTTAAAGTCAAAAATCCATATGTTAACCTCAAATTCAGCACGCTATCTAATCCTGGTGTTTTAAAAACTCTTTTAGGACCGTTGCACTTTTAATATTGGATTGGATTGGAGGATGAGTTCATGGGTGTCCCTGCACACATACACACACACACACACACAAACGCGCATGTGTGCAATGTCTGTGCAAGGTGGACCTCTTGCTTATGGAAGTTAACCTTCATGTACCTCCAAATGGAGCCAGATGAGAGGAGCTTCAGATGATCATGGAGCAGCCCAAGGGAATCTGAGAGTCACGTTTGAAGCACCAAAGGAGAAAATGACTTGATAGATTGTGCATTTTCCACTGGGTGTTGAGAACTTGGGAGAGAACTTGGGAGGACCATCAGGCTGGCTCTGGTCTTCCCCAACCTAGAGAACAGAAATGAGGCTGTGGGGAAGCTGGCAAGAATGAGGCCACAGAGCCCGAGGCATGGAAACTTATCTGTGCAGCTCAGTACCTGTCAGATTTTCATAGGGTTGGAATTGTTCTTGCCCTTAATGGGATTCTTGGTTGAATTCCAGTCAGATAACAGTTGTAGGTGGGAAGCTGAATGTATTTACTGCTCTCTTCAGGGGAAAGAGCTGGCTTTTTGCAAAATTATGGTCTCTGGGTTCTGATGCCCTGCATTTTTCGGGGTTGCTCTTTCCTGAAACCCGGTGCTTCCTAGGATCCTCATGCTCTCCCCTCCCCAAACTGGCTCTGAGAATAGCATAGGCTCAATTCTTTTAGACTGATGTTTAAGAGGAAGAGTAGTGGACTTGGAACAAGGATTGTTTCCTGTTAGAACCTGGGGCCTACCTCTTAAGAGTGGCCATTGAACAATTTGCAGATACTCTTAAATCCTCAATTTTGGCATAAAGAACACCAGCTCAAATGAGATAATGGATGTGACAGAGCTTTGTAAATTCTCAGCTCCTATTCAAATGCAAGTTTATTATTACAATCAATTTAATAAGGGATGGCAAATAGTGTTCTACTCAGATCCCAGCTTTGCTCAGTGGGTTGTAGCTGCTTGCAGTGTTGTGCTGAGAAAGATTCTGAGATTCTCTCACAAGCAAGAAGTGCTGAGATTGACTAGTGATGTCTGTCATGGGCACCAGAGGCCTGGAAGGGTCCCATCCAGTGTCAAGTGTTGGCACTTCGAGATCGCATTTGCTTTTTAAGAGGGATAGAGAGTATGAAATAAGGAGATAAATCTTTAACAGTAAAATTTTAGCTGTCAGTGTGTGGCGAAGGCATTGTTTTGAGGAAGTGAGCCTCTTAATGCCCAGAATCAAGCTTGTATATAGTTCTGACTCTGTCATTGGAAGACAGTTCTCATATTATTTCCCAAGGCTGTTTCCCTGGTTGTCTGGTTAGGGAGGTGCTAATAATTGGGACATGTGTTTCTTTTTCTCTTTTTGTTGTCCCATTAATCATACTGTCTCTTTCATATATTTTGACCTTTGATAAGATTCAGTTTAGCACTTGGCTCATTGTTGTTCTCTGTTATCACAGCATGTACAGATTCTATATGTACAAATGTTTTAACCATAGGTACAGATTCATCTGTGAAACTGTAAATTGCTTGAGGGAAGGAATTATGTCCCACATTTTCTCTCCCCTTGATTCCCAGTCTAGTGTAGGACATATAATAATTTGCTAAGTAAATTCTGAATTGCTCAGTAAATTTTTTTCTGATTATATGTTAGTTTTGGAAAACTTGAAAAAATATAAATAAGTAAATTTAAAAAAATGTTGAAACATTAGTACTAGAAGTAATTACCGTGACCGTTTTGGTGAGTTTCCTGCCAGCATTTTATTAAATGTACATATTTACATATAAATTTTAAAATAATTTAGAGCATTCTTTATAATTACATGATCTGGATTTTCCTTTTATGCTACATTATAACTACTTCTCTGGATCTTTAAAAGAGTCTTGGCAAATATTAAAATACTTGAATTTTAATTTTAAAACTTCAACTATTTTTTATTAGTTTGTGATTTCAACAGTAATGCATGTAATTGTAAAAAAAAAAAGTTGAAGATATGAAGGATATGGAATGAAAAGTAAATATCCTCTCTCCTCTTCTCTCCTTTTTTTCACTCAGTTGATGTAACTCCTTTTTAGCAATTTCTTATATTTCCATTCAGACATTATTTTTGCATACATAGGCACAGAAAACATGGGTTCATATTATTCATACAGTTTTGCGACATTTTTGCACATATTATATCTTGGACATCTTTTATGTTACTCCATACAAACCCACCTTATTCTTTTAAACTACTGCAAGGGTATTCCATTCCAGGAAAATCTCATCTTTAACCAAACTTCTACTGATAGCTATTTAAGTGGTTTCCCTTTTTTAAATTTTTTTTTGAGACAGGGTCTCACTTTGTTGCCCAGGCTGGAGTGCAATGGTGTACTCACAGCTCACTGCAGTCCCAAATTCCTGGGCTCAAGTGATCCTTCCGCCTCAGCCTCCTGAGTAGCTGGGACTATAGGCTCATACCACCATGCCTGGCTAATTAAAAAAAAAAAATTATGTATATATATATATACACACACACACACACACACACACACATGTATATATGTATATTTGTAGAGACAGGGTTTCACTATGCTGCCTAGGCTGTTTTCAAGCTCCTGGCCTCAAGCAATCCTGCCTTGGCCCCACAATGTGTTGAGATTATAGGCATAAACCACATGCACAGGCCTTTTTTTTCCCCTCTTATAAACAATGCTGCATCAGGCATCTTTGTGCATATATTTCTGTGCACATCTTTGCACATATGTTTCAGTATACAAGTATTTATGTAGGATTAATGCCCGAAATGGAAATTCTGGGCTAAAGGGAGGGTTCACATGTAAAGTATTAAAAGATATGGGCAAGTTGCTCTCCAAAAATGTTTATGCGTTTACATTCTCATCAGCTATGCATAATCTTTCTGGTTTCCCATACTCTTATCAATAATGGGGACAAAAAATGAAAAACAAACACATACACAAAAACCAAACAAACAATAATCTCACTCTTTAAATTTACATGTCATTCATTATGAGTGAGTCTGTGCATTTATTCACACATTTATTTAGCCACTTGTATTTTTTATTCTATAAACTGCAGTTCACATACTTTGTATATTTTTGTATCATGTTATTGATAAGTTTCTAATTGATACATTATATGTCTTTAAATATTAAGAAAATTATTTGTCATATGTGATAGCGTAGTTCCACAATTTTTTTTTGTCTTCTTCTGACCTGTTATGGTGCTTTTACAGCAGTTAAAAATGTTTATGTACTCAAGCTTGTTAGTCTTTTTTCTCAATTATTTTATTTCATGTTAAGAAGAGTCTAATTTGTTCCAAGATAATTTAGACAATTCAACTATCTTTCCTTTACCAGTTTAAAAAATGTTATTATTTTCATGTTATAAGATCATGTTATTTTCATGTTTAAATTAAACAAAAATGTAATATAGGGCACTGGCATAAACTTTTCCCCGAACATTTAGTTAGTTATCTTACACCATTTGTTGAATAATCTATATTTTCTCTTCTGATTTGAAATGCTACCTTTATCATATACTAAATTCGTATATATGATTTGGCTTCCTTTGAACGTTCTACTCTTTCTAGTCCTACATTTGTACCTTATTGTTTTAATTACTGTAGTTCAAACGTATGTTTATAACAATGAGGTCTAGACTATACTTGTTAATCTTCCTTTTAAAAAACATTTCTTCGCTATTTTCACATGGCCTATTTCTCCAGATGACTATGGAATCATTTTGTCAAATTTCTACTCTCCCAACAAAACAAACAAAACTGTTTTTGAGATTTTGATTGGGATTATATTGAATTTATAGACTATGATGGAGAGAACTGACATCTTTACATTACTGAGACTTCCTATCCAAGAACACAGTTTTTATTTCATTTTATTCATATCTTATTTTGTGTTTCTCAGTAAGCATAACTTTAAAGGTTTTACAATACTTTGCCTATGAATTTACCATAATTTATATGACTCTTCCCTTATTGCTGAATCAGTTCCCATCTCTTTCTAGATTAAATGATGTAACAGGGAGCATTAGTATGCTTTGCTCTTTGACTACGTTTTGCCAATTTCCTTAGAATACATTTCCAACGGATCAAAGGATCTAGGCATTTTAAAGGCTTTTGGTAGCTATTGAGAGATGGCCTTTTAGAGAGGCTCAAATAATTGACCCTCCTACTGGCAGTGTCAGAGTACCTGTCCGGCTGAACTCTCACCAGCATTTTGAGTATTAGTATTAATAGTATCTTTGCTAAGGTGGTGTGAATGAGTTAAGAGGTGGGTGGGACACAGCACTGGATGGCTGCCTCTGCCTGTCTGTGAATAGATTTTTAGAAATTTTCTCCTTTGCTACATGCTTTTCTCTACAGAATGCTCAGCGGGCAGTTTTCACTCTTTTTTTTTTTTTTTTTTTTTTTTTTTTTTTTACCTTTGAGCCAACTTTGAAGACGTTTACTTTAGCAATTTCTTAGGTCTTTTGGAAATTTCATTTGTCCACTGATATCTGGGAATGAAGGGTAAATTTTGAGAGGCATGTTTCCATTTTGTTGTGATAGACTTGTCTAATACTAGTCAAGACAGACGAGACCCCCCAACCCCTACCTGCCCCAACACACATACACACAAGTGACTGAGACTCTGCAAATTTCAGCTGAGCAACTTGGGGTTGACTTGGGCCAAGGTTGAGAGAAGGTGTCCAAATTTCATGCTCCAAATAGGTCTCTGGAACAGAAGAGTTCTTCTTGCTTTCCAGCTGCAAATGTCATTTGGATTTCCCAAGCTTAGGAACCAGAAGTGTTCTTTTGTAAAGAAGCAAACGCCAAATTTACTAGGAAGGCCTCAGATGGACAACCAGACAACCATACTGGTAATGCTTCTTTGCTTTGGGGTTACTATCGCTCCTGTATACTTTGGCAGGCTTTGAGCATGGGAATCAGACATTTAAAATGCTCTCCTTTCCATCCAAAAACCCCCTTTGCTGTCACCACCTTGCTGTAGAACCCCCTCCATCAAGATTTTTTGGTGGAGTGGGTCATGCTTTTATAGGGCTGTTTCTTTCAGGGTAAGCCTATTAGGCTTCTAGGATGTTTTAATTGGGGCAGTGTAATTGTAGGGTGCCGTAAAGGCCCTGGCAAGGGGTACTTTATAAATCAGATTATTGTGCTTAGTTGTGTTAATGGACATTTATATGCCCTAAATCCTTCATACAGCAATGAGATAATAGCCCTTAAGGCCATAGTTACTATTTTGGGTAGGACTTACTTGTAAAACTGGATCTTTTTATTGTGAAGCTGTTTTCGGTTAGAGAGTACATAAAGACAGAATTTGAAAGACAGAATTTCAATTTTGTGGTTGCTGTCTTCTATAGCCTAAATGGTAAAATCATTACACACACACACACACACACACACACATAGACACACATATGAAAGCTTTGAACCAGTTAACATTGTGCTCCTGAAGCAGGACTTCTTAATAATGGGGAACTACAAAACCTTAGAGGAATTTGACCAAATGTCCAACCTTTCTCCTGACCAGTAATAATGTTAACTTTCGGGAGACAGGTTCTCTCTGGTTTTGTTTTGTTTGTTTCTCAGTGGTTGCAGCGGCCCAGGGAAGGTTAGGAAGCTATGTTCCAGTGACAGTCAGTGATACAGAGGACAGAGGACACAGGTTATGTGGCTACGGTAGAGAGTCTGAATGCACTGGTTGCATTGACAAGGATTTTCCAGTGCATTTCCATTCCTAGGCTTGAGACTGTTGGACAGAGCACCCAACTGGCTTGACAGGAAGTCCCCTGTCCCCCGGGAGCCTGGGTACTTTGTTTGGAGGTTCATAGTAAGCAAACTGGACGGACTGTGGGTAGCTCGCTGTGCTACTTTGTGATGTGTAGATATGGCTGGAATTGGATAAGACTGAAAATTGCATGACACAGGGGCATAGATCGTTTCCGCAACAGAGAGGATCCAATGCAGTGGGGACATCCCAAATTGACTGCAAATGCCTTCCCCGCCCTTGCCATTGCCTCACTTTTCCCAGATCCTTTTCCCTTTATTTACAGCTAGAAGGCTTCCTAAGTTTCAAGAGCACACACCTGCTTGGTTCCTAGGGTGGCGACTGGGACTATTTGGAAGAAGCTACTCTGAGGGTGGAAACTTTGTCCCAGACACCCCAGAGGACCAAATAATCAGATTATGGGAAAAATTCTCACATTCCAACTAGGTACTTTTGAAACTCACCCGGTGTCTACGATTTCCTTTCCTCTGTTCTCCTTTGCTCCCTGTTCTGCTTCTGGTGCCAAATCTGTTAGTCTGAAGGATGAGCCATCAATGGCAGCGACTTCCATGGAACCATTCGGGCTGCTTCCAGTCTCCCTTCTTTCCCTGTGTAAGCTCTGCCAGAACCCATCTCACCTTTGCTCTGACCTTTCTCTTCTAAGTGACCCTGGACCCCTCATCTGTCTTCTTCCTTCTTACTGGTCCACATCAGTCTTATTTCCTCTTTGGAACCTTTCTCGCCACTCCAGATGTTGGTAGACATTAATCGCATCTGTTGTTTGGGGTTTATACCATCCTGCTGCCCCGCCTAGGGTATTCATAAAGCAAAGAGGCAGTATATATGATGGTTAAGAGTTTGGACCCTGGAGTCTTCACCTGGTTTGAGTCCTGGCTCTGACCCTTGCTGATGTATGGTTCTGACATGACAGTTCACTCCCTGAGCCTCGGTTTCTCACAGAAGACTAGAGCACACCTCATTAGGTAGTCATGAGGCTTAAACACAATTCAAAGCCATTGAAAACTCTTCTTATGGTGGTGGTGGGTAGTAAGCACTCAAGAAGTGTTAGCTGCTGTCGTTGCTGTTATTATAATTATTTTGGTAGATCATCACGCCCCATTGTAAGGTCTTTGACATCTTCCCAGTATCTACCAGACCTGTGTCTACAGGTAATGAGCTCTCCCAGGGGAGGATGAGGATGGCATAAGCCTCATGTCCTCCCCATGCTGACCCTTTGGCTCCCAGGACAGGATGTTTGGCAGCACAGAGGTCCTGCCAAGGCTGTTGGCGAATAAACACTAGCATGTTCTTTAGGAAGCCAATAAGGTGACCTGCAGTTTTCTGTGCAGAGGGTTGGGGTGGGGAGGAGGTGAGTGTGGCAGGAGGTGAGTGTGGCAGGAGGCTTTGCAGAAGTGTGAAGAACTGGGAGCCACTTCTCCTTTGTCTATCCTGTAAACTTGCTGTTTCTGGAGGAAAGGAGTTTAGAGGAATGAGGACTGTGTTGGAGTCAGAGGCCAGGGTTTCAGGTCCTAGTTCCGTCACTTGCCAGCTATGTAAGACTGGGTACCTCACCATCTTTGAGGATGCAGTCTCAGCATCTGTAAAGCTGGGATGATGTACTTCTCAGGAGTGCTGGGGAAATCAGAGAGCAAGTCCCTGTGTAAGTGCTGTGTGAAAAACTACACAAATATTAGTTGTCATAATCAGACACACCCTGTATTAATAGCTTTGATTTCACTATTGCACCTTACTTGTTCCCCCTTCTTTGTCCTTCTGTCCTGTTCTTCCCCTCCTATTTATTTGCCCTGTGTTTCTGCTTCCCTCTTTGGTTGCAAGGGCAGATCTTTATTTAGTCTGCAAGAAAACAGCAGAGGGGAGTAGAGTTCCAGGTTTCTGGCTAGGACCTCTGCTTTCACTTTTTTTTTTTTTTTTTTTTTTTTTTTTTTTTTTTTTTTTTTTTAAAACAGAGTCTCACTTTGTCACCTGGGCTGGAGTGGCACAATCAGAACTCACCACAACCTTCAACTCCTGGGTTCAAGCGATCCTCCTGCCTCAGCCTCCCAAGTAGCTGGTACTATAAGCACGTGCCACCACGCCCAACTAATTTTTTAATTTTTTATTTTTGGAGAACAGGTCTCAGTATATTGCCCACGCTGATCTTGCGCCCCTGGACTCAAGAGATCCTCCCGCCTCGGCCTCCTAATGTGCTGACCTCACGTTGAACCACTTTCCTCTACAGCTTTCAGACGGGCTTAGTGCTGAGACCAAGGTTGGGATGTTCCAAATCCCTGCTCAGAGTTCCTTCTCTGTTCACATGCACTCTTGTCTCCACAGCTGGAGACTAAACTTGTTTAGGGCAAATATTTTTTTTTTTTTTTTTTTTGAGACGGAGTCTCGCCCTGTCACCCAGGCTGGAGTGCAGTGGCCGGATCTCAGCTCACTGCAAGCTCCGCCTCCCGGGTTTGCGCCATTCTCCGGCCTCAGCCTCCCAAGTAGCTGGGACAACAGGCGCCCGCCACCTCGCCCGGCTAGTTTTTTGTATTTCTTAATAGAGACGGGGTTTCACCGTGTTAGCCAGGATGGTCTCGATCTCCTGACCTCGTGATCCGCCTGTCTTGGCCTCCCAAAGTGTTGGGATTACAGGCTTGAGCCACCGCGCCCGGCCTGTTTAGGGCAAATATTATGGTTTGTATTGCTTTGTACAAAGGCAGGTACACAGTAGGCAATCTGTAATTGTTACTCAGTGGTGCTGCTTTTTGGGAAGGGATAAGAAAAATGGGACAAATACTCTTGTAGCCTGTGGGTCAGTACCTCTTAGAGGGCACACTCGAGCAGTGGCCCAAAGGGACACAGGCTCAGGCTTCTGGCCTGAAAGAGTATAGGGCTGAGAGCTGGTCTCCAGGATGGGGTGGTGGGTGAGGTCCTGGTCATCCACATGCTCTGGGCTGAAGGTTAGTCTTGTTTCCTAGCCAGCAGAGGAGAGTTTGGGCAGGCTCATGGTCTGTGGGTTAGCTTGTTTGAAATATGCCTCCAGCTGGTGCATGGTGCTATGCACCTATAGTCCCAGCTGCTCGGGAGGCTGAGTTGGGAGGATAGCTTGAGCCCCAGGAGTTCAAATCCAGCCTGGGCAACATAGTGAGATCTCATCTCGAAAGAAAGAAAGAAAGAAAAGGGAAGAAAAGGGAAGAGAAGGGAAGGGAAGGGAAGGGAGGGGAGGGGAGGGGAGGGGAGGGGAGGGAGGGGAGGGGGGAGGGGAGGGGAGGGGAGGGAAGGGGAGGGGAGGGGAGGGAAGGGAAGGAAAGAAAGAAATGGCAACCCCAATGATAACAGAACAATGTGGTGTTATGGTCCTGGGGAACTTCATTTGTTGTGTGTGGAAAACCGACCAACTGGACCTCTATCCTGTGGCTTAGAAGCATGGAAACTTAGACAGTTGCTGAACGGGGCCTTAGATATTTTCAGACAGCAGAGGAGAGCTGTTTAGCCATAACAGAAGTCCGTGTGGTTGATTCTTTCATTTATCCGTAAGTCACTTCTCGGTTAATTGAGTATGCCCTCCTTGGTGGACTCAGGGTGACATAGGGTAGAGCATCCCAGAAACTGTCACAATTCCTTGGGAACTTATAGTCCATCAGGAAGACAGATACGTTATGAATAGTTACCCAAATGTATATAATTACGGTAAGTAACATAAAGGCAAAGTATGGAGGGGTCATGACTTGCAGGGAGACCTGACTAGTTTGGAGGGTCAGGAAAGGATTCTCCCTCCACATGACACTTAAGAGATCCAAAAGATGAGCAGAGGAAGGGTGTTCAGACAGCCCTAATGCCAGCTAGTGCAAAGACTCTTTGATAATTAGAAGAACACACCTCTTTAAGCCAGTTTATTGCTGAATCATTGTAGTAACTCTGCGTCTGTGATGCCAGTGAGGCAAATGGTGTTCCCTGGAGTCGTGCAGTGCACGGCTGGTACAGTGCAAGGGAGGCTCTGGCTTCAGGAAGAGGAATGGCCCCGGGGTGAGCAGGAGCTCGGGCTGTTAGAGGAAAGCTCTGTGCAACCAGCTGAATGCAGGCAAACCAGGGGAAAAGAGAGAGTGAGGAGTGGGAAGAGGTGGGCCGGGGTTGAGATATGTAGCACATGGAAGTCTCTGTTAAGGATTTGAAGGATTTTAAGTCATTGAAGGGTTTTAAGCAAAGAAACAACTTGGTTATTTTTATATGTTAAAAAGCTTACTCTGGTTGCTGGATGGAGAATGGTTCAGAAGGCCAAAGTAGATGTGGAAAGACCAGATAGGAGGATTTTACAGTCCTGTGCTTGTGGGTAGAAGTACAAAGATTAGAGAAATATTTGGAATGTGGAATGGATAGAATTTAGGGATGGATGATGTGTATGTGGGAGGCATAAAAGGGAAGGAAGAGTCAACCTTTAAAGACTGTCCTGAGAATCAGGAGCTGGCTAAGATGATTGCAAGGAGCATTCAGAGAGAGAGAGGACAGTGTCCTGGATGCCAAGGAAGGGTCGTCTCTAGAAGGAGGGATCCGTGGGTCACTGTGTCAAAAGCCACAGACGTATCTGTTAGGGGCAACTTGGACTTGGCAAAGTCAGGCTTGGTGGATACATAAGTGTGAGAGTCAGGCTGGAACAGGCTGAGGAGTAGATGGGAGATGAGGAAGAGGAGAGAGTAAATGCAGGCAACTCATGAGATGTTTGTGAAGGAAAGAAGTAAGAGTGGGTGGTAGCCAACGGGAAATGTGGGTCTGGGGGGTCAGGTAGGGAGGATAACATGGGAGAGAGTAGGATGGAAGGATCTAGTGGAGACAAAGAAATAGAGAGATACAGGACACAGAGAAGGCGAGTGATAATGAAACGTTCTGGAGAAGGCAGGAAAGGGTGGGAGCCAGTTATCTAAGGCAAGATTGGCTGTGGATAGGGAGTAGGGGTATCTCCATGGAAACAGCAGTGAAGGCGGAGAGGATGAAGTAGATGCAGGTAGGTCTGTCAGTTTGGTGGTGGGAAGCTGGTAGAGTTTCTTTCATGTGGGTTCTGTTGACTCTCTGGAGTAAGAGGCAAGATTGTCTGCTGAGAGGCTGAAGGTGAAATTTATGTGATGGACCAGCACCAGATGAAGCATGAGAAATTTGCAGGAAGAACAAAGGAGTGAGTGGAATCACTAACATCCACATAACATTGTATAATTTACAAATCACCCACACATAGTTCGTTTCATTTAAACCTTATTTCAAACACATGTGTTGGTTGATATTATCCTCTATCTTTAAGATGAAAATAAGGTCCAAATGGGGTTCAAATTATTCTGGGACCTGTGCCCTCCCAGAAGGATGCTGAGGAACCCATTCTGCAATCCACCCTAACCAGCTTAGTGGTTTTTGTCTTTTTAGGTCTGTGCTGCATGGGAATCCCCTTCCTACATTTGAGAAACTTCCCACCATGTGATTCTTAGGGTGAGCAGAGCTAGCCTTTCAGCAGAGAAGCCTAGAAGGCCAATCAATACCTGCCCTCCTGAGCCCCCCGGGTGTCTAGGATGCAGGCAAGCACTGATGCTTCGGCAATTGCACGACACTGCCTGAGGCTCTGAATTGAGAGCTGGTGAGGCCAAGAAGTGGGGATGGTCCCGCTAGGGTGATGGCAGCAGCAGCAATGGCAGTGACATCGGGTTTCCAGGGTCTGTGTCACCAAGGAAAGCACTTGCAGTGGTGACACAGGCTCAGGTGAACTCTTCAAAATGTGCCTGTAGGGAATCTGGGGCTGTGGTTCCAGGACCCGGCTTTCTTTTGCGCCTGCCCATTCCCTGAACCTCTTTCTCCAGGCATTCTGGAGTCTTTGAGCTGCCCTTAGTAAAGTCTTTGTTTGCTCAGTTCAGGCAGAGCCATTTCTGTTGTTTATGGCCAACAACCCTGACTGGTACACCTGCTTAAACCAAGAGCATAGTTATATCTGCAAGAAGAGCCTGCAGCTCACAGTGGTGTATTTAAGTTCTCAACATTCAAGTTATGTAGAAGACTCCAAGTTGAGGAGTGGGCATTCACACTTGTTCTTCTTGCTCAGGAAAATTAACCTCATTCAGACTCAGGAGAACAGAAATGCTTTGAGAAATCTCACAAAATAGGTGGGTACCTTATTCACATGCTAGGGGTTTTCATGTTACTGGAGGAGTTTGGGCATAGAGTGATCCTTGTGTCCAGAGCTTTGGAGCCAGTCAGAAATCAATATTGAGCCATTGGGTTGACTTTGCTACCTAGAATTCAGAGACAGTCCTCAGTTTCTTAGATATGCCTTAAGTCTCAAAAGTCAGGGTTGGTCAGGTGCAGTGGCTCATGCCTGTAATCCCAGCACTTTGGGAGGCTGAGGCGGGCAGATCATGAGGTCAGGAGTTTGAGACCAGCTTGACCGATATGGTGAATCCCTGTCTGTATTAAAAATACAAAAATTAGCTGGGTGTGATGGTGCATGCCTGTAATCCTAGCTACTCAGGAGGCTGAGGCAGGAGAACCGCTTGAACCTGGGAGGCGGAGGTTGCAGTGAGCCGAGATTATGCCATTGCCCTCCAGCCTGGGTGACACAGTGAGACTCCATCTCAAACAAACAAACAAACAAACAAACAAAAAAAAACAGGGTGGCATTTATTTGTTGTTGATACAAAGGTTGCCAAAAAAAGCTCATTCTGGCTTCTGGAGGGCTACCTAAAGAGTGAGTGAGTGATTGGTGAGATCTACCACTGCTACAAAGATGGGGCTTGTGCCCATCCCCGATTTAGATTCAGATGTTGGAGGCACAAGCTCCTGAAGGGCACATCAAGGTTAACCCTACCTTCACATAGACTTACAGGTTTCCCTTGGGCAGATGAAGTAGCCAAGATATTATGTTGCCACTTTGGAGCCCTCAGTCCAAGCCAAGATTGAGTGAGTATGGGCCTTGAATTTCATTCATTTCCTAGTATGAAATCCCTTTGATTTGAGGGGATCTGACAAATTATTCTCTGTTACTTCTGTTGTTACTCTACAAAATATTCTTTTTAAAAGACATTTATAAATCAACAATAATAGTTATTTTAAGACACCAGGGTTAGAAACTATAACTCAAACAAAAGTAAGCAGAGGCATAGATAATTTGACGAATATAACAACAAGTTCATGCTATTAGAATTATGTAGAACGCTATGCACAGCAATAGAGATACATTTTCTTTTGGAGCACGCAAGAAACATTTGTAAAAACTGGCCACATACCAGGCTGCAAAGGAAGCCTCAATAAATTCCGAGGAATGATAATTATGCAGATTATGTTCTTTGAATATAACACTAGAAGACTAAAACTTACCTAGAAAAATCCCATCGGAATAAAATTAAAAAATGAAAAATCTCGTATGTCTGGAAACGAAATAATATTACTAAGAAATTCTTCAATTAAAAGGGAGGCTTACTTGTTAAATTCCTAATGAGTATAAGAGAAATTAATAAAAATAAATAATGATTAATGCTAAATGACAATAAGAATCCTTCCTATTCAAATAAGCAGGACATAGCTAAAACAGTTGTCAGAGAAGAATCTATTGCTTTAAATCTACTTTTTCGGAAATAAAAAACTTAATATCAAGTGAGTTAAGAATTCTACCCAAAAGGCTTGAAAAGAACAACAGAACAAATCAAAGTAAACAAGAAGGAAAGAAATAATAAACATAGGGACAAGAATCAATGAAGAATGAACAAACAAATACAAACAATAGACAAACTAGACAAACACAACAAAAAACTTGTTTTTCCTTTTGGAAATATAAACAGCAGGAAGTATCTTATTAATATTTCATAGTTAATGAAAATGTGAATCAAAGACTAATCAGCAAAAAGATTAATAAACAAGATACAGATGGAAAAGGGAGAAACAGCTATATGATACAACTGGTAAGATAACTAAATTATGAATAACTTCATCTTGCTAAATTTGGAAACCTTATATGAACTGAAAATATTTAGAGAACACGATTGGTATTGGTCTATATTGGTAAAAGAAAAGCCTATATTGGTAAAAGAAGAAATAGAAAACTTAAATAAACCAGTAGGCACCAGAACATTAAAGTGGTAATCAAAGACCTCCAATCCAAAAAGGCACCTGGCCCAGACGGTTTTACAGTAAAATTCTAGCCATCTAAAGTTAGAAAATAGAAAAATAACAAAAACTACCATTCTCGTTTTTGAGCTGAACATAACATTTGTCCCACAATTAGATAAGGATAATAATAGAAAATTACTGACCTCTTTTGCTTATGATTCCAGATACAAAAATCCTAAAAAAATTGTTGTAGCTTATTAAATGTTAATATTGAAAGTATTTATTGTCTTTTGGTAAGTTTGTTCAGAAGTAAAAGGATGGTTTAACATAATATAATTCACCACATTAATACACAAAAAGAAAAAAATCACATAATTATCTCAGTAAATGTAGAAAAGATATGATAAAGTTAAATGCCTATTTATACTGAAAAACCTAGAACACAAATCATACTTAATGGAGAAAGATGCATTACATTTTAAGACTAGTAGTAAGACAAGGATAATACCCATTACCCCCCGTTGTTGTTAGCACAACACTGGACTTTCTAGACAACTGTAAATGAAGAACAAAAAGGATGGGAATTAGAAGGGAAGGAATGAAACTATCACTATTTGCAGATAATGTGATAATCTACATAGTAAAAATGGCAGATCCTACCATTAGAGTTAAGCAAGGTTGCCAGATGCAAGATCAGCTTATGCATTGCAATAGAATTTCTCAATACCAGCAAAAACTGATTAGAAAATATAATTTAAAAATAATATTCATGAAAGCAACAAAAACTATTACATATTTAGGAAATAAACAAGCTCTCTATAGGTAAAATATTAAAACTTTTAAAAGCTATAAAAAGAAGCATGAATAAATGGAGTAATTTTTACATGTTTTAGTCAATATAAAGTTGACAATATAAAGTTATGTTAATTCTCCCTCAATTTTTTGATTTTTGAAACAGAGTCTAGCTCTGTTGCTCAGGCTGGAGTCCAGTGGCATGATCTTGGCTCACCGCAACCTCCTCCTCCTGGGTTCAAACGATTCTGGTGCCTCAGCCTCCTGAGTAGCTGGGATTACAGATGTGCACTACCACACCTGGCTAATTTTTCTATTTTTAGCAGAGATGGAGTATCACCATATTGGCCAAGCTGGTCTCAAACTTCTGACCTCAAGTGATCTGCCTGCCTTGGCCTCCCAAAGTGCTGGGATTACAGGTGTGAACCACTGTGTCCGGCCACAATTCTCCCCAAATTAACCTATAAAATCAAGGCAATCTCAACAAAATTCCAGCAGGATATTTTTAAGGAGCTTGATGATGTATTTTAGAAGTTGTATGGAAGATTAAGAGGTTCATGAATAACAACTTTGAGAAAGGAGAACACAGGGAGGAATGTTGCCCTATCAGATATTAAGATATATTGTATCAAGATATTAAGACATAGCCTTATTGTGGCAAAATAGAACAGAGTAACAGAGTAGAGCACTCAGTTGACAGACCCATGTGCGTAAGGAATTTAATGAATGATAAAGATGACCTACTAAGGGAATTGGATCCTGTGGCAGATTCCATTCCCAAAGAGGATTGCAGCGTTATCTCCCTCCCATGTGTGCTTCTTTACAAAGTGACTTTGAGCCTCTTCCTGTTAGAGGTGAAATGTATGTTTCCTCGCTGTGATTCTGGGCAGGTTTGTGATGACAGTGGAAGTCATGCTAAATGATTTCTGAAGTTATATATAAAGCTAATATAGCCTGAGCAAGTGATGTTAAGGTTTTATAAAGTCATACAGCTTTTGAATTTTTCTTTGTCTTGGAACTCAGCCATCATAATGTGAAGAAACCCAAGCAGCCTGTGCAGAGGCACTAGTGGAGAGGAACTCAGGTGCTCCTGCCCTCAGTCTTAACTGAACTCTCAGCTGACAGCCATCACCAACTTGCCAACCACAGGAGTGAGCCAACTTGAGGGTGGATCTTTCAGTCCCAGTGGAGCCATTTCAGCTGACACTCCATGGTAAAAAGATGAACCATCCTTGCTGATCCTTGCCAGTGCTGCAGACACATGAGCAAAATAAATGTTTTTGTTGTTTTAAGCCACTACATTTTGGAGTGTTTTGTTATACTGCTGTGTTAAACAGGTCTCTGTGTCATACCATATACATATATTGGTTCTAAATGTTGAAGATAATACAGTTTGTGGAATATTATATAATAGACTATCTTTGTAACATAGGAGTGGGGAAGGATTTCTTAAGCAAAATCCTAAATACACAAATCATGTGCCCAAAATGGATGACTTTGATTAAATAGGAGGTAAGCAATTTTGCCCAATGAGAAATTGATAAAATGAACAGAAAGATAATTGTTTGGGTGACTCTAGTTGTAAATATCAACAGTCTAATATTTGGAATTTATAAGGAACTGTTGCAAATCAAGAAAAAAAAAAAGCAGCCCCTATGAAAAAGCAATCAAAGACTGAAAACTTTCAGTTTACAAGGAAGCTTATATGACTAAAAAGCATATGAAGTATGCAAACTCACAAATGAGTAGAAAAAAAAAAATCAAGATTTTATGTTACACCTAGCTGAGTGGCAGAACTTGGAGAGTAGAGGTTATTAGTTTCTTAGGGTTGCCATAGCAAAGTACCAAACACTCGGTGGCTTAAATAACAGGAACTTATTTGCTTATAGTTTCTGAGGCTAGAAGTTCAAAATCGAGGTGTCAGCAGGGTAGGGTTCTTTTAAGAGGTGTGGGAAAGAATCAGTTCCAGGCTTCTCTCCTAGCTTACAGTGGTTTGCTGACAATCTTTGGCCTTCCTTGGCTTGTAGATGCCTCATCCCAATCTCTGCCTTCATCTTCACATTATGTTCTCCTGTGTCTGTCCATATGGTCTTCCCTCTATACATGACTGCCTTTGCATCCAAATATTTTCCTTTCTACAAAGACACCAGTCATGTTGGATTGGGACCCTTCCTAATGACCTCAACTTGACTGCATTTTAAAACGTGGTCACATTCTGAGCTACTGGGAGTTATGACTTTAACATATCTTTCTTGGGGGACATATTTCAATCCATAACACTGAGTATTGTGCAACGTTGGTGGGGATGTGAGCCTTCGAAACCCTCAGGCTATGCTGGTGGGAGGGAGAATGGGAGCAGCCTAGCAGTACTCAGTGAAGCCAAGTATACTCACACCATGTGACGCAGCTTTCCTAATCCCAGGAATACATGCTGGAGAATTTCCCATATAGATTTTTTTGTGTGTATTTTTAGTAGAGATGGGGTTCACCATGTTGTCTAGGCTGGTCTCAAACTCCTCAGCTCAAGTGATCAGCCTGCCTTGGCCTCCCAAAGTGCTGGGATTACAGCTGTGAGTATACCGCTCCCATCATAGCCTCCCATACAGATTCATAAGTACATATACGGGAAGATAATTACAGCATTGTTCGTGGTAGTGAGGAGTTGGAAACATTCTAGTTATCCATCCTTGTGGGGCTGGATATGTTAAATCTGGTGGGTACAGATTATGGAACAGTATGCAGCATCTAGGAGAAATGACTAGATGCATGCATGGCAATGTGGATAGATCTCAAAAACATCATGCTAGGTGAAAAAAGGAAGAGACCAGATGATATCTAAAGCATGAGAACATAACATTTCTATACATTAAAATATATGCATACAAGACAATAGTCAAAGCACATATACATATAAGCACAATACAATGCTTGTCAATATGGGGAGAGAAACTGGTCTGTGGAATGGAGAGAAAGAGAATTAGTAAAAAGTGGGGCATGCAGGGTTGTGTGTTGACCTCAAACAGTAATGTCTCATGAACAGAAGAATTTGTTCAAATCAACCCTGAATCCTGAAACACACAAACACTTTCCCATGAAATACTCCACTTCCATTGATTGACTGATTGATTGATTGATTGAGATGGAGTCTCGCTCTGTCACTCAGGCTGGAGTGCAGTGATGTGATCTTGGCTCACTGCCACCTCCACCTCCCAGGTTCAAGTGATTCTCCTACCTCAGCCTCCCAAGTAGCTGGGATTACAGGTGGCTGCCACCATACCTGGCTAATTTTTTTTTTTTTTTTGTATTTTTAGTAGAGACAGGGTTTCACGATGATGGCCAGGCTGGTCTCAAACTTCTGATTTCAAGTGATCTACCTACCTTGGCTTCTCAAAGTGCTGGGATTACAGGCGTGAGCCACCATGTCCGGCCTGAAAATACTTTTATCCTATGAGAGTTTTAAGATCTTAAGGTTGGTGGAATGGGACATCAATTTTGCAACATTAAGAATTAAAAAAACAAAAAAGGAAAAAATATCTTAAGGTTGGAAGAGACCTTCCTTTCAACAGTACTGTCTTGCCCTGCACTGCTTGTTGAGGGAGATACAAGAGAAGCAAGATGCACTTCCCTTCCTCAGGATGATTCATCTTGATGGGGAGAAAACATGCTCAAGAAACAATTCTGTGATGACGCAAGTCAGCATGCAGCTCAGCAAAGGGAGAGGGACTGGGGAAGAGCAGGATGTCTGTTCAAAACAAAAATAGGTAGATGGAATGTATTGACTTCAGAAGAATTTGCAAAGGACTCCCCAGGCCCTCAGCTTGCTGCCCACTGCCGGAAGCCACAAATTTCACCTGTTCTACCAGGAAGCTCACCTGTGACCTGCTGATGGTGAAGAGGCTTTGCGGGAGGGTGGGCTCACCTCCCGGCTTCAGTCAGATTACTTTTATACCTAGGGCTCTAGATTAAGATTTTCCTTGACCAGGTGTGGTAGCTCATGTTTGTAATCATAGCACTTTGGGAGGCTGAGGGAGGTGGATCCCTGAGCGAAGGAATTCAAGACCAGCCTGGGCAACAGGGCGAAACCTCATCTCTACAAAAAATACAAAAATTAGTCAGGCATGGTGGTGTGCGCCTATAGTGCCAGCTAGTTGGGAAGCTGGGGTGGGAGGATCACTTGAGGCTGGGAGGTCAAGGGTGTGGTGAGCCATGATTGAGAACCACAGGTCTACAGGACAAAGTCCTAGTGCCACAGCGGGGTCTTCTGGGCCCTCTCCTCCTCCCAATCTGGCTCTTGCTGACCTCTTGAACTTCCTTGGATCCCAGGCACTGCCATTTTATGAATACCTCCTCACTCTCTTGTGCCTCTGTCTGTTGAGTGAATTCCTCATCTCCCTCAAGCTTTATCTCCAGCATCTTTTCCTCTTTGGACTCTCTCCTCACCCATCACCTTCCCCTACCTAGAGCTGATCCCTGGTTCCTTTATTAAAGCATTCACCACACCCTGTGCTGCAACTTTCTTGCCAGCCAGCAGTGAGCATCCCAGAGACCAGCCACACCCTTCTCCATCTTTGTCGCCTCAGCAACCAACATGGCGCCTGGCACTTAATAAGTGATAAGTGAACATTTGTGAAGGCAACATGTGAATTGCTACATGTTTGTTTTTCTGAGTTCCTGTATTTGCTTGCATAAAAACATATGATATTTATTTATTCATTTTTATTTTTTTACAAAAGTTTATTTTATTTTTTATTTTATTTTATTTTTTGGGATGGAGTCTTGCTCTGTTGCCCAGGCTGGAGTACAGTGGTGCGGATCTCCGCTCACTGCAACCTCCACCTCCCAGGTTCAAGCAATTCTCCTGCCTCAGCCTCCCAAGTAGCTGGGACTATAGGTGCATGCCACCATGCCCAGCTAACTTTTTGTATTTGTAGTAGAGACAGGGTTTCACTGTGTTAGCCAGAATGGTCTTGAGCTCCTGACCTTGTGATCCACCCGCCTCAGCCTCCCAAAGTGCTGGGATTACAGGCATGAGCCACCGTGCCCGGCCAAGTTTATTCTTAAATGTGCAAAAGGCCCCAAGACAACTGTTTATTCTAGTTATAGGTGGTAAAAGATATTATGGCAGAGAATCCAGATGTTTAAATAGAAATGGAATTGACGGTCATCATCATCTCAGGCACAAGGAGCAGCTTATTTTTTGCCAGATTTCTTTTTTTTTCCCCATTATAATACTTCTAAAAAAACTGGCACATTGTACATATTTATGGGAACAGTTTGGTGTTTATATACATGTATATGTCATATAATGATTAAACTAGGGCATTTGGCATATTCTTCACCTCATATATTTGTAATTTCTGTTTTTTTTTTTTTTTGAGATGGAGTTTTGCTCTTGTTGCCCAAGCTGGAGTACAATGGTGCCATCTTGGATCACTGCAACCTCTGCCTCCCGGGTTCAAGCAATCCTCCTGCCTCAGCCTCCCAAGTAGCTGGGATTACAGGTGCATGCCACCACGCCCGGCTAATTTTTTGTATTTTTAGTAGAAACGGGGTTTCACCATGTTAGCCAGGCTGGTCTTGAACTCCTGACCTCAGATGATCCACTGGCCTTGCCCTCCCAAAGAGCTGAGATTACAGGCGTGAGTCACTACGCCTGGCTACATTTGTAATTTCTTTGTGGTGAGAACTTTTAAAATCCTTGCTTCTAGCTATTTTCTTTTCTCCTTCCTTCTTTCCTTCCTTCCTTCCTTCCTTCCTTCCTTCCTTCCTTCCTTCCTTCCTTCCTTCCTTCCTTCCTTCCTTCCTTCTTTCCTTCCTTCCTTCCTTCCTTCCTTCCCTCCCTCCCTCCCTCCCTCCCTCCCTCCCCCCTCCTCCCCTCCCCCTCTCCCCCTCCCTCCCTCCCTCCCTCCCTCCCTCCCTCCTTCCTTCCTTCCTTCCTTCCTTTCTTTCTTTCTTTCTTTCTTTCTTTCTTTCTTTCTTTCTTTCTTTCTTTCTTTCTTTCTTTCTTTCTTTCTTTCTTTCTTTTCTTTTCTTTTCTTTTCTTTTCTTTCTTTCTTTCTTTCTTTCTTTCTTCTTTTCTTTTCTTTTCTTTTCTTTTCTTTTTTCTCTTCTTTTCTTTTCTTTTTTTGAGACAGGGTCTCGTTCTGTGGCTCAGGCTGGAGTCCAGTGGCACAATCACGGCTCACTGCAGTCTCTACCTCTTAGGCTCCAGTGATCCTCCTACCTTAACCTCCCAGGCAGCTGGGACCACAGGTGTGCACCACCACATCTGGCTAATTTTGAAATCTTTTTGTAGAGTTAGAGTCTCTCTGTGTTTCCCAGGCTGGTCTCAAACTCTTGGGCTTAAGTGATCTCCTGACTTGGGCTCCAAAGTGCTGGGATTATAGGCGTGAGTTGCTGTGACCAGCCTTCTAGCTATTTTCTAATATGTAATACCTTACTGTTAACCATGGTCACCCTAGTGTACAATAGAGCAACATAACTTATTCCATCTTTCTAATTGTAACTTTGTACCCATTGACCAACCTCTCCCCATCCTCCCTTCTTCCCTCCTCTTCCCAGTCATAACCACTGTTCTGTTCTCTGCTTCTATGATATCAACTATTTTTTTTTAGAGCTCACATATGAGTGAGATAATGCCGTGTTTGCCTTTCTGTGCCTGGCTTATTTCACTTAACATGATGTCTTCCATTTCAACATTCTGTTGAAAATGACAGGATTTCAGTTTTTTCTATGGCTGAATAATATTCCAGTGTGTATATACACCACATTTTCCTTGTCCCTTCGTCCATTGATGGATAATTGGTTGATTTTATGTGTTGGCTATTGTGAGAAGTGCTGCAATAAAAATGACAGTGCAGGTATCTCTCCGACATACTGATTTCATTCCCTTTGGATACATTCCCAGTAGTGGAATTGCTTGTTCATACGGTAGTCCTAGTTTTATTTTTTTGAGGAACCTCCATACTGTTTTCTACAGTGGGTGTACTAATTTTTTTTTTTGGCAGATTTCTTAACTCCACCTGTGTCCAGGGCCCCTTCAGCTTCTGTTTGTTTCTGCTTGAAAGCCACATCTTCCTTGTCCATCTCCTTGGCCTGTTCCTTGTGCTGTTTCGGGGGCTGCTTTTTGCCACCTTTGTGTCCAGACATGGCACCTGCTGCCTCTTTAAAAACATATGGCATTTAAAATGGGGCTCTCTCTCTCCATCTAGCATGGGGGTTAGCAAACTATGGCCTGTGGACCAAATCCAGGCTGTGATCTGTTTTAGCCCACAGGTTAATAATGGTTTTTACATTTTTAAAGACATAAAAAATAAAAACTAAGAAAATTATGTGACAGAGAACTGTATGTGGCTTGCAAAGCCTAAAATACTTATCTGACCCTTTACAGAAAAAAATTGCCAGCCCAGGGGACACTATCAGAGGCCACTATGAAAAGTCATGGGATTCCATAGGCTATGAGGAGTGGATTTGCACTAGTTAACACTAGCTGACACTTAGCTAACATAATCAATTTTTTTTTTATGTGCCAGCTACTGTTCTAAGGACTTTACATATGTTAACTCATTCAATTCTCCTCCAAACCCTGAAAGACAGGCATTATTGTTAGTCTCATTTTATAAATGAGGACACTGAGATACAGAACTTTTGATGTGGTTAAGGTCCCACAGTGGGTTTTGTTCTGATTGACCTGAGACTCAGCCGGGCATGGTGGTTGGGAACAATGGGCTCTTGTGCCACTCTGCCTGGTTTTGGTTCTGGCTCCATGATTTAAATGAGTCTCTACTTAAAGTGCTTAGCTTAGTACCTGGTATAGCATGGGAACTAGGTAAGTGTTCCCTAGTATTATTGGGGTCTGGAAAGTCACATTCACAAATAGCTTCTGTTACTATAATGGAATAGAGAAGATCACTCACTAGAACTAGAGAAAAACAGTCAGATTGGGAGAACTGTGTTTCCTAGCGCACTGTGCATGATGAGGGCAGTCATGGATAGAGAGTGTGGTGTTGACATAAAGGTGTGTGGATTGAATGAGGGAGCAGAATGATGATGTAGGATTGTGTGTGTGTGTGTGTGTGTGTGTGCATGTGTGCATGTGTATATAAACGTGGGGGGACCGTGAGAGAGGGAATGTGGGAGAAACTGTGTGTATGTTTAGCTGTTAACATAAGTATAAAACTTTGGAGACAGAATGAGAATGTCTAAAGAGGGTTGTTGATTGGGAAGGTTTTGGGGTAAAACACTTGCATAAAACTTTATAAGAAAACCCCAAGACTGATACTGTTTTTCAAAGCTTCTGGAATGTTACACATGTTTTCTTTGAACACATCTTTGAGACTGGATCACACAGAGGCCAGTATTTGTATAGATCATGTTGTGTATTGACTGAACACGGGAATTAGTAGTATTGGCCTCTCCACCCATGATCCTAGAAAGTGATTTTTAGCCCAAGAAATTGACAGGAATGTCTGAAAACATTCTAGAAACAGATGGCTGAGAGTAAACCATGAGCTCTATGAATTAGAGTGCCTCTAGAACTGTTGCCATAGGTCAAAGGTGCTGGGAACATTTAAAAATCTCTGAGATGAGTCCCAGGCATCTGGTGGTGGTAGTGGAACCGGCTTGTACCACCTTGGAGGAGTCAATTGTCCAAAGACATTCCCAACTCCATCATTCAGCAACATCCATTTGGTAGCTTGAAATTGGCCATGATAAAGGTATTTACATTATAGAAATTGACAAATGCTACACATCAGAGTTTTGTTCCCTCACTTGGAGCTGGTTGTTAAATATTTACCAGTGCACCACCACAGACATCAGGCTTACCTCTCTTATCAGTTCCAAAATCCTAAGAATAAAAGGAGCATGGTAACAGGGGCAGAATCACTAGGAGAGGAAACTTATTTTAGTGGTAACATTTTATTTTTAATAGGATAAATAGAAGTTCTTAGTTTTGAGAGGTTTTTCAATGCCAATTAATCTAATTTTGTCCTATTTTGACATCAGACATTCTAGGAAAACATGGTGGATGTCAAATGATTGGGTTATGTTTAAATGGTATGTGAGTGAGTGTGTGTGTGTGTAAAGCTTTAAAATAATTGGGTTATATTTAAATGGTATGTGTGTGTGAGTGTGTGTGTGAGAGAGAGAGAGAGAGGAGAGGGAGGGAGGAAGGATGTTTGTGTGGTGGGTGGGTAAGAGTTTTGAGCAGATGCAAGACAAAGAACATAGTATATGTTACATGAAATATAACATATTTTAAGATAGCTATATGAAATATGTATATAAATTTTTTGGTCAATTACTTGTTTCATTCAGGTTTATTTTTCTTTGTTTTCTGGTCTTTTTTATAATTGTGCATTGACTTACTGTCTTTCCACTAGGATATTACAGAGAGAGAAGTGGATTTTTAAAAGTATATTTATTTAATGCAAGTCATATCCTAGGAGAATAGAAGATTACTGAGTCATTGTCCATGCAAAGTTGAGTATTTTGTTGAGAATTTGAGTTTTCAACAATAGCTAATTTTCAATGAAGAGATTATGCTGTAAAATTGAAATGGATTTGGAAAGGAGTCAATTAAAGTTTCACACAGTTATGATGTAGAAGTTTGTTATTATCAGTGGTTAGCTCTAATTAACACAAGAATGTGATTTCAGATGACATTGAAGGGGTGTGTAAGTGCCTTTTTTGTGTTTCTTACTGTTTGTGGAAGAACCAACTCTTGTGGAAAATGTAGACTTTGCAGCCATTGGAATATAATTATGCGTGTTTTGTTTGTTTTTATAGAACAGATGCAAGACAAAGAACATAGTATGAGATATTGGAATGTAATTTCGAAACATATGTTTCCAAAATTATGGAAACGTTCTGGATGATAAATAAATCCTTTCAGCCTCAGAGGGTACAGGCTGCAAGGCTGAGGGAGAGCTGAGTGTTGGATGGGGAAGAACGTGGTTTAAGTAACAGGCTGAATAGTAAGCACATCAAAGCCATTAAAGCATAAACCCCCAGATTTAAAAACGTGAGAGGCGAAAGATTATGTTGCGTGGTCTGGCGGCTTTATAGAACCCGTTTCAAATGAGGGATAGAACAAAAGAATGTGTGATTGAAGCTCTTGAAGAGATTTATTTCAGGAGAGAGGCAAACATTTTGCTCTGATACCAATTAACCAGGAGAAAGCACCACGTCATAAATGCCAATATTAAAAATGTAAATCCTACACCCGAGGGTGTATTGAAGACAGGTCAAAATTCTTTGAAGATGGAATGCATAAAGAGATAACAGGAAGAGAGCCTTCCAGCTGCTCAGCCTACCTGTTTAGTTTAGTTCTGTGTCCTGTCTGCTGATGAGATTTTCCATGGGGAAGCAGGCTCTTGTTTGGGGTGGTTTGGCTACTTGACCTATTATGCGGGATTTAGATCTCCTTCAAGAGAATTTATTATGGGAACTCTAGAAGATCTTGTTTATTATACTCTTTTATCTGTAATGACTTGGAGATGCGCCAAGGTTTTTCTAGCATAGTTTGGATAGCAGAGTTCACATAATGGATGTGTAAAGGTATTTACAAAATGCAGAGTGAAAACCATCAAGTGCTATGTATAGCACTTTTATGCCTTTTAAAGTATGTTTGCTTCCATTAACTTGATTGTTCCTCTCCATAATTCTGTGCAAAAGGAAAGGCATACAGAGTCATAGTCTTTAGAGCTTGGGATGAATTTAGGATGATTTAACCCAACCCTTTCATAGTAGAAAACAGGCCCAGGGAAGTTGAGAGATTTCATCCCCATTAGTCTCTTGGGGAAACGAAGCAAGGAGAGATTTGAGCTTCTTGGCCACCAAAAGCATTGCATGTTGAATCCTGGATTTCTGTCATTGGTAATAAGGCAACCCAGTCTTCTGGGAAAGGAAATACACAAAAAAGTCAAGCAAAAAGTGTTGTCTGCAATAGAGATGGCTGTTGCTACAAAAATATTCAACTCCTCTTCACTGAACCAGGATAATAAATCTCTTTACCTTCTGTATTTTGGTGCATTGATACATTATCTTTTATGATCATAGGTGTTGCTTCATTATTTAAAGCATACTTGTTATTGCAGGAAAGACAAGCTTGCATTTGATTTATAATGGAACCATTGTGCTTTGAGTTAAATGAAAGTTCAAAGGAAAATGAATTCTAAATAAGAATAATTGAAGAGATTCAAGGTTCATTTGAGTTTATATTCATCAAGGCAATTGTCTCCGAAATCCTCTTATTTAAAGCAACAGGACAGATCGTAACTTACAAACTTCGCCTTTATGACATCACTTTATTCTATATATCATAATCAGAAATGTTAAGCCTCAGCAGTAATTTATACAAAATGTATTGTTACAGAGTTGTAAATGTCATTAAGTGGTAGACTTATGCCTCAGTGTCATGCAAGTTGAACCTTGGATTTAAAAAAATTACCCATAATGCAAGTATTCTATAAAAATATTCTTAGTACTCTCTCCTCTACTGCAGCCTCATATTAAAAGTTCAGTTCCATTTTCCACCTGTACTCTGCTCTGGAAAGTGCAACCTTTATTTCTCCTTCATGTTTTTAAAGTCACCTTCTTAATTCTGGTAGAACATAACTCAAACAACTGAAAATGTTAGGAATGGATTTACAGTCCCTCTGGCTACTCTCTATCTGGGATGGAAAAGAAAGTGAAGCTGGAGATAACTTTTCCTGCCATCAAGGGACATCTAGAGAGGAGAGGCGATTAATTGTAATGTGCCAACTAGTTTTGATTATTCAGGGACTTGTGATGGAATTTGTGGATTATTCAGGTCCCTGGTTTTCTGTTTTGGTTAATTTCACTGCTCAGTGGCACCTCCGGAGGTCAGGGACAACTATTCCCCTATGGAGTGTCCCCAAAGAGACAGTGGCAAAGGAACCACCTCCTTTTGAGCAATTACTCTGTGTCAGACACAGGGAGGATTTATTATTTTTTTAACATGTGTGTTCTTTCATTAATTTCACAACAAACCTACATTCTATTTTATAGACAGTAAAAGCTCAGTGTAATTCATTCATTTCTCAAATCTCTATCAAGTGTATTCTATGTGCTAGTCCCTGGGGTAAAACAGTGAATGAAGGAGATGGGTCCCAGCTTTCTCTGAGCTTAGGATGCAAGAAGGAAAAAAAATAAAGTAGACAAATCATCAAATATATAAAATTACAAACAGTGATATATGTAATGAATGAAAATTTAAAGGGATCACAAGATTTGTAAACAGGGGATCTGATCCAGTTTGTGGAGTCAGAGATGGCCTCCCTGAGGGCATAAGCCTTTGCCCTGATGATTGAAGAATGGAGTAGAAGCTGTCAAAACTTGCATGGCGAGCCCGCAGCAGAGCTGGGATTCAAACTCAGGTCTGCCTGATACCAGACTCTCTCCATATTGCACTACTACAGACAGTTGAAACTATGCCCTGACATGGAGACCTTTGACTCCCAGCCCCTAGCCATGCTCCATCAGCTGCCCCAGAGATGCCGTGTCCGTGGGAGTTGGTGATGGTGGATTGGAAGCTGAAGAGCTCCTGTGGTTTCTCAGCAAGTTTAACTGGCAATATGAAGGTACCTCACTCTCTGTGCATTCTTTCCATTTTCTTCATGGTTCTGTCTAGATTGGATTTAGGCACTGGCAGGAGGGGTGTCCCTCTGGCATGACTCCTGATGGGGTTGTGTGGCTAATTTCAAACATTGGGAGGGGCTTGATTAATGACCAGCTCAAACCAGAGTTTAGAAACATTGCCTGGAGCCTCTGTAAAACTCCCCAGATCCTGCCTCCTTGTCTACCTCCCTTTACTCAACCCTGCCTCCCCTGATCTAAAGCCATCTTGGAGATTGGCTACCTGCCTGAAAAACTCCCTGACCTGCTGAGGAACTGCAGCAGGGAGTCCTGTTAGCAGCTGTGGGAGGGTTGGAGTCTGACCAGAACATTCCTGGCTCATGTTTCCACCCACTCCGTGTCTGCAGGGTGAAATGCCCCATTGGATGCGGTGGCCACCCCAGAGCTGCACCTTCTAGCTGGATACAGGGATGGGAGTGAAGGCGAGAAGTCTGGGAAATGAACCATTTTCTTAAGTCTTCTGCTGATTTCCACCCCTATGACTATAGCAGGGGCAATGATTTTACCAAAAGGAGGCATTATATGACTTTTTAAAGACACCTTCCCAAAAAACAAGCAAAAATTCTCCTCCAAACAAAACCAACCGCCGCCCCTGCCAAAAAACCTAAAAGCCAAACAACTCAAAAGTCCTTCTCTTTAAGCCTAAATTTCCACCATTTGTGACTTACTTTTTAAATATTTTTTATTTTTTATTTATTTATTTTTAAAATTTTATTTATTTATTTATTTATTTTTGAGACGGAGTCTCCCTCTGTCGCCAGGCTGAATTGCAGTGGCGCGATCTCGGTTCACTGCAACCTCCACCTCCCGGATTCAAGCGATTCTCCTGCCTCAGCCTCCTGAGTAGCTGGGACTACAGGCGCGCAGCACCACGCCCAGCTAATTTTTGTATTTTTAGTAGAGATGGAGTTTCACCATGTTGGCTAGGATGGTCTCGATCTCTTGACCTCGTGATCCGCCCACCTCCACCTCCCAAGGTGCTGGGATCACAGGCGTGAACCACTGCGCCTGGCCTGTGACTTACTTTTTTGAGTTACACAGCATTATTTTCTTGCTTCAATGTTTTTGTGCAAATGCACGCCGTCTGGGGAGAAGCAAAGTTCTTGAAGTTGAAACCACCTAAATGTGAACGAATTTATCATATCCCTTGTTTGTATCTGGTGAAGGGGTAGCTAGAGGGCCTGGGGTATCTTGGGGAACAGGTTGCTGAAGTGGGGACAGGATGGGGGCAGCCACTTTAATCGTTGGTCCGAGCTCTCCAGCCTCCGTTTTGCAAAAAGCAAAAATACGTTATCGTCACTAGGGGGCGGAAGTAGGCCAGCAATTGGCCTCTAGTACTTGTTATCAGTTCTGAAAACCAAAGTTGGCAAATTTGCATTATTAGTGTTTTATTTTTGTTAGGAATCCCAAGTCTCTCTGAGATGGTATGAGTGTGAGAGTTAGGCTACTATAGTGTAAAGAAGCCACTCCCCAGTAAAAGCCCTGTGTAGGTAAAGCAGGTACCCAACAGATTCTATCAATGGACTTTGAAATTGTTCACGTTTTTATTACGAAAATTCACTGAAATTTCTCAGATCTAAAATTCAAATACGAATGTTTGAAACCAAACTGGTTTGTCAGACGCATAACAGCGCCCTCGATTTCACAAAAGGATGAAAACTTACATGCAGATGTATTTTTTTTTCTGATTATAAAAAACAAATTCTCTTCAGGAATGGTTAAAAAAAAAAATCCGCCCCCCGCCAGTAAAATTCATACTGTACTGTTACGGGTGGCTCTGTTCTTACTGAATAAATCTTGCTTAGCAGCTTACCTCCAGAGTAAATAATAAATCACTGCTGAAAGCTTCAGGCATTTAGCTCTGTCTGGGCAGTAAAACTTTGTGATGGTCTTGACAGCATTTTGTAAAATCATAATTGCTTAGGGAAAGTGATTCTGGATGTCTTAAAATGTTCAGAATTAAGGAGTAGCTGTTCCTTTGAGGGAAGTTATTCTAATGCCGTGTGTGTGTGTGTTATTCTTTATACGAATTCTAGATTATAATTTACATACTCTCATCATTTCTATTAAGAATATGTAAAAATTCGATTAGAAGCACAGCCACATGTATCATACCCAGGTTTTATAAAAAAAAATCTTGTGACAATTAGGGCCAAGATGCTCAGTTATCTGTGCACAGTATACTATATGCAGGCCTACCTTTGTATATACATATAGTCATGGATTGAATTGTGAGCCTCCCCAAGATTCATAGGTTGAGGCCCTAACCCTCAGTATCTCAGAATATGACTGTAATTGGATATAGGGTCTTTAAAGGGGCAAAAGTGAGGCTGGGATTAGAGCCTCTTTAAAGAGGTGAAAATTAGTGGCTTATCCCTGCAATCCCAGCACTTTGGGAGGCCAAGGAGGGAGGACTGCTTGAGCCCTGGAGTTTGAGACCAGCCTGGGTAACATAGCAAGACCCTATCTCTCTAAAAAAAATTAGCTCAGTGTGGTGGTATGCCTGTAGTCCCAGTTATTTGGGAGGCTGAGGTGGGAGGATTGCTTGAGCCCAGAGGTTGATGCTATGGTAAACTGTGATTGCACCACTGTACTCCAGCCTGGGTGACAGGGTGAGACTCCATCTCAAATAAATAAATAAATAAATAAATAAATAAATAAATAAATTTTCTTAAAAAGTGGCTGGCTGGGCACGGTGGCTTATGCCTGTAATCCCAGCACTTTGAGAGGCCGAGGTGGGTGGATCATGAGGTCAGAGATTGAGATAATCCTGGCTAACATGGTGAAACCCCGTCTCTACTACAAAATACAACAACAACAAGAAAATTAGCTGGGCGAGGTGGCGGGCACCTGTAGTCCCAGCTACTCGGGAGGCTGAGACAGGAGAATGGCGTGAACCTGGGAGGTGGAGCTTGCAGTGAGCCGAGTTTGTGCCACTGCACCCCAGCCTGGGCGACAGAGCAAGACTCCATCTCAGGAAAAAAAAAAAAAAAAAAAAAAAAAGGTGGTAAAATGAGGTCATTAGGGTGGGCCCTAATCCAGTGTGACTGGTGTCCTCCTGAAAGGAAATGATGCCCCAGACATACACAGAGGGAAGACCATATGGAGACACAGGGACCAGGCAGCCTTATACAATTACAAGCCCAAAAGCAAAGCCTCAGAAGGAACCAACCCTGCTGACATCGTGGACTTCCAGCCTCCAGAGCTGTTTGATGTGAAAGTGTTTTCAGAATAACAAATACAACATTGTTTTCAAAAGTCAATGTGTGAAAATGATATATTAGCATGTTTGAAATAGAGCTTGTGATTTGGTTGTAACAATTTTAATATCAGTTTTTTTTTTTTCCTGAGACAGGGTCTCATTCTGTCGCCCACGCTGGAGCGCAGTGGTGCCGTCCTGGCTCAGTTCAACCTCTACCTCCCGGGTTCGAGTGATTCTTGTGCCTCAGCCTCATGAGTAGCTGGGACTACAGTCACGTGCTACCACGCCCAGCTAATTTTTTGTATTTTTAGGGCGTCACCATATTGGCCAGGTTGATCTCAAACTCCTGGCCTCAAGTGATCCACCCATCTCGGCCTCCTAAAGTGCTGGGATTACAGGCATGAGCCACTGCACCTGGCCTAATATCAGTAATTTTTAAGTAGAATTGTTGAAAGTGAAATAAAATATTTATTGTTTATTTATTTATTTATTTTTTATTATACTTTAAGTTCTAGGGTACATGTGCACAACGTACAGGTTTGTTATATATGTATACATGTGCCATGTTGGTGTGCTGCACCCATTAACTCGTCATTTACATTAGGTATATCTCCTAATGCTAACCCATTCCCCCTCCCCCCGCCCCAGGACGGGCCCCAGTGTGTGATGTTCCCCTTCTTGTGTCCAAGTGTCCTCATTGTTCAATTCCCACCTATGAGTGAGAACATGCGGTGTTTGGTTTTCTGTTCTTGTGACAGTTTGCTGAGAATGATGGTTTCCAGCTGCATCCGTGTCCCTACAAAGAACATTAACTCATCCTTTTTTATGACTGCATTTTCTTAATCCAGTCTGTCATTGATGGCCATTTGGGTTGGTTCCAAGTCTTTGCTATTGTGAATAGTGCCACAATAAACATATATGTGCATGTGTCTTTATAGCAGCATGATTTATAATCCTTTGGGTATATATCCATAATGGGATGGCTGGGTCAAATGGTATTTCTAGTTCTAGATCCTTGAGGAATTGCCACACTGTTTTCCACAATGGTTGAACAGTTTACAGTCCTGCCAACAGTGTAAAAGTGTTCCTGTTTCTCCACATCCTCTCCAGCATCTGTTGTTTCCTGACTTTTTAATGATCACCATTCTAACTGGTGTGAGCTGGTATCTCATTGTGGTTTTGATTTACATTTCTCTGCTGGCGAGTGATGATGAGCATTTTTTCGTGTGTCTGTTGGCTGCATAAATGTCTTCTTTTGAGAAGTGTCTGTTCATATCCTTTGCCCACTTTTTGATGGGGTTGTTTGTTTTCTTCTTGTAAATTTGTTTGAGTTTTTTGTGGGTTCTAGATATTAGCCCTTTGTCAGATGAGTAGATTGCAAAATTTTTCTCGCATTCTGTAGGTTGCCTGTTCACTCTGATGGCAGTTTCTTTGCTGTGCAGAAGCTCTTTAGTTTAATTAGATCCCATTTGTCTATTTAGGCTTTTGTTGCCATTGCTTTTGGTGTTTTAGACATGAAGTCCTTGCCCATGCCTATGTCCTGAATGGTATTGCCTAGGTTTTCTTCTAGGGTTTTTATGGTTTTAGGTCTAACATTTAAGTCTCTAATCCATCTTGAATTAATTTTTGTACAAGGTGTAAGGAAGTGTTCCAGTTTCAGCTTTCTACTTATGGCTAGCCAGTTTTCCCAGCACCATTTATTAAATAGGGAATCCTTTCCCCATTTCTTGTTTTTGTCAGGTTTGTCAAAGATCAGATGGTTGTAGATGTGTGATATTATTTCTGAGGGCTCTGTTCTGTTCCATTGGTCTATATCTCTGTTTTGGTACCAGTACCATGCTGCTTTGGTTACTGTAGCCTTGTAGTATAGTTTGAAGTCAGGTACTGTGATATCTCCAGCTTTGTTCTTTTGGCTTAGGATTGTCTTGGCAATGTGGGCTCTTTTTGGTTCCATATGAACTTTAAAGTATTTTTTTCCAATTCTATGAAGAAAGTCATTGATAGCTTAGTGGGGATGGCATTGAATCTATAAATAACCTTGGGCAGTATGGCCATTTTCATGATATCGATTCTTGCTATCCATGAGCATGGAATGTTCTTCCATTTGTTTGTGTCCTCTTTTATTTCGTTGAGCATGGTTTGTTGTTCTCCTTGAAGAGGTCCTTTGCATCCCTTGTAAATTGGATTCCTAGGTATTTTATTCCATTTGAAGCAATTGTGAATGGGAGTTCACTCATGATTTGGCTCTCTGTCTGTTATTGGTGTAAAAGAATGCTTCTGATTTTTGCACGTTGATTTTGTATCCCGAGACTTTGCTGAAGTTGCTTATCAGCTTAAGGAGATTTTGGGCTGAGATGATGGGGTTTTCTAAATATACAATCATGTCATCTGCAAACAGGGACAATTTGACTTCCTCTTTTCTTGATCGAATACCCTTTATTCCTTTCTCTTGCCTGATTGCCCTGGCCAGAACTTCCAACACTATGTTGAATAGGAGTGGTGAGAGAGGGCATCCCTGCCTTGTGCCAGTTTTCAAAGGGAATGCTTCCAGTTTTTGCCCATTCAGTATGATATTGGCTGTGGGTTTGTCATAAATAGCTCTTATTATTTTGAGATATGTTCCATCAATACCAAATTTATTGAGAGTTTTTAGCATGAAGGACTGTTGAATTTTGTCAAAGGCCTTTTCTGCATCTATTGAGATAATCATGTGGTTTTTGTCTTTGGTTCTGTTTATATGCTGGATTACGTTTATTGATTTGCATATGTTGAACCAGCCTTGCATCCCAGGGATGAAGCCACCACTTGATCATGGTGGATAAGCTTTTTGATGTGCTGCTGGATTCGGTTTGCCAGTATTTTATTGAGGACTTTTGCATCGATGTTCATCAGGGATATTGGTCTAAAATTCTCTTTTTTTGTTGTGTCTCTGCCAGGCTTTGGTATCAGGATGATGTTGGCCTCATAAAATGAGTTAGGGAGGATTCCCTTTTTCTATTGATTGGAATAGTTTTAGAAGGAATGGTATCAGCTTCTCCTTGTACCTCTGGTAGAATTCAGCTGTGAATCCATCTGGTCCTGGACTTTTTTTGGTTGGTAGGCTATTAATTATTGCCTCAATTTCAGAGCCTGTTATTGGTCTATTTAGGGATTCAACTTCTTCCTGGTTTAGTCTTGGGAGAGTGTAAGTATCCAGGAAATTATCCATTTCTTCTAGGTTTTCTAGTTTATTTGTGTAGAAGTGTTTATAGTATTCTCTGATGGTAGTTTGTATTTCTGTGGGGTCGGTGGTGATATCCCCTTTATCATTTTTTATTGCGTCTATTTGATTCTTCTCTCTTTTCTTCTTTATTAGTCTTGCTAGTGGTCTGTCAATTTTGTTGATCTTTTCAAAAAACCAGCTCCTGGATTCATTGATTTTTTGGAGGGTTTTTTTGTGTCTCTATCTCCTTCAGTTCTGCTCTGATCTTAGTTATTTCTCACCTTCTGCTAGCTTCTGAATGTGTTTGCTCTTGCTTCTCTAGTTCTTTTAATTGTGGTGTTAGGGTGTCAATTTTAGATCTTTCCTGCTTTCTCTTGTGGGCATTTAGTGCTATAAATTTCCCTCTACTCACTGCTTTAAATGTGTCCCAGAGATTCTGGTATGTTGTATCTTTGTTCTCATTGGTTTCAAAGAACATCTTTATTTCTGCCTTCATTTTGTTATGTACCCAGTAGTTATTCAGGAACAGGTGGTTCAGTTTCCATGTAGTTGAGTGGTTTTGAGTGATTTTCTTAATCCTGAGTTCTAGTTTGATTGCACTGTGGTCTGAGAGACAGTTTGTTATAATTTCTGTTCTTTTACATTTGCTGAGGAGTGCTTTACTTCCAACTATGTGGTCAATTTTGGAATAAGTGCAATGTGGTGCTGAGAAGAATGTATATTCTGTTGATTTGGGGTGGAGAGTTCTGTAGATATCTATTAGGTCTGCTTGCTGCAGAGCTGAGTTCAGTTCCTGGATATCCTTGTTAACTTTCTGTCTCGTTGATCTGTCTAATGTTGACAGTGGGGTGTTAGAGTCTCCCATGATTATTGTTTGGGAGTCTAAGTCTCTTTTTAAGTCTCTAAGGACTTTCTTTATGAATCTGGGTGCTCCTGTATTGGGTGCATATATATTTAGGATAGTTAGCTCTTCTTGTTGAATTGATCCCTTTACCATTATATAATGGCCTTCTTTGTCTCTTTTGATCTTTGTTGGTTTATAATCTGTTTTATCAGAGACCAGGATTGCAACCCCTGCCTTTTTTGTTTTCCATTGCTTGGTAGATCTTCCTCTATCCCTTTTTTTTGAGGCTATGTGTGTCTCTACATGTGAGATGGGTCTCCTGGATACAGCACACTGATGGGTCTTGACTCTTTATCCAATTTGCCAGTCTGTGTCTTTTAATTGGAGCATTTAGCCCATTTACATTTAAGGTTAATATTGTTTTGTGTGAATTTGTTCCTGTCATTATGATGTTAGCTGGTTATTTTGCTTGTTAGTTGATGCAGTTTCTTCCTAGTATCGATGGTCTTTACATTGTGGCATGTTTTTGCAGTGGCTGGTACCAGTTGTTTCTTTCCATGTTTAGTGCTTCCTTCAGGAGCTCTTGTAGGGCAGGCCTGGTGGTGACAAAATCTCTCAGCATTTACTTCTCTGTAAAGGATTTTATTTCTCTTTCACTGATGAAACTTAGTTTGGCTGGATATGAAATTCTGGGTTGAAAATTCTTTTCTTTAAGAATGTTGAATATTGGCCCCCACTCTCTTCTGGCTTGTAGAGTTTCTGCTGAGAGATCTGCTGAGAAACTGCCATGGTTTTCAGCTCCATTAGGTCATTTAAGGACTTCTCTACATTGGTTATTCTAGTTAGCTATTCGTCTAATCTTTTTTTCAAGATTTTTAGCTTCTTTGTGATGGATTTGAAAGATCTGATGGGCTTTCCTTTGTGGGTAACCTGACCTTTCTCTCTGGAAGCCCTTAACATTTTTTGCTTTGTTTCAACTTTAGTGAATCTGGCAATTATGTGTCTTGGAGTTGCTCTTCTCGAGGAGTACCTTTGTGGCATTCTCTGTATTTCCTGAATTTTAATGTTGGCCTTCCTTGCTAGGTTGGGGAAGTTCTCCTGTATAATATCCTGCAGAGTGTTTTCCAACTTGGTTCCATTCTCCCCATCACTTTCAGGTACACCAATAAGACATAGATTTGGTCTTTTCACATAAGTCCCATATTTCTTGGAGGCTTTGTACATTTCTTTTTACTCTTTTTTCTCTAAACTTCTCTTCTCACTTCATTTCATTCATTTGATCTTCAATCACTGATACCCTTTCTTCCAGTTGATCTAATCGGTTACTGAGGCTTGTGCATGCATCATATAGTTCTTGTGCCATGGTTTTCAGCTCCACTGGGTCATTTAAGGACTTCTCTACACTGTTTATTCTAGTTAACCATTCATCTAATCTTTTTTTCAAGGTTTTTAGCTTCTTTGCGATGGGTTCAAACTTCCTCCTTTAGCTCGGAGAAGTTCGATCATCTGAAGCCTTCTTCTCTCAACTTGTCAAAGTAATTCTCCATCTAGCTTTGTTCCATTGCTGGCAAGGAGCTGTGTTCCTTTGGAGAAGGGGGAGGTGCTCTGATTTTTAGAATTTTCAGCTTTTCTCCTCTGTTTTTTCCCCATCTTTGTGGTTTTATCTACCTTTGGTCTTTGATGATGGTGACGTACAGATGGGGTTTTGGTGTGGATGTCCTTTCTGTTTGTTAGTTTTCCTTCTAACAGTCAGGACCCTCAGCTGCAGGTCTGTTGGAGTTTGCTTGAGGTCCACTTTATAACCTTTTTGCCTGGGTATCAGCAGCAGAGGCTGCAGAAGAGTGAATATTGCTGAACAACAGCAAATGCTGCTGCCTGATCGTTCCTCTGGAAGCTTCATCTCAGAGGGGTACCCAGCTGTGTGAGGTGTCAGTCTGCCCCTACTGGGGTGTGCCTCCCAGTTAGGCTACTCGGGGGTCAGGGACCCACTTGAGGAGGCAGTCTGACCATTCTCAGATCTCAAACTCTGTGCTGGGAGAACCACTACTCTCTTCAAAGCTGTCAGACACAGACATTTAGATCTGCAGAGGTTTCTGCTGCCTTTTGTTTGGCTATGCCCCGTCCCCAGAGGTGGAGTCTACAGTGGCAGGCGGGCCTCTTTGAGCTGTGGTGGGCTCCACCCAGTTTGAGCTTCCCAGCTGCTTTGTTTACCTACTCAAGCCTCAGCAATGGCGGGTGCCCCTCCCCCAGCCTCGTTGCTGCCTTGCAGTTAGATCTCAGACTGCTGTGCTAGCAATGAGGGAGGCTCCATGGGCATGGGACCCTCCGAGCCAGGTGCAGGATATAATCTCCTGGTGTGCTGTTTGCTAAGACCCTTGGAAAAGTGCAATATTAGGGTGGGAGTGACCTGATTTTCCAGGTGCTGTGTGTCAGGGTTTCCCTTGGCTAGGAAAGGGAATTCCCTCACTCCTTGTGCTTCCTGGGTGAGGTGATGCCTCTCCCTGCTTCGGCTCTCCCTCGGTGGGCTGCACCCACTGTCCTGCACCCACTGTCCAACAAGACCCAGTGAGATGAACCTGGTACCTCACTTGGAAATGCAGAAATCACCCTTCTTCTGTGCCGCTCACGCTGGGAGCTGTAACCTGGAGCTGTTCCTATTTGGCCATCTTGGAACCGCCCCAAAATAAAACATTTAAAGAAACTCATATGATTGAACTGATCACCCCCCTGTAAGTTGCCAGTGAACTTAGTATGTGTGTCTGGATTCAACACAATTACATGGCTGTTTCAATTTCTCATCCTTTGGAAGTAGGAAGGCACCTTTTTAGATGTTGTTCTTTTCTATCATTCCCCAAAATTGTCACAGGACATTTAACCCCAAGTCTTGCATAGTAAGTGAAGTCTCTTTGTTTGTCTTATTTTACCCAACAAAACAACAATTTGTTGTTTCCAGGCTCACCTCTGGAGTGGGATGTGACCAGGGAGGCTCAGGTCTAGCCCAGACAGAGTCATGGTAACCTTCTGGAATCTCAGCATCTTCCCGTAACGTAGGCACCTCTCTGAGTTTCCTTATAGCACTAACTTTCTCTATAGTAACTAAGTTTTTGAGGCCAGTGAGTAAGTGCAGGGCTGGAAATAGTGCTGTACTTGACAAAACTGCAGAGTTCAACATTCCCACCCTGGCCCATGGCCTGATAACTCCTTTCCAAGGCTGTTTCTGCATCTAGGAGACCCACTAACTTCACCTGTAGGTATTGTAGGCTGATACTCTGGTTTGCTCTTCTTTTCCATCTCTCTCCTCTATCAAAACTGGTCCTCCAGAGAGTGTTGGATAGGAGTCATTTACAATGTAGTGCAAATTCCTTAATAGGTTCCCTGGCCCCATGGCAAGGACACTTAAAATCACATGTCTTATCTTCAGGACTTCCTCCTTCTGAGAGCAGTTCCAAACATTTAGGAGCAGGTGGAGAGGCGTCTTTCAGGGGCAGGAGATTTTTCCTATGCATCACATCTGGAAGGCAGTTCCCTTCTTTGCTGGTGGAAAAAGCCAGGTGTGAATAAAAGAGCCATGTTAAGTAGTTGCTCTGAACTCACAGTGAACAAACACACATTTGTGACCAGGATTAGCAGCCCGGGTCTGGCTGACCTCTTTCGTCTTTGTCCTCTTAGGAGGGGGTATGTATTTGGATGTATGTTGCTCACTCTGGGCATGGGAGAAGCACCTGGTGTTATACTCTGGCTGCCTGAGTCCTGTGGGTAGTGAGACAGGACAAGCATGGCAAACCTCTGAAAGATGCTTTCTACACCACGTCTGCCTGATGTAGTTTGGGCAGTAGAGCCTGGTATACACAAGGAGATCAATAAAAATTTTTTTTGGATGGGTCAATGAATGGATGGATGAATGAATGAATGAATGAATGAATGAATGAATGAGTTCTAGGAGCTGACAGGTAAGACCCCACTTTGGATCTTCCCTTTTTCTTTCTTGCTGTCCATGCTAGTTAGCCATCTGTATGATGCCTTGGTACCATCACTGCCATGCTGCTAGGCTCCATACTGGACCTCCTACACTATGTAGTATGTTATACTGTGGAGTATATATTACAAATATACATACAAATGCTGTAACCACCATGAGATCTATACAAAAAATTAGAACATTTAAAAGAATGAGAAAATTAAGTGTAAACAAGTTCTAATATTTTTTCCCACACCCCATTGGATATAAATGCACACTTGGGTGCGAGTTGGGCATTACTTTGGAAAGCACTTGCTGAGGGCAGTGGTTTTATATCTGGCTAGAATCTACATTACATCTGCTAGATGGAGAGAAAGCAGGATTCAATTGAAATATTCACTGAGGGCCTGCCTGGTGGTGGATAGTCTGCTAAATGCTGAGGGTGATAGTGATACCATGCTCTGGATTATTCTAGGCAGATCTGATTTAAAATACTCTCTCTCACTTTCCCACAAATACACTCATACTGGCTGGTTGCATGCCCAGATTTTTAGTATAGAAAGTGCTGGCCAGGCACGGTGCCTCATGCCTGTAATCTCAGCACTTTGGGAGGCCAAGGCAGGCAGATCACATGAAGTCAGGAGTTTGAGACCAGCCTGGTCAACATGGTGAAACCCTGTCTCTACTGAAAAAACAAAAATTAGCTGGGTGTGGTGGCTCATGCCTGTAATCCCAGCTACTCAGGAGGCTGAGGCAGGAGAATGTCTTGAACCTGGGAGGTGGAGGTTGCAGTGAGCCGAGATCATGCCACTGCACTCCAGCCTGGGTGACAGAGTGAGACTCTGTCTCTTCCAAAAAAAAAAAAAAAAAAAAGTGTTGTGACAAGAGCTTTGGAAGAAACAAAAGATGTAGAAGACTGCTCTTGTTTCTCAGGTCTTATTTTAGGTTATGTTGTTAGGAGAGGCCCCCAAGAAGGGGCACACAGGAGCCTCAAATATCTTGGTAACGCCTGTTTCTGAACCCAAAAGGAAGGTGCTCAGGTTTTCTTTTATTCTTTATTTTTATTTTTTGAGACAGGGTCTTGCTCTGTCACCCAGGCTGGAATTCAGTGGTATGATCTCAGCTCACTGCAGCCTTGACTTCTTGAGTTCAAGTGATCCTCCTGCCTCAGCCTCCCGAGTAGCTGGGATTATAGGTGTGTGTCACCACACCCAGCTATTTTTTTTTTTTTTTGTATTTTTTGTAGAGATGGGGTTTTGCTAGTTGCTCAGGCTGGTATCAAACTCCTAGGCTTAAGCGATGGTCCCGCCTCAGCCTCCCGAGGTGCTGGGATTACAGGGGTGAGCCACTGCACCTGGCTTCCTTTTATTATTCATATCTAATTTACACATATATGCCATAGGTATACTTCTGAAAGATGAAGTATTTTATGAAAAGCAAAAGGAAATAAAAAAGGCATTTAAAAGCATGGGGTCCTCTGGGACCAAGTGCAACTAGAATGAAGCAGACAGTACATTACACAGATCAATGGGACTGGGATGGTCTGGGGAAGCTTTGCCAATGTGGTTGTCAACTGCGGAGCCGAGCAGCACAGTGAAACGTGGGCAGGCAGAGAGGCACTGGGGACACTTGGGTGACTTGAACAGTGACTTGAACAGTAAGCGTGGAGGTGGAGCCTGGCCTGGAAGGTAACATCAGCAGGAGGGCAGCAGCCAGGTGGTCACGTTGGGTTACAGTGGGGATCCAGTAGAGAGATGGGCTAAAACTGGTTGGAGCATGTTTTGAAAACCATATTAAAAGCTTTCAAAATTGTATTGAGGGCACTGAAGAGCTCTTAACCAAAGTGAATGAACTTTTGGGAAGGCAAATTTGAAGCTATGGGGAAAGGACACCCGTTGATGGCGTCTACTTGATACCTCCTGATTCCATTTACTTATCTGTTTGTACTGCAACAATAGCCTCCTTACTGGCCTCTTTCTCTCCCATCTTAATTGCTGCTCATCTATTTCCTATACTTTTGGCTGACCGAGCTTTAAAAAATGCTGCCTGAACATAATATATCAGTTCCCAGCTCAAAAGTCTTTTGATGCTCCCTGCTGTCTTTTGAATGAATCTAAATGCCATCACAGGACATACAAGGCCCTGTGTGCCTTTGTCCTTGTCCTCCTCCCCAGCATTGCCCACAACTTCCCACTCCAACCAATGGAAGCACCCGTGCTTCCCTGAACTCTCTACATACTCCCCTTTGTACCTGGGTAAGGAGGCTGCTCCCCAACCCCAACTTCCTCTTACCCTGACTTCTAGTCATCCTTCAAGAGTCAGCTCAGGTATCACGTCCTCTAAGACCTTTCCTACTCGAAGGGTGGCCTGTGTATCAGCAGCATCTTAGCATCTCCTGGAAGCTTGTTGGATGTGCAGAATTCCAGGCCTACCTCAGACTTACTGAGCCAGGAATCTTCATTTAACAAGAACTCCAAGAGATTTAGATGATGATCTGGAAGCCCTGCTGTGGGCAGCCTGGTCTATCCCTCTGCACCACCCACAAGGTCAGATAGTTGAGCCCATGTACTCTCTTGAAACCTTAGTGGAAGGCATTGTTATCTTCTGTTTACTTCCCTGTCTTCCTTACTAGGTCCTGAATTCTGAGGGCTGTGACCACATTTTATTCATCTTTGATGACTCAGTGACTATTCTAGTGCTAGCATACAGTAGGTGCTCAATAAATGCCTGTTGCCCATGTGAACAATCAGTAACTGACTTTGGTGACCCAGTGACTATACTAGTTAGCATACAGTAGGTGCTCAATAAATGTCTGTTGCCCATGTGAACAATCAGTAACTGACTTTGGTGACTCAGTGACTATACTAGTTAGCATACAGTAGGTGCTCAATAAATGCCTGTTGCCCATGTGAACCATCAGCAACTGACTTTGGTGACCCAGTGACTATACTAGTTAGCATACAGTAGGTGCTCAATAAATGCCTGTTGCTCATGTGAACCATCAGTAACTGACTTTGGTGACTCAGTGACTATACTAGTTAGCATACAGTAGGTGCTCAATAAATGTCTGTTGCCCATGGAACAATCAGTAATTGAACTTTGGTGACTCAATGACTAGTCTATTGCTAGCATACAGAAGGTGCTCAGTAAATGCTTCTTGTCCATGTGAACAATCAGAATAATAGTGGTCTGTTACTCTTGCACCATCAATGACCAGCTTAAGGAGGAACCTGTTTTAGATCCTTTGTTGAGACTTGGTTTAACTTCCTCTTTTCAAGCATCTTTTTACTTCTAAGTGAGCTGCAAGGCCAGTCAGGCCCTTGGTACCTGCCAGAGCCCTGAACTAGTACTGGTGATGCTGATGCTTAAGACCAAGAGACTCTCATGTCTGGGAATGCTTTAAAATGGGGCATGCACCAACTAACTGTGCCTGAAAAGCAGCTTTTTCAATTAAACATTTTCCTTCTGATCAGAGATCCACTTTGAAGACTTTTAAATTTGGCTTAAAGTGAGGATTAAGGGACTAAGTGGCATGGGGCACCACCTTTGCCTCTGTACTGTGGAGAGCCCTCATCATGACCCTTGACTCTGTGAGAAGAATGGGGAAGCCACTCCAGCCCCAGAACTGGTTTTTTTTTTTTTTTTTTTTTTTTTTTTCCTTTTATCTGGGAAAGGGAGATGAGTGACCCTCATGCCAGAGCTTCAGCAGAGAGAAACCTTCCGTTCAGCTTTGGATTTGAAGGGACATATTCATGGTCCAGTTAAAAGAGCCTAAAGCACCATCCCAAATGGAGGCAGGGAAGAGAGGACTTGAAGGTGGAGGCTTGGCTCAGACATCCTTGGAAGGCTTCTTTACTCTCTGCAGTAGAACAGATTTTTGATTCCTTTCCTTCCTGCCCTACCCTTATGGATTTCCTATCATATTTGGACTCAGGAAAGTGTACTGTATTTGTGACAAAACTAATGCCTTGCATTGCTAAGGACTTAACTCTTCAATGTGCTTCCCGATCTTTGATTTCACTTGCCTGTCATGAGAGGTGGCAGGACAGTTCTGCTGACCTCATTGTAGACACATAGGAATGATGACACAAGGAGGGGAAGAGACGAACATAAAGTCATCCCGGTAGCTGGGGACAGAGCTCAGGTTGGGATTCAGGCTTCTGACTCTTGGTCCAGAGATTTTTGCAGCCTGTTTCAGATTTTATAACGTGGGTTCCTGCACATACATACCATGTGCCAGGCTTTAAATACATACTCTCTAATTCTCACTTCTCGGAGAGAGAGGTGCTCTATCTTTCCCACTCGACACACAAGGGAGTCAAGTAGACATCCCTGTCTTAATCAGGCGAACTTTCTCTCCTGCAAGACCAAGCTCAAATGTGACTCCTTAAGATTCTGTCTCCTGATTTCCCCCACAGTGATGGCAGCTCCTCCTTCATTCTTCTTTTGAACGTCTTTGTCTCTCCTCAATTGCATGCATCCTATGGGATCGTAATTGTTTGGCCTATGAGTGGTTTCAGGGTATCATTTCTTTTTGTGACAGGATTCAACACTGGGTAATAATATTCTTTCTCTTTCCTTCGCAATTTCATCTAAAGTTTTGTTTCCTTGGGGTCCTCTGGAGTAAAAGAAAGCATATTATACATCAGGGCACATTTGACAGATGTAAGTGATTATACTAATAATGGGATTATTTCCCAATGTGTCTAATGTATTCAGACTTATTTCAAATGAATTGAGTTTAAAACCCATCCCTAAAAATGAAATGAGATCTTTAAGTTGTTCCTACCTACCTACTTCTTTTATCTGGATTTTAAAACCTTTTTGTTTTTAATATGAAAATGTTGTATTGCCTGTAATTTACTTTAAAATACTTTGCCACAGACAGCCTGATATATATATAGAGAGAGTATATTTTTATATGCATATATATTATATGCATATATATACACACATATATTTTTTATATATATACACACACACATACACAATTCTGTGCATGTACAAATGCAACTCATGTTGGCATATGTGATGTGTGTGTGTTTGTGTGTAGATTTATTTTGCTGTATATCCTAGGGGAAGTCTGTTGCCCTGAAAGGGAACATACACTTTTGGGGTAGATATTTAGTGTTTTGAAAGCTTCTAATCAGAAACTCACACTCCAGAGACAGACTTTAGCTATCTTTATATCTAACCAATACCAGAGGCTTTGTTATTTTTCACAGGTGAAAAAAGTGGTGTTCAAATCTATTGATTGGCCAGAAATATTGCAGAGGTCCTCTACCCTTGTATATATGGGCCATAGAAATCTAGTCTAGTAGTCTATACCTTTCAGGTATGGTGCCTGAGGCTTCATTCTGAAATGACCTTATGCCCAGTTATTGATCAGATAATTTTGGTCTCCTAAATCTAATTGTAAGTTCAGTTGAAACCTCCTGCTAGATGATTGTTATGTTTGCCTTTGGTGAACTTCAGACTTCCTACAAGGGCAGAAAGCTGGACCTTCTTCCAACTTGCAGACTAGATTGTATGATTGTTTGGGGGCCTGCTTGCTAAATGAATAAATGTGTATATGGCAGAATTAAGCCTTGACTTAATTACATTGTTATCAAATGGTGAGGGGAGGGATCTGTAGACTCCAACCACTTTTAACTCTTAGATGCCATCCATGTTTACTAGGAAGAACATAATAATTGCTAACAGTTATTATGCACCAAATTGGCTTAGGTACAATCACAACTGAAGATTATGGAGTAACTGAGTTCCCTCTTTTAGAGTGGGCTTTGACCCGTTAGATTACTTTAGTTCCATTTTTATGATATTCAAGGATCAGTCTTCTCAATTTTGCAATGGGGGCTAATAAAGTATCTTCTAAGCAAACAACAATAAGAGCATAATACCTTTAATAATGTCTTCGCTTACTCTTATCATACCTCCTAAATTTAGTTTTTAAAATGCAGTAGGGCCACAGACAAAATGGATGTCCATGTGACAAGCACCTTTCTTTCCAGAGAGGCGGGATCACTAGGCAGTGTGCAAAAAGACGGTAACCATGACGGCGCTACTATCGATCCAGGACCACGGGGGAGACGCTTCAACTTTTTAAAATTTTTTAATTTTTAATTTTAGCACATTTTGCCACATGGGGCCTGTTAGGATCGAGGGGAAAATGATTGCTACAGATATTGTGGGACTCATGAGAATTCATGGAGGCTCAGGACGGGACGGTCAATTGAGCAAATCCTACCTTGCCAAGATGGGGTTTTCTCTCATTTCTGGTATTGGAAGACACAGTTTTAAAAACACAGTACAATAACAACTTGACAAAAAGAGCTTATACATAGAAGGGAACTCTGGAATGAAAGACCCTAACTGTTAATTGTGTTCGTCTTTGGATGATGGAAATACGGACCATATTTTTCCCTCAATTTTTGTTTTTTTTCCCAAATCATTTTAGTGTCTGATGCTATTATTTTGGGACATTCAGTATAGAGTTCTTCACCTTTGAGTGGGTTCAGAGTCCTCTATCTGAGCTCTGATCTGACCACAGGATGAGAGCAACCCAGGCTGACCCCTTGGGTATTGGAGGGCCTTCTATAGGAGGAAAGAGCCCAGAGAAAGAAGAAATAGATTTTCTCAGAGAGATGGAGGCTTGAATCATTTTAATTTCCTATTGGAAGTGATGTGACCTTATTTTATATCTGAAGCTTCTAAAACAGGTCATGTTGGTCACGGAGGCATTTTTCCATGTCATTATATACTTTTCATGAAAAAATACATATATGTACACACACACATATATATGTTAAAGTTCCATTGTGTAAGCACAATCACTAAAGTTAAATGTTACATACTATGTCATTTAATGGCTATGTTATTGTTTAATTAATTATACTCCTATAGCTGGAAACTGAAATCCCTCTTTTTTTATTATATATTATGATGAAGATGATTATTCATACAGCTTTTTTGTTTTTGATAATAATAATGTTGGTTAGTACTTATAGAGACCTTTCCATATGTTGGGTTTTGTGCTAAGCATTTTGCATTCTTTTATTTAATCCTTACCACCACTCTATGATTAGATACAATTATTCTAGCCCTTGTACAGATGAGAAAATAAAAACTTACCCCAGCGTTGTAGCCAGCCTTCTTACACTGTAGCCAGCACTACACGGCCAGTTATCCAGTCTACTGACACTGGATGTTGTCCATGTTTTTACTTTTTGCCTTTTATCAAATATTTTCCCATCTCAACTAGCGGAAGTCCACAAAAGTATTCCTAATGGAAACACACTATTCTAAAACGTGGTCAACCACTCTCTCATCAGATGTTTAGATCATTTCAATAGTTTGTCATTTAGTCCTTCACAAAACTTAGTTTTATTACTATTTTTCCTCAGTTGCTTTTAGGGAAGCAGCATCAGTGTCAACTCCCACCAGCAGTCTAGGAGAACGCAGCTTCTCTGCAATTACAATTTTTAAGAATTGACTGCCAATATGATAGGTGGAAAATGAGATTTCATAATTTAAACAGCATTTCTTTGAGCATCAGAAAAGCAGCATGTTTTTCACAGTGTATTGACCTTGTGTACCACTTCTTTGTGAATTGCCTCCATGAAGTTTGTTCTTTTGCTATTAGTGTGATCATCTTTTTCTTATTGACACATAAGAACTTTTTATATATGAAGAACACATATTTAATTTTAAATAAGTTTATATTTAAAAGGAAACATGATTAACATGCAAAGAAAGTACAAACAACAGTGTCTTGGCTGGTCTCTAGTCTTGTCTCTAACTCCCTGTCTGTGTGGAAGAAAAAAATGCAAGTCTGATTAAGCCATTCTCCCTTTAATAGCTCCCAGTTGCATTTAGGAGCAACTCCCAAAAGGAGAGTATGGAGCTTTTATGATGATCCTGCTTGACTCTTCAGACTCGGTTTTCTAATCCCCTGTATCTAATTCTAAGAGCCATTCATACTGAATTACTTTTAGTTTTCAGGAAGTGCCAGGCTCTCTCTTTGGGGCCTTTAGCATGTGCTGTATCCTCTGCCTGGAACTCTCTTCCAATTCTTCTCTCTTATAATGACTACTCATAATTCAGGTCTGGATTGGATACCACTTCCTTTAAACCAGTGGTTCTCAACCAGGGATGATTTTTGTTCCCAGGGGGCATTTGGCAATGTCTAGAGACATTTTTGGTCATCATGCTGGAGGGGAGTTATGCTACCAACAGCTGGTAGAGGCCAGGGATGGTGCTGGCTGTTCCTCAGCCCTCAGGATAGCCCTCCACAACAAAGAATTATCTGGCCCCAAATGTCAAGAGTGTGAGTTTGAAGGACCCTGGTCTAGATCTTAATGGTCTTTACCAACCCTTCCATCCACTCCCCACTATGTATACACACACATACTACGTATGCTATAACCACATAGATCCGTATGCTATTCTAAGACTGGTTGGGTGTCTCTCCTGGGGCCTCCCAGGACTATCCTGTGCTTACTGCTTTCACAGCTCTACCACACTGTGTTATAACTGTCTTCTAGGCTAGAAGCTTCCTGAGAGAAGGAGCATGTTTTGTAACACCAGAGCCCAGATTAGGGTCAGAATATATGATTGTCAGAAGCAGTGTAGCATAGTATGGACTAGGGAGACAGAGGGCTGAGATTTGAATCCCAGACTCTGCTACTTACTAGCTGTGTGACCTTGGACAAATTACTAACCTCTCTGTGCCTCCTTTCCCTCTTCTGTAAAATGAGGATATTAATAGTACGTACCTACCACATAGCATTATGAGGAAGAATACATGGGCTAATATTCATAAGCTGCTTAGAGAACTAAGCTCTATGTAAGAGTTAAATAAAGGAATGATAATGGAAAAAGCATTTAATCCATGCTTGTTGATAAATGACAGGTGTAGGCCTCACTCTGCGTTCAGCCCTGTCTCACTCAGCATGTGGCAATTTTTGCCAACCATTTAAAAAGTTTCTTCGTAGTTCTTAATTTTCCTTGGCTCACGTTGTATCTTTAACTATCTCCGTAGTCACGAGCTGCTAATTTTCCTAAAAATATGTCCCTGTTTCTATTGTGTAAAGAGACAAATGAGAGTGAGCCACCCATCCGATCACAAACATACACCCCCCACCTTGGAAACAACTTTCTTTTCAATAGAATGCACCTCTGGTTCCTAGTTTTGTGGGTGGCGTATACCATGGAGACACCTGTACAAATGAATGTCTTTAGAAGGAGAGATTTATGCCAGGTACGTGGAACACAGTCTGAGCAGCACTGCATACCGTATCAAATCAGTGTGTGCTGTTACGTATTTGAAGTTAATTTGACGTTGGAGCAAACAAAGCGTGTCTATAGAATAGTTAGGCCTTATTCTCAATGCTGTGGCTAAAAAGTTTTATCACAACTACTGATCAGTGGTTTTCTTGTTTTTGAAATTCCATAGCAACACACAAAAATAAAGCTGTTGTGAATATACCAGTACTTATGTAATTCCAGTATCTTGTAGGAAGAGTACCTGGGGGCGAAGTCAACAAATTCTTAGTGGAATCTTCTCATTTCTTAGAATGTAATGTGGTTGGATGTTTGGAAATTGGTACGAAAGGGGAGAATCTTTTGTAAGCGTGGTCCAGTCTTCCAAAATAGCTGTAAAATGTATGCTCCTGCTCATCCTTTGCGTGTACGTGCATCTGCCTTATATGGTGTGGCTTTGTTTCTTTGCCATGGGGGGGAATTGGTTCAAGGTCTTGTGAAATGAATGCTTCCATCCGGATCAGCAACAGGAAACTTGACGTGAGAAAACACACTGTGGGCATGCCATACTTAGTCAATTTTTTTTTTTTTTTTTTTTTTTTTGAGACGGAGTCTGGCTCTGTCGCCCAGGCTGCAGTGCAGTGGCCCGATCTCAGCTCACTGCAAGCTCCGCTTCCCAGGCTTATGCCATTCTCCTGCCTCAGCCTCCCGAGTAGCTGGGACTACAGGCGCCCGCCACGTTGCCTGGCTAGTTTTTTGTATTTTTTTTAGTAGAGACGGGGTTTCACCGTGTTAGCCAGGATGGTCTAGATCTCCTGACCTCGTGATCCGCCCGCCTCAGCCTCCCGAAGTGCTGGGATTACAGGCTTGAGCCACAGCGCCCGGCACTTAGTCAATTTTTTAAAAGAATTTTTTTTTCTTTCAAGGAAGCTCATTAAGCTCCCTAAAATAGTGTACTTCATCATATATATAATAGAGGGGCCCTTTCATGGGGGTGCCACTCAATGCCTGGAAGATATGTCTAGGAGAGGGGGTCTTCAAGAGGCTGAAGGTATGCTGCAGGGGTAGACATGGAGACCCCCTCTGAGCAAATCTCCCTCAGGTCATTCCCATCCACTGGACAGGCCTTTTTCTTTTTCTTTTTTGAAATTTAACTTTCATTTTGGAAACCACCAAAGTAATTACATTGTGCTCTTTTGAAGTTCATGAGCATACATGTTGGATCTTTCTCTTGCAGCTTGCATGTCGTTCCTCCTCCTCCTTATCAAGGCAAAACCTCCCAGCTGTGGTGGTGCAGACCTAGGACCCCATTCTTAACACCTGCCGTGCTATTAACACAGGTGGGGGCAGAGCAGATGGGTGCCAGGATGTCAGAGTCAAAGTGAGGACAAAGGGAGAAGAGCATTGCTGTCGAAGGGATGGAGCAGGATTGGGTTTGGGTACGGGGAGGCAGTGCAGCAGACACCAGGTGTCAGCGCTGGTGTCAGGTGTTGCTCTTGTAGGAAGCCAGACTGTGCCTGATTCTCCAAGGCAGGAGCCAGTGCAGGGCCTGGGCAACTCAGAGCATACAGGGGAGAGTAGCCAAGTGGCTACCCAGAAGAGTTAGGAGGGCAGGGCCACGACCTGCCAGCCCATAGTGTTCCCACTGAAGAGGTCTTAAGGCTAATCTAACTCTTCTCCTGGAACCCCGTCTCCTCAGTTACTTTCTTAGGATATTCTGGTGTTTTTGCTGGGTGCTTCTACAAAGAACTTGTGTCCCTCCTTGTCTCCTTTAGAGTGAGGTGTGGATCACAGTCCTCAATTCTTAGAATTAGTGTCAGTTTCGTCTCTCCTCCAACTAATCCCAATCCCCCTTGACCTTGGCATAGAGCATCCTGTTTCCCTGTGGTGTCTTGGTATCCTGAACCTCTCACTACTCATTTGATAACCTTGGGTGATTGTGGGCTCTGTGTGGCTGTCAAACTCTGGTGTCTGCTGCTAAGTATTATTTTAATTTATCTTCATCTAAATTCCTCGTAGTGCAGCTTTTGAAACATCAGATTGTCTTATTAAGAGGTACTTATTGTAAAGTAGAGTGAGCTGCACCTTTGATGAAGACAGAAGAGGCCAAGTTTGATGGGTTGGACATCGCTAGACAAAGACAGTAATTAATGACTTAATTGCCTCTTCACCCTTTCCTTTTAAAAAAAAAAAAAAAAAAAAAAAAGGTTTTCTTCTTTTCCTTTAAAACTCACCAGGCTGAAAACTAGAATTCCCAATGCTATCTTATAGTTTTTTTTTTTTTAAAGACAAATGAAAAATAAATCAGAACACAATTTTTCTATTACATTTTCCTGTGACATCTTCCTCACTTTCTAGAATCATTTTCTATTGATTTTACCTTTAGTGGCTTTGGAAGTTGCAGCTATCTGTTTGTGGAGAGTTCAGTACCTCGTATAGATTTCCTTGTGTTAGTTTAAATGCTGATAAGATACGTGGCAAATTAATGAAATAAAAATAGCTTTGTCAATAAACAGAAGCGAAACCACTTTCAACATTTGTTCAGTACTCATTGCTTTTCTGGGCCTAGACAAAATTAGTGGGTAGGATTAAAGAATATATTCGTCTTTTATCCCATGTTTGAGTACTTGATCACAGAGGCATGGTTTAATCCAAACATCAATAGCACCTTGTCAATTCCGTCAGAGACAGCTGTCAAAGTGGACTTTGGGTTTGTTAGAGCTTTGTGTTTTATCCTTTTTTAAGGTCATGGAGTATTTTCTTTGATTTTTGATGCTGAAATCTTTCTTAATCTTCTAAACTTGGGAAACATCTGTTAAGATTTAATGGGATGGCTTTTGTCTTAAAATTAGAGCCCATCTTGCAAATCTCTCCACCTCCCTTCTCTTCCCAGCCCCCAATTAGGAAAATGGGGAGTGGGGGCAGAGGAAATGAAGCCCAGGTTCTTCATCGGACGGAAGTTCTCCGGACAGCGTGTGAGTGTTAGAATGAATCTCAGGCCAGGAATGACGCTTTTGAGGGCTGAATGCTGTAAACCCAGTGTTCAGTTTTATTTTGTTTCCTACTGACATTAGCAATTTCCCTGTAGCATGTCACTTAGTCTGGGATCTGAGTGGCAGATTTATGGGTCCTATTGAATAATGAAACAAAAATGATGTAAGGAAGAGAAACGGCTGGAAATAGGAATTTTAACCTTTCCCCGTAAACCTCCTTGTTACTGGATTGCATGGTGTCAACAAAATTTAGTAGTTAAAATAGCTGGAGATACAGTAACAGCCTCTAAAAATACATGCCTCCAAATATGTACAGACAGCTGTCATGTCTGTTGACAGAATATATTAGTCATTATCCTCATCAGTAGATACAAAATCATTGCCGTTTTCCTAATGTAGGTGCTTCGTACCACATAATTGCTAGTGATTTTGGAGGTCCTTGGATAAAGTCACCGCCATTGTAATCATGGTGTTTTCATTTAGCTTGATTTTTATATTCTTAACCTGGATGTTAACACCTCAGCCAGAGCTCTTCACAGGGAAGTATTAAAGTATTCCCACTTATTGCTTCAGACACATTCCCACCTACCGTTGGCATGAAAGTCTGCACTAGAAACTTCTGTTCTGAATAAAGAAGGTGATCAAGGCCAGGCATGGTGGTTCAAGCCTGTAATCCCAGCACTTTGGGAGGCTGAAGTGGGTGGATCACCTGAGGTGAGAAGTTCGAAACCAGCCTGACCAATATGATAAAACCCTGTCTCTACTAAAAATACAAAAAATAGCTGGGCTGTGGTGGTGCATGCCTGTAATCCCAGCTACTGGGGAGGCTGAGGTAGGAGAATCACTTGAACCCAGGAGACGGAGGTTGCAGTGAGCCCACTCCAGCCTGGGCAACAGAGGGAGACCCTGTCTCAAAAAAAAAAAAAAAAAAAAAAAAAAGGTGATCAAGACCTTTCACACCAGAGGTGCCCATATTCCAATCTGAACCTTCTGTAAATGTAGTATTAGAAAAACGTGTCTAATTCCGGAAAACTGGATAAATGCCACCATCTGAGGATTTCTTGCCCCTTTTAAAAGGCAGGAAGGAGCCCCCATTGCACAGCATGTGGGAGGTGGAGCCTGGATAGGGGTTTTGGGATTCAAAGCCAATTCAGTGCCACATTTAGGAGCCAAGCATTTTCTGAGCCTCAAATTTTTAGTGGAAAATAGGAGTGATCATAACTACCTTATAGCATTGTGCAGACATGTCATGAAAGCACTGAAAATGTGCCTGTTATACAATAGATGATTGAAAAACCTTGGCTGATTCATTGTTTTCCTTCCCCTATTCTCTTTGTATTCTTCCCTCCACTGAAGTCTTACCATCCTCCTCTCCCCACCTTCACACAAACATGCATCTTTGGCTGTTTTCATTTAAAGGCTTCCAGATTTAGTTACGGTACCAGGTAAATCTGGTACCAGATTTACTTATGAAATGGAAATAGAATGACAACCTCAGCTCCCTCTCCCCGGCTGTTCTCCAATTTGGTAAGATCAAGAATTCTCATTGTTATAAACAAGAATAAAACATTAAAAGTTATGAATACTGTATCAGGCACTGTATGAAGTGTTTATATGTATAATTGCATTTAATCCTCACAATGACCCTCTGAAATAGGTACAATTCTCATCCACATTTCATAGGGGAAGAAACTGAGGCTCAGAAAGGTTGAGTCGCTTGCCCAAGATCACACAGCTGAGAGTAGTGGAGCCAGGCCTTGACCCAGGCAGCCTGTCCCCAGAAGCAGCAGGAACAGCATGCTCAGAGAGCAAGGCAGCCCCAGGGTCAGGCAGGGGCTGGAGGCCCCTTAGCTGCATCCTTTCCGATGTGGTAGGCAGCGTCTACCACAGACTCAGTCCTCAAGCCCGGGAGGAAGGCCTCCCATGCAGCCGAGGTGGAGCAGGGACCGCCCTTCTGGGAGGGCGTGCTGCTGTTCATAACATGAGAGTGGGGTCCTGTCAAGGGTTGTTGTTTTTCCCCCTCTGCCTCTTCCTCCCACTTCTGACAAGGTTTTCAATTAGCAGCTTGTAGAGGCCCAGCCTGTGGTCCCCATTTCAAGCTATATGCATAACTGAATTCCCCAAGCGGGGATTAAAGGGCAGAGGAAGGTAGGGGGTGGAGGCTGAGGCCCCTTGAACGGGAGGACCGAAATGTGCTGTGGGTATGGGCTGAAAGTAACACCTCGCCTCGTTTAAACTTGAGTGGGGCCAGGGGTCACCTGGGAGGTGACTCTCACAGAGATGAAAGGGGAGATGACTGGCGGCAGGATACGGGGCCCCTGGGCTGGTGGTTGGGCCTCCCTGCCTCGTGTCTGGTTTCTGGTGGGATGGATACAGAAACTGGTGCAGGGAACTGCTCAAGCTTGTTGGTGCTCAGGAAGGAACTTGCTCTCCGTTTTGGGAGGTGAATGAAGCTCCCAGCTTCCTGGTGGCTCTGCCCCATGGGAGGCCTTGGTTATCTTGAGCCTAGGCTGTGTGTTTAATGCCTGGGCTACTTTGAGCCAGTGCCCTCCTCTCTGTCCAGGGCAGAGAGGACACCACTGTTCTGCAGGTGTTTCTGATGGCTGCTTCCTCTTAACTGCCAGGCTAGGTCTACACTTCATCCGGTAGCCACATTGACTTTCTTTTTATCTTTTGAAAGCAGGATCATTGTTTTAAGGAAGGAAAAAGTCAAGATGCACGTGCTTCCCAACACACATAATATGCATTTGCCACCTCCAGCACAGAGCTTGTGATCCACCTGAAAACGAGGGCTTGTCCTGTGGAATGCCAGCAACGTGCTGTGGTCCACGCTGAAAGGAATGTCTCATTGGAACTTATATGGGGCCAACAGTCATCTGAAAAATATGATGGATCAAAGCCAAATGCTGTGTTCTATCATAGAGGGGTAAAGAGGATTTCTAAAAGAGGTTGTGAGTGGCCTTTAAATTCCCAGTATGGGTTTGATGTCCCTTTCTTGTGATCCCCAGACAGTTTGCTCTTGAAGAGGAATGAGGGCCTGGGATATGTCATTGATGGTCCTGAAAGGGATCTGCGTTTGAGTAGGTCAGAGAAGATGTTCTGAAAGTCCGGAGGCTGGGACACACTGCCTTCTCTACAGGCTCGAGAGGGCTCTAAGGAGCAGTTCGAGATGTGTAATGAGGATCCGGGCTCCGGACCTGTTCTGTGGGGAAAAAGTGAGGAAAGTAAGTTTCTGGATAAATCATGGTGATCCTTGAATTTGAAGTTGTCCCCAAAGTTTATCCTCCTCATCAGAGCATATGGTTGTAGCTTCTGTTTTTTCTGTATTTTCCTTTTCTTCCCCTGCCTTTTTTCCCTCCCAGCTCACCACCCACCCCCTCTGCAGCCTCCCCCCCGCCCCCCAGCAAACACATTCTTTTCCCCAGCCAACTGCTTGTTGAGGGCTGTGTGGGGGAACTAGTTCCCCACAAGACAGGGGAACATGTGAAAACAGGCCCTTGATGAAGCTGGACTCAGGGCCACCCACTGCCAACATTTTCTAGGTGAACAAGAATGAATTACAAACGCAGGCTGGACCTCGGTGCTCGGAGCCAAGCCAGCAAGAATTGCCTGTGTTGAGGACAGCGAGGGGGACACACAAACACACACATACACACACACACAGAGAAACCTGCCTCCCAGGGAAGACTGTGAATCTCAATGGTGTTTCCCTACACATGGTTTCAGCATTTAAAACATCCTGCAAATGAGGCTTTTCCTGTTCTGCACGAGTGGGTTCTCCCCTTCTCCTGCATCTGACATCCCTGCCACCACCCACTGATTGGGCGGAATGATATGATGGGGCATTCATCAGGAGGTTTGGGTGTCCCCGACGAGTAAATCCACTTGCTGGTATGAGTCCCATACATAAAAGGGAAAGTATCACATTTTCCTCTGAATTCTTGAGGAAATTGCTCTCATATACAACACCAACCTTTGGCTGCGTGACAGAGACGGAGTGTCGTTTGCATGCCATTACCAGGCTGTAAAGTCTGGTCAGGGCTGCCTTTTCGGAGTTTCCAATCTTTTGGGATCCTGGGAGGGTCACCCTGCGGGTCAGGTTTGTTTAGTCTGGTCCGTAATGGTGTAAAGTGGCCTTGACTGTTGAGCCTCCCTAAATAATGCCCTATCTGTTTGATACTTCAACAGTCCCTCGGAGTTGTATATATGTTTCACTTTCTAATATTCGAGGCTGAATTGGATTTCATTGTTAATAGAAGGGAAATTGTTTCTAAAAACAACCTCATCTTGCTTTGAAAGTTAGCCAGAGTTCAGAGGGCCCCTGCATTTTAAGGGGTGATCTACATTTTCTCTGGGAAAATCATAGCACACTTCTGTGTTTTTGTATGCATGTTACTCACTCTTTGCAGCTTTTTAAAGGGATTCATCTGAACATATGTCACTTTAAAAAGCTTTGTATTAAAGTATAATGTGCATAGATAAGACAGCACATATAATAAGCATACAGTGAGTTTTAACAAACCCAATACACTCTAGCAACTGGCCCCAGATTAAGAAACAGAACATCGTCAGCACCCCAAAAGCCCCCTCATGCCTCTCCATGGGAACATATACTATTCTAAATTTCTCTTATTTATAATTTATTCAAGGTTTTCTATATTGCACCTTATTCTGTTTTTCTCAATGGTGTAACATTCCCTGAATCATCATATACAAATAAGGGAAAAGAACTTGTCTGATCTGCTGGGTCATAATAAACAGCACCTATCTAGAATCCTTGAATATGGCATTGTAATGTCCTATGGAGCTTTGTAAATGCATCCATATCTTGCCAAAGTGGGGTTCATTTTTATAGGAATCCTTTTAGATGCTCAGAGCTTGCTTTTTTATCTGTTGTACACAAGAAAAGCCTGATTTCACAGATGAGTCTAAATAGCATTGGTCTATCTAGCTCACATCCTAGTTTTGTGAAATACTATATTTATTCAATTTATTTTATTTTATTTTTTTGAGACAGGGTCTTACTCTGTCACCCAGGCTGGAGTGCAGTGGTGCAATCTTGGCTCACTGCAGGCTCCACCTCCCGGTTTTAAGCAATTCTTATGCCTCAGCTTCCTGAATATCTGGGACTACAGGTGTGCACCACCACGCCTGGCTAATTTTTGTATTTTTAGTGAATTCGGGGTTTGGCCATGTTGGCCAGGCTGGTTTCAAATTCCTGACCTCAAGTGATCTGCCTGCTTTGGCCTCCCAAAGTGCTGGGATTACAGGCATGGGCCACCATGCCCAGCCCTTGTTTTGTGAAATACTATCAAACCCACTTTATGAATGTTAAGTAATTAAGTCCTTCGGGGTAGAGAGAATAGTGGTGGAAGAAAGTTATTCATTGCAAACATTTTTGCTTGGAGGCTTTTAGAAGTAAATAGGTTCTCCTCCCCAATCCCACTATATTTCAAAAAGGAATCTTGTTCGAAGCCCTGTAAATGGACTTCTCCCCTCCTTTTTAAAAGTAGTTCAATTTCTTTCTTCCCAAGCTCCTCAGCTCCCAGAGCAGCTTTCATTACGGCAACATAAATAAAAAGTGACATAAAATTATACAGCCCTGTGTAAAGTAGTTTAAGGAAAATGTCTTTTATGGCAGCTTTTATGGTTTCACCAATTAGTTATTAGATTTTCTCCATTTTTAATTCGCTGTCCTGCATGTGCGTTCTGAAAGGTTTCTTCCCCCCTTTCATCTCTTAGTAGTAACAGGGCTGGGGGGCGTTGAGCCCCTGTTTAGCTGACTTTCTTGTTTCGTGAAGGCTTGCATGACAGCCTGTTGCTAGATGTGGGCAGAGCAAGTCCCTTGGGAGGGAAGCCAGTGTTGAGCCATTCTGTGAAGTGAGCAGAGTTTCACCCCCTCTTCCTGTATGAACACTCAGTGTCCTGTCTCCCGCTGAGGGTAGCAGCAGGCCGGCTACAGGATCCCATCACAGCAGGTGGACCTTAAGCTGATAAATCCTGAATTTTTAGTAACTTTCCAAACATTCCTGGGGAGTGAGAATAACAGAGATTTACTCCTGCCAAAATTTAATCATGCAGAAAAAGCAAAATTTAGATCAGCATATAGATTATTTTTTAATGCGACCGCTCGACAGAGGAGAACAAGGAAGTTGAATACTCAGCGCAGCCGAGTCTAGACCGCTGCAATTTGATTCATTTAGGGGAATTGTATTAGGCTTTCGCTTTGGCTTGGGCTGGGCTGTATCTGTTGGGAAGTGCATGATGTCATCGTGTCAAGCGTGTCACAGCCAAAGCATTCTGGTATTTATGTTGACTTCAGATCTAGCCCAGAGTACATGGCAGGCTCAATTTATTGCTACTTTAACTTTGTTTAGTCATGGAGAGGCTTTATTTATGTTGGTAAATTTCAAACAGTGGCCAAAAGTAACCGCACAATGAAAAGGCCTGCCAGATTCATCATCGATAAATCACCTTGTTGCTGAGTTTCTTTAATTAAGGAAAAACTCCGTCTGTGGATCCCTGTGGTTGCCAGAAGGAAAGGAGGGTGGGGAGTACTTTGATTAATCCATCTATCAGCCTGGCTTTGGAAAGTGAGTCTCCTGTTTCTGATTGTAGCTGGGCAAAGACCTAAATAAAAATTTATCTTGTCAAAACCTATGGGCTAACTGAAAGCAAATAAAGAAGTTTTATGGCATCCACATAAAGTTAAATAAATAACGAGAAAGTGCAGTACGTCCTACAGACATTTTTCAGTACAGTACGTGGCTCTGTTCTTTGGGGAGAACTCATTAACTTAAAAAAAATTACCTTTAATGGGCCACTCGTTATCGTCATCATCAAATGCTTCGCTTATCTAACGTTTCAGTGTTTAATACCTGATTAAAACCAAAGACGGGGGGCTCATGGCTTGGTGCTGTTGGAATACCCAGGATAGAACGCACGGCAGGTGGGGCTTCTAAAGGGTAAAATATGGACGTTGCAGACAGCACTGCAAGTATCTGGGGGAGCTTTTAAAATGGATCCCTCTAGAAGTTAACTGACTTTCCTGAGGATGACATAGTGTTGCAGGGGGAGGGCAACAGGGTGAAGCTTTTTGTGTCTGAATGAACAAGGGACTTCATCTCTGGTTGAACTTACCTTTCATGTGGGGGCTTCTCTCTGCTAGAAAAAGTCTAGAAAAATATGTTGGGGTTAGAAGCCTCTTTTCACCAAATGCAGTTTAAGCAGACTTCTGTCTGGGTTTGGGCTCATGGTGGAGTCCATTTTATTTCTAGGTTAAAAAAAGTCCTTGAATCAGACAAAAGACAGCAGGTAGTGATGGAGAAGGCCAGTTCTCATACTAGCACATACTTCAAAGTATTTGCTTTTCCTTTTTAGGTTATGGAAAGGAGGCTGTCTTGATACCAAGCTTCAGGATCCACCCACAGGAAAAGGTGATTTCTCAAGTGTCAAGTCTTGGCACACGATGCATTAGGCAATCAGCCCCTGTCTGTTTGATGGAGTTGTACAATAAACATGAGCTTGGGGGAATCAGGAACATTTCGAGAAGCATCTCTGGTGGAATCCTGATGCTGGAGGCCTCTACTTTGGGATGTGACATTTTTGGGTTGGCTGACTAAAGCTATTCCTGGAGGTCAGCTCGTGGTTTTTCAAGTTTTTGGCTTTTTCCTGCATTCTGTCATTGTGCCTTGACTGTTTTAGTGGGGCAGGATTTCCCGTGACTGAGGATGGTGGTCGTGGTGATGGTGTGAACAGTAAGACTGTCCTCTGCATCAGGTTAGGAGATGTGGGAATGAGACAGAGATGGAGGGGTAAGTTCTGACTTAATCAACCGGATCAGCTTCACTAAACCAGGTAGGTTTCAAGCATTCCCAGACACTAAGCCTACTCCTTAAATCTGCAATGCAATGTTGGTGATTTTAGCCTTCTGGAAGACCTTTCCTTATATTAGTGCGACAACAATTTGCTTAAATGTGGGACAATGTAAGGTTCTCTTGGAGTCACCTTAGTTTGCCTTTAGTGCATCAGAAAGGACACTTTGATTTATCCCAGCATGGAGGTCAGAGATTAACAACAGGACAACAAGCATATACTAAACTCTTGCCATGAATGTAGCAAGTCCATAGAATCCTGTCATGGCCTTTGCCCTGAAGAGGCTTCTGATTTTGAAGAAGTAGGATTTATATAACTGTTAGATTGAAAGTGAGGACTCCTGCAGATGCAGTTGTAAAATGTTGTCATCCTTTCCGTCTAAGCCTGGACTGTGGGGTTAGCTCTCCATTCCTTGGGTCGGATCTAGAGAAAGTTCCATCACTTTTCTGGCTACTCCAGGATCTTTTGTTTGCAAAAATGTTCTTAATTCAATATTATCACAGTGGTTTTCAACCCGGCCCATCAGAATTGCCCGGGCAGCTCTTAAAAAATATTGATGCCCAGGCTACCCCCAAGACTAGTGAAATAAGAATCTTTGGTGATGAAAAAAAAAAAAAAAGAATCTTTGAGGATGAAGCCCAGACATCAGTATTTTTTTTTTTCTTTTTTTTTGAGACGGAGTCTTGCTCTGTCACCCAGGCTGGAGTGCTGTGGCCGGATCTCAGCTCACTGCAAGCTCCGCTTCCCGGGTTTACGCCATTCTCCTGCCTCAGCCTCCTGAGTAGCTGGGACTACAGGCGCCCACCACCTCGCCCGGCTAGTTTTTTGTATTTTTAGTAGAGACGGGGTTTCACCGTGTTAGCCAGGATGGTCTCGATCTCCTGACCTTGTGATCCGCCCGTCTCAGCCTCCCAAAGTGCTGGGATTACAGGCTTGAGCCACCGCGCCCGGCAGTATTTTTAAACCTTCCCAGGAATTCCAGATGGATAGCCAGGGTTGAGAACCACAGAAATGAAATGTGCAATTCTAGATAAATCATGAAAAATTCCGATTTTATTTAAAATGAAAAGCTCTCCTGGTCTCTTTCTCTGGCCTACAATTCTGAGTTAGGGAGGAAGGCTTGAGAAGCCTTGACTTCTCACCTGACCTTACGAGTGTTTTCCTCCTAGCCAGCTTGCTCACCGATGTTGCTGACTGTTCTGAGGTTGGGGTGGGCGGGAGGGGAGGACAACTAATGGCTGGGAGAGTCTCCTGTGACTGGCATCAGTGCCACCTGACATGGCTTATTCTGGCTGTGGGAGAAGTTTGAAGTTGATTTGCTTTGGGGACAGAAGCAAAAATTTGTGTATTCTTCGGAGATTGCCTTTCCTCTCTGGGAGTCTCTTCTCTGCAGTTTCTTTGGTTTTCCAGTGATCTGACGACTCACACAGGGAGACTCTGTTGTGTCCCAGTGGCCCCCAGGAGGCCATCTTAGACAAAGTCCCTTAAGAGGGTGCCAGGCCAGCTCTCCCTCAGTCATGCAGGCCCTCCTCTCCTCTCTCTGCTTTCAGCCCTGGTACCCACCCTTTCCCTTTAGGCTCATTCATCCAGCGTTCTGGCACCACCCTCCGGTACCCCACAGACTTCAGGGGACCTTGGACAAGCTTGATTTTGTCTCCCAGAAGCTCATTCCACCAGGTTTGAGGTGAGGGGAAATACCACTTTGGCAGAAAACACTAGTTGTTCCCCAATTTTTTTTCCATTTGTTTTCCTACAATGATAGAGTGAGTTTCATCTGCAAACATGGCTTTTCAGAATAAAGACAACATTTCTCAGTTTCCCTAGCAGCTAACCACCATGGGACTAAACTCTGATCAATGGCGTGTGGAGTCCCATTGTCATGGTACTAAATTCTGATCAATGGCATATTGGGTACATGCAGTGTAGGCAACTTCCAGGAAATATCTTCAAAAGGAGATGGCATGGCCTTCTCCTCAACCCGCTTTTCCACTGGATGGAAGGCAGTTGGCTGAGATCTTGCTTGCAGAAGTGGGAGCAGCATGTTGAGGAGGTCGGGCAGTAGGCAGGAAGCAGCCTGGGCCCCTGATGAGTCATACACACACTGACTACTGAAACGTGCATGTGTGAGAGAAAAAAACTTCCATCTTTTAAAATCCACTGTTCATCATTGGTAAAGCCTGAGTCCTGTCCCCTCTCTCTCTCCCCCCACTGGACAGCATGAGCTTCACCACTCGCTCCACCTTCTCCACCAACTACCGGTCCCTGGGCTCTGTCCAGGCACCCAGCTAAGACACCCGGCCCGTCAGCAGTGTGGCCAGCATCTATGCAGGTGTTGGGGGCTCTGGTTCCCAGATCTCTGTGTCCCCCTCCACCAGTTTCCGGGGTGGCATGGGGTCTGGGGCCCTGGCTGTGGGGATGGCCGGGGGTCTGGCAGGATGGGAGACATCCAGAACAAGAAGGAGACCATGCAAAGCCTGAATAACCGCCTGGCCTCCTACCTAGACAGAGTGAGGAGCCTGAAGACCAAGAATCAGAAGCTGGAGAGCAAAATCTGGGAGCACCTGGAGAAGAAGGGAGCCCAGGTCAGAGACTGGCCATGCGCCAGTCTGTGGAGAGCAACATCCATGGGCTCTGCAAGGTCATTGATGACACCAGTGTCACTCGGCTACAGCTGGAGACAGAGATCGAGGCTCTCAAGGAGGAGCTGCTCTTCATGAAGAAGAACCAAGAAGGGGAAATAAAAGGCCTACAAGCCCAGATTGCCAACTCTGGGTTGACTGTGGAGGTAGATGTCCCCAAATCTCAGGACCTCGCCAAGATCACGGCAGACATCCAGGCCCAATATGGTGAGCTGGCTCAGAAGAGCCAAGAGGAGCTGGACAAGTACTGGTCTCAGCAGATTGAGGAGAGCATCACAGTAGTCACCATGCAGTCCACCAAGGTTGGAGCTTCTGAGATGACACTCACGGAGCTGCTTGGAGATCAACCTGGTCTCCATGAGAAATCTGAAGGCCAGCTTGGAGAACGGCCTGAGGAAGGTGGAGGCCTGCTACTCCCTGCAGATGGAGCAGTTCAACAGGATCCTGCTGCACCTGGAGTCAGAGCTGGCACAGACCTGGGCCGGGGCAACAGTGCCACGCCTAGAAGTACGAGGGCCTGCTGAGCATCAAGGTCAAGCTGGAGGCTGAGATTGCCATCTACCACCGCCTGCTGGAAGATGGCAAGGACTTCAATCTTGGTGATGCCCTGGACAGCAGCAACTCCATGCAAACCATCCAAAAGACCACCACCCGCTGGATAGTGGATGGCAAAGTGGGGTCTGAGACCAACACCACCAAAGTTCTGAGACATTAAGTTAGCAGAACCAGGGGACCCTTTGGGCAGCAGGAGGCCAATGAAAAGTTCAGAGGAAAAAAAAAAAAAAAAAGCCAGGCACAGTGGCTCATGCCTGTAATCCCAGCACTTTGGGAGGCCGAGGCGGGTGGATCATGAGGTCAGGGGATCGAGACCATCCTGGCTAACACAGTGAAACCCCGTCTCTACTAAAAATACAAAAAAATTAGGTGGGTGTGGCAGCATAGTGCGCCTGTAGTCCCAGCTACTTGGGAGGCTGAGGCAGGAGAATCGCTTGAACCTGGGAGGCAGAGGTTGCAGTGAGCTGGGATTGCACCACTGCACTCCAGTCTGGGCCACAGACCGAGACTCCATCTCAAAACAAACAAATAAACAAACAAACAAACAACCCACAAGCAAATCCACTATTGTTATGGGTTGTCTGACACAACTAAACCTAATACTAAGTAATTCAGAATTTTGTCTTGAAATGGAGTGCTAAGCATTATCTTGGGAAGGTGATAGGCTGCAGAAACATAGATGTTGTAGAATAGGAAGAAGGTCATCTCCATTAGATGGTAGCAAAAAACATTGGGTAAAATTGCATCTGCTACACCTCAAAAGGCAGACCATGTGTTAGTGAAAATGGTAGAAAAAGCCTAGAATATTGGTGGTCAGGCAGCTTTTTGCTGCTTTTAGCAAAGTCCTACAGGAGAGAGTTGAATTCAGCTGAGAGCTAGTCTACAAGCGGATGTGGAAGGAAATGTCACTTTGCTAAGGGAGGCACTCTGGGATGCAGCCTGCACTCTAACTTGACTGGGAGTCTAGCAATTTGGAGGTGTTTGAAGTGTTAATTAAGCTGACTGTGTCTGTACCCCAACTTGAACCTGCCCCAAGAGGTGGCTGCAAAATGACAGCCTCGCTAACATGTAGCACTGTGACCCCAAACCTTCTTCAAGCAACTTACTTTACGAGTTCTCTGCCATCATGGGAATCAGCTTAGCTGGTTGCAAAAATCAAATCTTACCAAACCTTTTGTTTCAGTAGCTACTATGTTAAGAGAGAGAGACAGGTGTGGCCAAACACTGGCCAGTAAGTAAAAAGCCTGAGACTTTAGGCTTAAAAGCTGTGTCTAGATGACATTGTTATCTGTGGTTTTGCACACATGGAAACAGATAAACTGGAAGCCTACTAAAATTTTGAGGGAATCATATTGGAAACAAAAAAACCTGTGAGCAGCATTCTGTAGAGTAATGCCTGTGTTCCAGAGACTGCATTAGCAGGAAGAGTGTGTGAAAGGAGATTGTGTGTGCCCTCCAAGGCCCATTTCAGATGTGGTCAAGAGGATGATGGATAAAGGAGAAACTTCCAGAAGGAAAAGCCAGGGCCAGTGGACAAGGGAATTATTCTCAGAAAGGAGAGTGAGAAGCTGCCAGAGTGTCCAACCAAGGAAATGACTTCACTATGAATCAGGACAGGAGCCTTTGCTGTTCCTGCCCAGTGGGTTATGTAATAGTTATGGGCCAGTGACTTCTGGGCATTTCCCCTTCTCCCCATTTCCAAATGGGAGTCTTTAGAAATTGTTGTTATCTTGTTTCTTCTCTATCATTTTAAATTTAGGTGTGTGATGGGAAGATAACTCACTATTAGCATATAGATCACCTGACCACTGAGAGCTGCATCTGGGCCTGATGGAGAGGACTGGGCACCAGTCATACACTCTGGATTTAAGCTGAATGCAGTTACTGATTGGGTTATTGCCTTCTTTTATGGAAAGGATGGGTATGTTCTATGTATTTCAAGATGGGTGCACATGGGCATTTTTAGGGTTAAAGAGGTGGATTGTGGGGCTAGGCACAGTGGCTCATATCTGTAATCTCAGAACTTTGGGAGGCCAAGGAGAGAGGATTGCTTGAGTCCAGGAGTTTGAGACCAGCTTGGGCAACATAGTGAGATCCCCTCTCTACAAAAAATTAAAAAATTAGCCGAGCATGGTGATGTGCACCTGTAGTTCCAGCTACTTGGGAGTCTGAGGTGGGAGGATTGTTTGAGTCTGAGAGGTTGAGGCTGAGGTGAGCAATGATTGTGCCACTGCACTTCAGCCTGGGTAACACAGCGAGATCTTATCTCAAGGAAAACAAAAAAAAAAGAGGTGGATTATGGAAGAAACACCTAGTTTCCTCACTGTGTCTTCCGCAGTGATGTAGCCTTAGACTTTTGACTGGGCATAGGGCTTTTCAGAATAAAGATTACATATCCCAGTCTTCCTTGTAACTAGGGTTAGTTATGTCACTCAGTTCTGGCCAATGGGCTATAAAGACTGTGTGTGTGCTGTGTTCAGGAAGTCTCCTTAAAAGGACTTAGACCTTTCTCCTTTCTTACTGGTGGGAATGTGGATAGATTCACCATATCAGCCTTGAGCCATTACTTTAGTATTTACATGAGAGAGGAATACAGTTCTTTCTTTTAGAAGTCATTTGCTTTGTGTTTTCTTTCACTTGCAGTTGAATCCAATCCTGTAACGGGACGTTAAGACAGAAAGCACACTAATAGGAGAATGAAAACGTCTACTTCCCAGGTTGCTCAATTTCAACATTTTATACCATTAAGGACAATGGTCACAAAACTGTTTCTCAGACCATTTTTTCCCCATTTTTTAAAAGTTTTATTTTGTTTTTAATTGACACAATAATTGTACATATTTATGGGACACAGTGTGATGTTTTGATACATGTATACATTGTGTAATGATCAAATCAGGAGAATTACCCTATCCATCACCTCAAAGACGTCATTTCTTTGTGGTGAGAACATTCAAAATTGTGAGACCTTTTCCTTGGAATTCTTGCATAGATGGTTTGACATCTTGCTTTGGAAAGTGAGGATAGCTGACACCTATTTTCTAGGTGCTCTAGAGGAGTCAGAAAGAGTTCCATTTTAACATCCTGTTATAATCATGTATAAAAACTAATAGTTCCAGAAAATGCACACTATAGTTAAATGACAGAGTGTGTTATAGACTACAAATGCTCAAGGAATACAGAGAATGGATAAATTATTGTAGGCTGGATTCGTTAGAGAAGTTTCTGAAGTGTGACAGACTTGAAATGGAGGGAATGAAGGTCTGTGATAAAAGACAAGAGAGTGTGCCAGGTAGGTGTGTGTGTAGGGGTGAGGCAGTTCAGACCGCACAGGTAAAAGCACTGAAGTAGGAATGTGCATAGTTCACACGGGGCCCTTTGTTTGGATCTTTATAGTTCTTGGTGAAACTTGATCTCTATCCACTTCCTTAATTTTTCTTTTCCTTTGTCTTCCAGGGTTGATTTATGACTGCAGGATGGTGTCTTGACCACCTACTACCTTTATTGACGGAAAGTAACACCCCTCAAAGAACCTTCCATATATTTATGGGTGTTTTCAGGAATGGAAGACACCACTGTCTGCTTTTCCCAAATTCATTCTCCCATCCAACCCCAACACCAGTACATGTTCCCAGTCCAGGTATTTCCCTGCTCACAGACCACAGTTTTGTTCGGGAATCAGGCAGCTGCATTGTTAAGGAAGCTTAGACCCCACTCACATAAAGAGAGATCATCTTATTCCTGTAAGCCAAGCAAGGGAATCTTGTTCCCCTGTTCTGTGGTTGGTAGAGGAACTTGGCATGTAGTGCAATTCTGGCTCTTGAGTTGCAAGGAGGACTGGAGAAAGAGGGTGCTGCTTCTGGGAAAGTTATCTTTGCCAGGGATACAAGGACGGGGTGTTCTGTCTTACGTGTTGTGTGACCTTGTGATGCCTAAACCATCCACAGTCATCTGGCCACCATGAAGGGACAGCCTGAGACAAAAGCCAACATGCCTGGGAGGGCAGAGCAGAAAGACAGGAAGTCCCTGGGTCTTTAATGGTGTCGTTGGATTGAGAACCAGCCAACCCTGAAATTCCTTGACTTCCAGACTCTTTGTTACATGAGAAAATAACCCCTTTTTGTTGCTCAAGCCATTTTAGCTTGGTTCATTTTTATTTGGTGGATGTGCCAGAGTGCTGCTCCCTGTTCAGAAACGGCCTCAGTTCTTCTCCCATCAAGGGTGCTATTTGGCAGCTTCTGCTCCTCATATCACCTGGACAGAGGCTACCAGGGCTCCTCCTGCTGGGGAGCCCTTTGCAACCACTGCATTGACCTCAGGGGAAACAGACCCAGCTGTTACTGTTGACACTTCATCATAAGCATGGGATCAGTCTTTCCAGGAATTATCACTTGTAATTCCTGACAATGCAGCAGGGCCTGGGATGTAACTTTTAACAAGACTTCACAGAAGGTTTGAGGTTGATGGAGGGGGAGTGCCTGTGCACAGGAGCTCGCAACTGAGGCATGCATGGCTCAGGCCATCTTCAGAGTGTCTTGGTAGCCCAGCTCCCGGTCTTATTCCTGCTTTGTCTGGGGCAACTTAGCTAACACCTCGCCCCCTGCTCCCTGTATTCTGCTTCTGCCCCCAGAGAGAGTAGAAAGATTTCCCTTACACTAGTCCTTGGGCTGTGCAAAGTGTGGTCCAAGGACTGGCAGTGTCAGCATCACCTAGAAAGTTATGAGAAATGCAGAATCATAGGCCCTGCCCTAGACCCACTGAAATATAATCTGTATTTTAATAAGGCTTCTAGGCAATTTGTAAGAACATTAAAGTTTAAGAAGTTATTCTAGTCTAAGACTTGCCTCTCGCACCTTCATTTCCTATTCCAGATTTGAACTCTACCTGGGAGGACTGACTATGGGGACTTTTTTTTTTTTTTTTTCAGGGAAAACTCCACCCTCATAGTGCTTAGTGGACTTTTGGGCTCGACAAGACACTGACACAACCCCAACACCACTACATAGTCTCAAATCCAGGCTGGTCAGTTTAGAAAAATGGTCACTATGTGGCATAAAAAGCCCAGTCTAGGTAGGGGTTAAGCCTGTTCCTTTTTTTTTTTTTCAGTTTTTTTAAAATTATAAAAGTAACATTAAAATATTAACATTTAAGACAAAAGTGAATTTTATATAAGTTGATATTACCTTCTCATCCTTCTCTACATACATATATATTTAATTTTTACATATTTGATTTAATATTTAATGATTCAATTTTATATTCTACATTTGTATTCAATATTACACTGAGATAGGCTTCCATTCTGTTATTCTTTTTTTCTTTCCCATAGCCTGTATTTGCTCATTCTTACATCACTGAGATAATTAATGTTAAAAACTTGATTCACATTTTTGCATACCTTTCTCCATCCTCATGCAAATATATGCACACATGTATATGCCATTTTTTTGGGGTCAGTTTCTCTTTTCTTACAAAATAAATTATATTAAGCATTTGTATCAGGTTGGTTTTTTTCCCCCTTAACCATTATGGTAGTCTCTCCAGGTCAGTAGGCACAGAGATAACTCCTAATAGCTGCATAATATTCCTTAGTATGGATGTATTATAACTGATGCAACTCTTTTCTCTTATTAATGAACATTCAGGTTGCTCTGGTCATATGTTTCCTTACACAAAGGGTCTTATGTATTCTATAATTTTACCTCTAAAGACAGATGCCTGTAAGTAATATTGTTGGGTCAAAGGATATATAGGTTACAGTAAGCTAACTGCTGTAACAAATAGACCCTAGAATATATCATCTTTCAAACATAATAAAAGTAAAATAGTCCACATTAGTTCCAGGTACTCAGAGGTCTCCTACACATAATCACTCCAGGGTTCAGGCCACAGGAGCTTGCTACCTTTGACAAGGGAATGTCATGTCATAACTGAGCTAGGACTCAGTTGTCTCCTACAGAAGAATCTGGAAAATGTAGTGTAGGTGTGCCCAGAACAAGAGGAAACAATTTTTTGAATAGTTAGTTTCTGCTACAAAGGGTCAATGAATATTTAATTTAAATATCTATTACCAAGTTGCTTTTGCAAATGGTGGTAACAGTTTACATTCCCACTAGCAATATGTGAAAGAGTCCGTAATCTGGAATCCTTGCCAGTGCTGGATGGTATCATTCTTTAAATCTTTCCAAATCTATTGGATGAATAATTGTATTGCTTTAATTTGCATTTTCTTGATTATTACTGATTGTCTTTTCATAAGTTTAACAGTCATCTGGTTAATTCACCTGTTCTACGTTCCCTTTTGTCTCCTTTCTTGCCTTCTTTTGGATGATGATGATGATGATGATTGTTATTTTTGAGACAGAGTCTCTGTTCTGTTGCCCAGGCTGGAGTGCAGTGGAATGATCTCAGCTCAGTGAAACCTTGTCTTCTCAGATTTAAGCAATTCTTGTGCCTTGCCCTCCTGAGTAGCTGGAATTACAGGCATGTACCACCCATGCCTTGCTAATTTTTATATTTTTAGTAGAGATGGGGTTTTGCCATGTTGGCCAGGCTGGTCTTGAACTCCTGGCCTCAAGTGATCCACCCACCTCAGTCTCCCAAAGTGCTGGGATTACAGGCGTGAACCACCACACCCAGCCTGGATTATTTTTTATTATTCTATTTTACCTCTTTTAGTTTGCTAATCTTACATTTTGTTTTTGTACTCTTTTAGAGGTTATCCTAGAATTTAAACATAGCTCCTAGACTTTTGAAAGTCGAATGTAATGTTTCAGGTTGGGTCTCCCAGGAGACAGACTTTGAGGTGTAGTTATTGTTCAGAAGGTTTACTGGGGAAATGTTCTTGGCTTAACACCAGTGGAAGGGAAGGAAAGGAAGCAGGTTTGTTAAAGGGAGAAGTTGGGTTGTGCTGCAATTAGAATGAAAGACTAAAGCGCTCTCCAGGGAACCTTGGAAGTGGGGATGGCTTTTCAGCATTGTCTTGAGTTTGGGTGAGGGGCCAGGCTTTTATATCCACACATTAAGCAGTTATGGGATGTAGGCTGCCTCGGGAAGGAGGCATGTCACTGGGCAAGGTGGCCCTTTTCAGCTGATGGCAACTCATAAGGAGAGGTGACAGCTGAGGGAATAAGTCCCTAAGTCTTGAAGGGGAGGTCTGACTGGCACGGGTTAGATTACGCTACATGTAAAACAGTACTTTTACCTCCACCCAAGCGATTCAAAGACCTTAGAACACTTTAACTTCATTTGACTTCTGATTTGTATTACTGTTGTCATTTATATTTTTTCTGTGTATATTTTAACTCCCTTGACAAGATTATTATAGTTTTTACATTATATATTCTTTTATGTTTACCCACATACCTTTTCTGTGGCTCTTAATTCTTTCTGCATTTCTAAGCTCCATTTGAGATCCTTTTCATCTTCTCAAAGAACCTGCTTTAGAATTTTCTTTGGTACAGATCTACTGACAATACATTATTTCAATGTTTCTTTATCGTAAAACATCTTTATTTCACTCTTTCTTTAGGGATATTTTCACTGGTATAGACTTCCAGGCTGGCAATTATTTCCTTTCTTCTGAAAATGACATTATATTGCCTTGATTCTTGAAGTTTATTTTCTCTGGATGTAGAATTCTTGGTTGATAGCTTTCTATTCCAGCACTTTCAGTGTTTTACCAATGTCTCTGGTATCTTAGTTTCAAGTGAGAAGTTTGTGATATTTTGAATCATTGTTTAGCCGTGTGTTTTGTATTCTTTTCTCTGGTTGTTATCAAGATTTTCTCTTTATCTTTGGTATTCAGCAGTTTGAGTCTGATGATATTGATGTCATTTTATGTGTGTATGTCGTGCTCATGAATCACTGAGTTTCTTGAGTCTGTAAATTTATGTGTGTCACTAAATTTGGAAAAAATTGGAAATTATTTCTTCATTTTTTATGTCCTATTGTCTCTTCTTCTTCTTCTGGGATCCAGTTATATGTATGTTGGACATTTTGATATCATCCCACAGGTATTCAAAGCTCATATTCTTAGCTAGAATCTGCCTTGTGGTTTTGTGCTTTGGGTGTTAGCCAGAGATTTGGGCTGTTTAAACACAGACATTGTGGTCATTCTTTCTGACTGTATCCTTTCTGAGACTTCCCTCTCCCTTCCAGTGGCTGATTATCGTAAACTCTGTCTTCTGCTTTTTTCAAGCCAGTGCGGTAGAGGTGTGTTGGTGGAGTTCTATCAGAACCACAGTGTGCAGCACCGACTTTGGCCTACACTCAGGCAAAATGCTGTAAAAATGGGCAACTCACCCCGTGCTGTTCCTTTTTTCCAAGTGTCTACTTTCTTTCACAATTTACCTGTGTTTGTTCACTTTCCAATGTCATCAGGTTTTTATTTTTTCTAATTTTGTCCAGAGTTTATAGTTGTGATATGTGGGAAATCTGGGTATGGTAGCAGCTACTTTACCATATTGGAAGTGGAAGCTCAGCTGTTCTTTTTTTCAGCAGTTTGCAAGCATCATTCCATTGTCTCCTGGCTTTGTGAAGCATGTTCACTGTGTACTGGTTTCAATCTCAAGGAAGGACTCTAAACACTGCACTAGTTTCAATTCACTTGCATGAATCTGGTAACACAAGAAATTAAGTGAAGCAACTTTTTTACTCATAGATAGGCAGCAGAGGACAGTAGAAACCTAGGATTCATGATGAGCTGGTTCCCTAAGGCTCAGGAAATCTGCCCAGGGAGGATGGATTTATCCCACTTTTCACCACAGCTGAGGGTCCCTGAAAATGTGTTCCACTTTGGGTTTTATACCAGAGGAAACTGGACTCACTGTGCTACAGTGTTGCAGGAGATCTTGTTCCAGGAGGGACTGGAACAGAGCCCAGGCTGTTCTGGCTAGTTCTTCCTTATCTCAGGCCATTGCATTCTCAGCATATTCTATAGTTATTCTAGAGAATTGTAAGCGAAAAAAGAAAGTAAGAATTGGTCACCGATGTCATCTGGGGACATGTCCGGCAAGCTTCAGTTATTTCTGTTGGGAATACAGCTGTCAGTCTTATTGTCACTCTATTAAAGGTAATGTGTCCCTCCACCGCTGTCCCATCTGCTTTTAGGATTTTCTCTTTTTCTTTGACCTTCAAAATTTTACTCTGCTTATTAAGATTTGGATTTCCCACAGCCTGGCTATTTTCTTCTGGCCTATCTTCCATATAACCATTATCTTTTTAACTGCTGCTAAGCCCCACTCTTGAATTTTTAATTCCAATTGTTGTATTTTTCTGTTCTAGCATTTATACTTGATCCTTTTAAAAAAGTTTACAGTTTGATATTTTCCATTTCATCATATAATATCTTGAACAAATTAATCTCAATTACTTTATAATCTGTGAAACTCAAATGTCTTGATTTTGTGTTAGTCTGTTTCTACTGTCTATTCTTTTCTGTTGGTTTTTGGTTATTTGATCTCATCTCCTAGCATGCTTAGACATGCATGTAAGAACTGTAGAGCTAATTTGAAGTTACGTATGATGTTACATTTTTCCAGAGGACCTGTTTTGTGTCTGGCATGAAGTTAACCCAGGGACAGATCACCTTGATCAGACCTGGGATTGAGATGATTTGAAGGTAGGCTTCAGATTTTGTGAGGTCGGATTAATTTTTGTTCACCATTATGCCTAGGGTATAGCCAGTGGGAGTCCCAACTGAAAGCATAATGTGGTTACCAGGGCACCTTCTCTTTGGTGATCTTGGAACTCCAATTTTTGCTTCCCTCCCCACCTGAGACTGTCAATGCTCTGTCTAGTCTTTCAGCTGCCACTTTCTGCTCAGGCTTTCAACCTTTTAGCTATTGCTTTGAAACCTGTGAACACCAAGAGGGCAAAAGCAGTGATGAATATTGGACTCAATTCTCTGCAGTTTTCTCTCCAGGAATGTGGCTCCTCAAGTCTTCCTCAGCTTGGTAGGTCTCTGAAGCCAACAAATACATTTTAAAAAGTATCTAGTCCAGGTGTTCTAGTTGTTTTCAGTGGGAAGGTGAGCATTTAACAAGCATTGCCACCATTGCCAGAAGTGGAGATCATCAGTTTTTTTTTTTTTTTTTCTCATGAAGGGGTTTAGTGTCATGAAGGGAATTTTATTTTCTCATGAGGGATTTTTACATGAGAAAAAAAATTTGTTAACTTTCAAAGCTTATTATGAGAACAAAAGAGAATAAAAAGGAGAAGATACAGGATGATTGTTCCTCGGTATCCTTGGGCAATTGGTCCCAGGATCCCTGCAGATACCAAAATCTGTATGTGCTTAACTCCCCTACATAAAATGGCATAGTATTTGCATGTAGCCTATGTACGAACATCTTCCTGTTTACTTTAAATCATCTCTAGGTTATTTAGAATACCTAGTACAATGTAAATGCTGTATATATAGCTATTATACTATATTATTTTACAGTTTGTATTTTAAACAATTATTTTTCTTGAATTTTTTTTGAGCCTTGATTGGTTGAACGCACAGATGCAGAACTCATGAATATGGAGGGCTGACTGTATACCTTCAATGTCCATGAATTGCATCAACATTTTATTTTATGAAAATATACCTCTGCTTTATATTATTTCTCTGTCAGCAAGGTATTGCTGTTTTTATGTGATCCTTTATAGCATAGGGGAAGGCTCTAGAATCTTACTATGGTATATAAAAGGGGAACAGTTCTCACTGCAGGGTTCTCGTGTGGGAAGAATAAAGTAGTCAGCGGGCTAACAGCTTTCCTAGCACGGGCTGCCATAACTGCATAACCAGATCTAATCTGTCATAACAACTCAAGTCATAATGCATCTCCTACAATGGCTGAGTTGTTTACAGGATTTTAGTTTGAGGTAGCAGAGGTTGTGTTCACGGCAGAGGAAAAGGTCATATGTATTCCCAGCCCAAGTGGCCTAATTCCTTGTCACCAGGCATGAGACTCAGTGATCACGGCAGAGCCACCACCTTCGCTGTGACACCCCTGTTATACCCTGTCTGCTCATCCTATCCATCCATAATCCTGGACTCCCCTGCTTTTGGCTTCATCTACCTATTTCTTCACCCTTTCATTCTCCCACCTGTTGCCTTTTGCTGCTAAACCCACATCTTCATCCCCTTAGTTCCACTGCACAGACCCATGCCTATGTCAGGGAGAGAGAAGGGAGCAGGGTCTCAAGAAAAACAGTGTGTGATAATGAGGTACACAGAGCCCTTGTGCCTGTGATGTCTTCATTAGAAGGAACATAGGGGAAGACCTGGGGGCATAACAAATCTTGGGCTTCCTCACTGCAGCCTGCAACTGACATGACAGTGATCTTGTCGATTGCATCAGCAGCCTTTAGGAAAAGTATAAAAATGTTCTCACCAGCAGATTAATAGCTTCTTCAGCTTCTCTATCCCTCCTCCTGTTTAGAGGTTAACTATGAAAAGTTAAGAACCCTTTAGCAGGCTTTTTGGAAAATCCAGACTCTGGGATACTCAGAACAGTTTGGTTTCTTTAACAAATAAGTTGCAAGGGAAAATATTGAGGAAGATCTATAGATGGAAAAAAGATGGAAAAGAAAGAAATCAGTTGAAATGTATAGGCATTATTTGGATTCTTATTGAAACAAATACACGGTTAAAGTAGTATGACATTTATTAGACAAATTAGAAATTTAAACATTAGCTGGACATTTGATATTAAAGAATTGATATTAAGCTTTTAAGTGTGATAGTGATATATAGTTAGATCTTACAAATGTGAATCCTTTGAGAAACACATAGAAAATATTGATGGATGAAATGATATAATTTTGGGGATGGGCTTTGAAATAATAGGACTGGGGAGAGTGGGTGGGGGTCTAGGTGAAACAAAATTGTCCACGAATTCATAGTTGTAGAATCTGAATAAAGAGAACATAGGGGTTTATTATACTATTTTGTCTACTTTTGCGTATCTTTGAAGTTTTTCATAATAAAAAAAATCTCTGTATTTCTGGACAACTTTGCAGAAAGAATCCCCAACAACTAATAATACAATTCAAAACCGTGTCCATCCCATTTGCATAAGAGTCCCCAAATGAGGTCTCTAGCATAAAGAAGCTTCCAGGTCTAAACAACATAGTACATATTGTGGGGTGGATCTTCAATTTTGCAGAAAATGTGTGTTGGCCTGGAACCTATTCTCTCTTAGGTTTAGTGCTTGCAGGAGATCATCCAGATTATTCTATTTGTGTGTGTGTGTGTGTGTGTGTATGTGTGTGTGTGTGTGTCTAATACCTACTTTAGTGCCTTTGAAATGGGGTTTCACCACATGCTACAAGATTATCCCCCTTGTTTTTAGAAGAGTCCTGGTCCTGAATATTCCAGACAGAGCATGAGTGGATGAAATGGAGTTTCATAGGATTTGTCTTCACATAGATAATATTAGCTGAATCCATACTTGGTGTCAGGTGTTAAACTTAGTATTTTACATGCAGTATTTCCTGAAATGTTCACAATTACTCTATAGAGAATTATACTTTTTTTTTTTTTTTTGAGAAAAGAAAATGGAAGCTTAGAGAGTTGACATAACTTCTCCAAGGTCACAAAAATAGAAATTAAGATACAGAACCAGCTGGGGCTTGAAATCTAGGTTGCTTGACCCCTAAGGCTGAACTCTGCCATGAATTTTATGGTACTTCAGTTTATTGCAGATTAAATTAACTGATCCTGGGAAACATAGGCAAAGGTTAAAAAAAAAGGTTAAAATAAAAACAAATGAAAAGCCAAATGCCAAAGCTCTAAAGACATCTTCAGGTTTGCTAGAATTTAAAGGTATCTTATGGGGATGGGCCAAATGAAGTGATTGCCATTCTGGGAGTGACCTTCCATACAGCTTTCTGGAATCTGCGTCAGAGGACCTCACAACTGCATGTGATACAAATGTTTTCTTCTCTTTCTTGGCCATTGAAGGCACAGGACAGATGGACTTTCCTGAGCCACAGGAGTTTGCAACCCTGGTGCTGACCTGAGACCTTGTTTTCCACGGGTGCTGTTACACTGCTGTTGGAAGAACACCAGGAGAGGCTCAGCTTCTTGACAGACTCAGCGTAAGGCTTTCTCCTGGGCATGAGACAGTGGCCAAGGTGAGTTTAGGAGGGAAATAGAGCAGCCTTTTGTGAAGGGCTCCAGTGTCTCCTAGGTTAGCTTCATTTTCCAGATGGTTGGGGAAACATAAAGCCTGGGAAAGATAAACTGCCCTCCATGGTGGAGGTGGGAGGAATTTTGTAATGCAAATAAAGCCCCAAGATGGAGAATAATTTAAATACATCCCATCCTAGAAAATTCTCTAAGGCTTATTTCACAGTGCTCCAAGTATGCTCATTATTTTTGAATTATTTCCAAGGGACCTGGTAGAAGACTAAAAGAAGCCTGTAATTATGTGACTATTGCCGTAGGATGTTGGTTTGTCTGTGAACTTGCAGTCTTGGATAGTGATACCATTGAGAGGAACTCTAAAACTGGAGCTTGCCAAGGTCAAAATCACTTGGAAATATGCACCATGCTGGAGTGGCTGCAGAATAGACTTCAGAAGGAGATATCCATTCCAAAGACCTAGTATGTGAAATACCTGCCATAAAGCATATCAGCTGTTTGTTGCTGTCTTGAGGTCACTGGACTAGAGTCAAGCACCGGGGGTAAAGAGAAGGTCATTTTCTAAGAAATGCTCAGATCACTATGAGGAGCAACACTCATCAGCAAATGAAATTCTATTGCCCCGTAAACTATTTGTTGGCAGAGGCTCTTCCTCCAAGGGGTGGAACTAGAGACTCAGAACTAATGCTCACTCTCCTCCCTGCACTTGGTATCCAGCTATTTGGCAGGACACCTGTTCACAGGAACCCCAGTGATTTCACTAGAGAGCAAACATTAGGCGGGCAATGGGATTTGCTCTTTTTTTTCCCCACCAGAGAGAGGGAGATGAAAAATCTCCTAGGGATTCTTTCAGGATTATTAAGGCGAAAGTTTTAAGCACTGCCTTTACAAGATGGGACTCTCTACAAAATAATTGTTAACAGTGATTCTGGGTGCTTCTTGGTTCTCTGACTCCTCCGTTAATGTGTTTACTCAGAGGAGAATTCAGAGAGCATATTTCTTCCTTCTTGCCACCTTTTCGTTTTAGTTCAATTGCTTATTTTGCCCAATGACTGATACCACAGAAGAAGAGTTATTTATTTATTTATTTATTTTTATTAAGATCTTTAAAAAATTTATTATTATACTTTAAGTTCTAGGGTACATGTGCACAACATGCAGGTTTGTTACATATGTGTACATGTGCCATGTTGGTGTGCTGCACCCATTAACTCGTCATTTACATTAGGTATATCTCCTAATGCTATCCCTCTCCCTCCCCCCACTCCATGACAGGCCCTGGTGTGTGATGTTCCCCACCCTGTGTCCAAGTGTTCTCATTTTTCAGTTCCCACCTATGAGTGAGAACATGTGGTGTTTGGTCTGTCCTTGCAATAGTTTGTTCAGAATGATGATTTCCAGCTTCATTTATGTCCCTACAAAGGACACAAACTCATCCTTTTTTATGGCTGCATAGTATTCCTTGTGCATTTGTGCCACATTTTCTTAATCCAGTCTGTCATTGATAGACATTTGGGTTGGTTCCAAGTCTTTGCTATTGTGAATAGTGCTGCAATAAACATATGTGTACATGTGTCTTTATAGCAGCATGATTTATAGTCCTTTGGGTAGATGCCCAGTAATGGGATGGCTGGGCCAAATGGTATTTCTAGTTCTAGATCCTTGAGGAATCGCCACACCGTATTCCACAATGGTTGAACTAGTTTACAGTCCCACCAACAGTGTAAAAGTGTTCCTATTTCTCCACATCCTCTTCAGCACCTGTTGTTTCCTGACTTTTTAATGATCACCATTCTAACTGATGTGAGATGGTATCTCATTGTGGCTTTGATTTGCAGAAGAATACAGTTTTAATGAAAACAGAGCTTTTAAGAGAAGTTGTGAATTTCTCTGTTCGTGTGGACTATCCCATAACTCTGCCTGGGTCTCTTGAATTCATATGCAAATAATTTATCGAGACAGTGCTCTCGGGAGAACAGGTAAGGAAGAGGAAGAACCAGGACAGGGAACAGGAAGAAGCCATTCACATTGCTGTGGCTGTATAACAAATTACCACAAAACTTAATGGCTTAAAACTATGGCATCTCTTACTTTGCCTGCAAATCTACAATTTGGGCAGAAATCCATGTGTACAACTTGTTTCTGCTCTAGTTGGCATCAGCTGGAGCAGCTCAAGGAATAGGGGTGGGATTGTATAAGAGACTCATGCACTCTTATGTCTGGTGGTGGAGTCTGGCTGTAGGGTGATGCCTCAACTGGGGCTGTCAGCTGGAACATCTAAATGTGGCCTCTCCACAGAACATAATATTGAGAGGAAACAAATGTGGTAAAATGATACCATTTTCAATATGATACTGCATATAGAAATTTAATAAACAGCCCACTGTTATTTATTTATAAATCCATGTATAAGTAGTAAAAGTATGAAACTATGACTAGATACACAATAACCTCAAAATAATTATATCTGGGTGATATGGTTTGGGTATGTCCCCACTCAAATCTCATCTTGAATTGTAACTCCCACAATTTCCACGTGTTGTGGGAGGAACCCAATGGGAGGTGATTGAATTATGGGGGTGGGACTTTCCCATATTATTCTCGTGAGATTGAATATGTCTCATGAGATCTGATGGTTTTATAAAAGGGAGTTCCCCTGAACAAGCTCCCTTCTCTTGTCTGCCATCATGTGAGATGTGCCTTTCACCTTCTGCCATGATTTGGAGGCCTCTCCAGCCATGTGGAACTGTAAGTCCAATAAACCTCTTTCTTTTGTGAATTGCCCAGCCGTGGGTATGTCTTTATCAGCAGCACGAAAACAAATACACTGGAGGATTATAGAGGCTTGAACTTCATCTATGATATTTTATGTGTCTAAGAAAGATCAGAATCAAATATGATAAACTATTAACATCTGTTATGTGTGGATGAAGACTCTTTCTACATACTATTTTTTTTAAATTATTTTTTAATATACAGACAGGGTCTTGCTTTGTTACCCAGGCTGGTTTTGAACTCCTGAACTCAAGCGATCCTCCTGCCTCTGCCTCCCAAAATTCTGGGATTACAGGTTTGAGCCACCATGCTTGGATCAAATTTTTCTTCTTATAAAGGAAAAATTGGGGGAAATAAGAACATCTTTTCAATTAGGGATGTTTACATTTGTACCACCTAAAAAAAGGCGGTAGTGTTGATGTAAAAACAAAACAATGTAGAATGAATTAAAAAATATGAAATAATGGAGTGTATGGAAGTTAGAAATGAGTGGGAGGTTAGAAATTTGTAATGAAGTTATGCAGGGTGGTGCACAGATACTACAAAATAAAACTTTTCTCGGATATGGAGGGAAATAAGATAAAGATTAAAACGATGTGGGGTAGGGTAGAGATGGCGGCCAGAGGAATGAGAAGAGCGAACATGACCATTGGTGCTGTTGAGGAAGAGCTCACCCTCCATGTTGCACAAAAGGGGCCATCAGAGATGTAATAAGCAGAAAGTTTCCTGAGGCAAAGAAAGTCTTGAATGTAGATGGAAAGGACTCACAGAGGTCCTGATATCGTCCAAGAAAAGAGGTCTACCCTTAGACTCCCCCTTTGTCTTTGAATTATGAGGCTAAAGAAAGCTCTTTAAGCATCTGGGTTCAAAATTAGTCTACAAAGGAACAAAAATCAGGCTGGCCTCAGAGTTCCCCCTAGAGAACTAAAGAAGCTGATGCCCACCTACAGAGTTTTGAAGATTAAGAATTGGGGACGTCACAACCCAAGAATTGCGTTAATTTGTGAAGACAATATTAAAAATTCTACAATATGCCAAGCTGTACACAACTGGAAAAATTACTCAAAGTTTTACTCCAGCCAATTGAAGGATTAAGGACTTGGAAACCATGATGTAAAAAGATTTACAAACAGCTTTTTATTCTGTTTAGATTCCATAATAAAAAAATCTAATTATATTAGGTATTTTCAAATGGATTTATAACCCAGGGGCAAAAAAAGCTAGGGTCTATAACCCTTCCATTAGTTGTTGTTGTTGGTTTTTGCTATTTTCCATTAGTTGTTATTGTTGGGTTTTGCTATTTTTTCAGAATCAGGAAATACTTTTTTTTGGGTAATATTCCTTACCCCATGGGTCAGATGGAATCACCTTCTACTTAAAACAATACAACCTACTTCTTTTCTAGTACAAAAAAAGGGCCTGCAATATTTAAATGACAGGGCATTGTGTTTGCAGAATTACTAAACCCAGAAAGTATTTTTTTATCCCTCCATTGAAACTGATTTTTATTCAGCAATACAAAAAAATTGCATTGACAAAGAACTTGAGTAATAATTTTATGCTTCTAAGAACTCATTTTGAATGACCTGAGTATATAGGGTTTTTTCGTAATTATGAAAAATGAATAACCTACCAGTGGCAGATATAATCTGTGATTAAAACCTCTTTATAACATCTTCCAACTAGGAATTGTGAATGACTCTTCTTGGGTTAATTGTACTTAAAATCAGAATATGTAATATAATCTTAACCATGTTAAATTATGCATAGAAAAAAATTTAAAGAAATAAAATAGTAAATGAGGATATCTGAGTCATGAGATTCTGGGTGATTTTAATTTCTTTGTGTATTTGTATATTTATAATAAACTGTATATTTCTTGTCACAAAAATGAATGCTATTATGAAAATCAGCATGTACAATTTTACCTATGCCATATGATAAAATTATGTGAATATTACACATGAGGAGAAGATTGAGGGGGTACACTGTTGTGTTAAATGAACAAGACAAGTCTTTGGATGTTAGAGCTACAAATGATTTATCTTTTTTTTTTTTTTTTAAGACTTTATGTGTGGCAAGACTATATATTTCTTTCCAACTGAAAAAGTTCTTTATTTTACAAATATACTAAAATAAAATATATTTTATCCAACATAGCAACGCTAAATGGGCATATATAGGAAAGGTATACCATATTTTCTATTTTTAACTCTTTAAAACTCCAGCCGGGCACGGTGGCTCATGCCTGTAATCCCAGCATTTTGGGAGGCTGAGGCGGGTGGATTGCCTGGGGTCAGAAGTTCGAAACCAGCCTGGCCAACATAGTGAAACCCCATCTCTACTAAAAATACAAAAATTAGCTGGGCGTGGTGGCAGGCACCTGTAATCTCAGCTACTAGGGAGGCTGAGGCAGGAGAATCGCTTAAGCCCGGGAGGCAGAGGTTGCAGTGAGCCGAGATTGTGCCATTGCACTCCAGCCTGGGTGACAACAGCAAAACTCCGTCTAAAAATACCAAAAAACTATAGCCCTCTCCTCTTGCCAATAAGTTGCTTTTAAAATCAATGGCAGTCCAAACAGTGGGATAATACAATAATTTTAAAACAAATAATTATAATAAAGATAACATAATATAAATAAAATAAATAATAAAGCTCATTTTAATAAACATTATTATTTTAAGTGAAATAACTACAATGAAGTTAGTACTTTTAAATACAAGTATTACAATGAAACAGAAGATCTGAATTTTGGACTTGAAATTCTAAACCACAGGGTTTTAGAGAAGAAAAGACTTCTGAGTTGATATTGTATTTAACTTCCTTATTTGATGGATAAGGAAACTGAGTGGGGAGAGTTGAAACGAGTAGCTCTGAGTTTCACATTAATTTGCACTGGAACTCAGTTCCAGATTCCCTGCACAGTAATTTCTCTTCCCATAACCATGCTCCTAGTGAGGACTGCCTTTGAGTGTGGATACAGAGGAGAGTGACATATGCAAAGGTGAACAGAGACTGTTCACCTGCCCATCTTCCTATGCAAAATAAAATGTGGAGTATTTTTGTGTTTGCAATTATGTGAGGCACCATTTGATTCTCATGTCATAGCTCCATGGCTAAAGCTGCTTGGTGATCATCTTGAAAGGAGGCAGAAAGTCTCCAATGCTGTCCTTGCTCAGAATATCACTACAGAATTTCACTGGAGGAAAATCTATGAACATTCTGCTGAAAGTTAAGTAGCTTCCAGTATTAAACTATCAACATGTATTTAGCTTTCCTTAACTACTTTCTAGATTAAAATCAGTGCAAAATTTACTTCAAAAGATATTTCAGGTTTTATGGAACCCACTAGACGTGCGAAATGATTTTTAAAAATTGACCAAAGAACCCATCTCTGGATTCTAGGGTCTGGAAGACAAGAAAGAGAAGAGTGATGAAGAAAATGATCTTACGGGCATGGCAGTGGTGGCCTGGTGCTAATAATGATTTCATTTGCAGTGGGCAGGCATCCAAGGGTATTCTGGGCAAGTCTTATTTCCCAAGGCAATGTATTCTAGTCTTATGAAAGCACTGTAGCAATTTTTTTGAGATACGTTTGAGATTGGACTCTGGCACAAAGTTTTTCTCAATATGAAGCAACGTAATGACATATTATCTGGAATTTGAGGCTCTCCTTTGATGCAGAAGTGATCAGATTTACCGTTTCCACTAGATGGCATTAGAAACTTCTGAAGCCATGAACTAATTACTAGTCACCTTTGTTAGGCTGTAAATTACACCTGCAGGTTTTAAGAGGTAATTGGCAATCGACTATCTGGTGTGTTTTAACTTTGATGCCAGGTACATGGTTAAGACATTGGTATCAGATCTCACCCTTGACATAAATAGCTTCTGGGATTATCGGAATGTCATTCCACATCTCACGTTCCAAGCAAGAGTTTTGAAAGCAACATATACCCTCCCTCACTGTAAATCAAAACCAAGTAATACCAGCTCCTCTTATCCTAGCTAGGCAATCAGTTTAGGGCAAACATATTAGGTAGAAAGGGTAAACGAAAATTTGTTTTCCCAGCATGCAGAGAATTTGTTTTTGTTGGTTTCTTTTGCCATATTTCAAACATGAGGGAGCAAAAACAACAACAGAATCTGAAGATTTATCAGCTTCTCTTAGTGGTGGTTTTAAGAAAACTGGGTAGGTTTTTAAATTATACATGAAAACGTCCGGGATCTAGAATGGATACATGTCCCAGTGTTTCTGAAAAGTCTTTTCCCCTTCAGATGCTCTGTGTAGCTAAACCAGGAAACGGTAGGTTCGATGTGTGCATGTGCGTATCTTTTTCTTTTCTCAGTGGTGTGTTTCCGCGCCTGCCGTTGTCACCACTACCACCATTGCCTGCTCCCTAGCCTGGCTTTCATCATTTCTTCCTGTTGATTGGTGTCACCTCACATGCTTAGAATGTCTGCCTGTCTGTTCAGAGTGTGAACACATTCCTCAGAATGCTGATCTGTTCGTTTCACACCAGTGTCAAAATGACTTATTAAATTCGGCACCTCCTGATACTCAGTGGCTGATGTGTTGCTGTCCAAACAGTAAATGACAATAAGCATATGCAGCTGGTGGGCCTAGCAAACTCATTTAATTTGATAAAAATGTCACTGCAACATGCTTTAAATCGCTGTCCTTTTCATCATTGCTAATTGCTAGCTATAGACCTTTTTTCCTATGCTTAATACAAGTGTTAGAATACTACTCCTTCCAGCCTGATTAAGAATTAAAAAAAATGTAGAATTCCTTTTCAGTGGCAGCATTATTTCATCAAGAGATGGATTTTGCTCTTAATTAGCCAACATGCCACTAGGGAAGCTTCAGAGTCATGGGTGTGAAACAGCCTCAAGCAGGAGATCAATCTAAAGGAAAAAAATGGTGGCTGGGGAATAATTGGCAGCTCCGGTGAACGTGGGCTGGTTATAACAGTGACAATATGTTCCAGTGGAATATCACAAACCTCTCTCTCCTATTTCCAACTTGGCACATTTCAAGCTCAACAAAAGCTGAACAATATATCCCATGGTTATTTATCTATTGTTTTATATTTTTTTCTTGCTGCTTCACTGAGGTTTTTTCATGTGTTGGCCTGACAATCTGGACATTTCTCCGGAAAGGATTAGGGGATTAAGAAGGAATACAAATTCAAAAAATAATAATCCTTCAGTAGCTTAGTGCTTAAAAACAGATCTGGAACTGATCCATACACCAGAATCAGGCAAACCTGCATTAATTTGCTAAACCCAAAGTTGATTTAACACCCCCACCACCCGCCACCCACATACCCATACATTGAACTCAAACTTTTTAAAAGGATGTGCACCAGATTGAACAGGGACTGTTTTATTACACAGGCAAAATGGAAAAAAATTGCAACATAATCCCCCTCCCCTCCAAGTGAACTGATACTTAAGTTGGTTAAAACCTACATTTTTTTCTTTTAAAATAAGCTTTGTGGGTGGAGTCTGACCTCTGGAGCAGGTAAGCTAGTAGCCACACAGGCCATCAGCCTCTCTGCTCACCTATTTGCACCTCCTCCCAGCAAGAGGCTTTATCTGGGATTTGACTTGTGCAAAATGGAATGAACAAAGGAGGGGAAATTTGCCTCTCCTCCTGATATTCTTGTATTTCAGAGCTTGACAGCCTTTGCTAGAAATGGAGCATGGATTCTGGATTAATGTCTACTTTATTTATGTGGTTGAATGTATATTTTTCCAGTTGCTCATTGAAGAAAACGTAATCATTTTGGTGCAGATTCCAAGTGATGTCCCCAGTCATCTTCTGTAGTCTTCCTGCTGTGATTGGCCCATCTAAATAAAATAGTTAACCTACATTTAAATACAATTTTGCCTTGACTCCCAGTCTATATCTAAAGTAAGGAGGGACATTTTGAGCACTAGACAATCGCAGGCTGCCAGAGGTCATTTCATTTTCTCCTGCTTGTGTGCTAGTGATACCTTTACCTCTGGTGTATAAAAAAGAAATGTCTTTGTGGTATTTCCAGGAAGGCCCATGGAAGCTCTTTTTGCTTAAATCGAGCAATGCTACAGAGCTCATCAAAATGAAGAGGGCAATGGGAAGTCTGGATCCTGGCTCTGAACTCTTCCAGATCAACGTGTCTCCACCTGGGCAGTTCCAAGTGAGAAGAACCAGAAGTTCTCTGCCTTGGTCAATATGGGGGCAGGGTAGAGGTACCATCAATCATAGTAGTGCTCCCAGTAACTGGTTTGGGGTGTTGATGAAAGTGTGTGTCCCATGCCTGGCAGGTACATAGTGCATGGCTCACCAAGAAGCCCTCTGATTGACATACTGGGATAGAGGGGACCCCCCCAGGCTTTCCTCCCACCCAGGGCTCCCCCAGTCTCAGCTGCAACTCCATTTTTCATATCATGCTTTACAAGGTCCATTTCAAGTAGGTTTTGAGCCCAGCTTAGTAAGGTAGCGTATTTACATCATCCTGAACCCAGGGGTTCTCCAAGTTTTGGCCTCATTGTAACCCCAGCTCTCATTTATTGACTGCGGAGACTTTTCTAGAATTACTGTATTTATTCCTGAAACAAGCTAGATGATGTTTTTACTGACCACATAAAAGTTTTCTTCTCTCTTGCACAAGCAATATATAAATATATTCTCTTCACTTGCCCTGACCTAGTTTAAACCTGCTTCCAGAAGAGTCCACCCTTGTGCCTTGGCCTGTGTGCCTCAGTCTACAGTTTTGTGTACCCTTACACATACAGCCAGGGGCCTGTAGAAATCATCCAGAGTTGTCAGGGTGGGTTCTTTTTCCCAAATGTGAATGGTATTACCCAGTGTGTCATTCCATGGCTTGCTCTTTTAACTGAATGCTGTGTCTGAGAGCTGGCCATGTTGTTCTATGGAGAGATGGTCATTCCTCTGAAGAACTGCATGGGCTTCCATAAAATAAAAAGAGCAGAGTTTGCTTAGCACTTTCTCTTCATTTCAGAGATGATAAAACAGGGGCCAGGAAGGTTAAGTGACTTATCCAAGGTGTTCTAGCTACTAAGCATTAGAGCGTAGGTGAGACCCCAGGCTGGGCTGACTTTCCTGCATGCCTGGCTCCCCCTATATCGTCAGTTTTCCTTGCCATACTGCCTTCTTTCTCCTCTCTGCACTATTTTCTCACCTGCTTTACTATTGAAGCTACATTGGGCTTGAGGTCCACATTTCTGCCACGAGTGTCCTAATTCCTGGGGCCAGATCTATACTGACCTAGAAAGTACTTCAGGATGAACATTTTGAACAACATTTTACATACAGGCAGGGGTTGTCTTTCAGCATTTTAAATATTTTCTTTCATTTTGCTAACCAGGTAGTTTTCTAAACGCTTGTGCTGTTGTAACCTTACAAATCTTTTAAAGATTTTTTTCCCCAGCAGGATCTGCTTCCCATATTTAACAGGAAAGCATGTAGGAGGGATGTGGGAAGCAATTGCTTAGGGGAAATATTGCCCTCACAAACATGAATATGGCAGTCACAGTGGTTCCTAAACAAAGGTTTATGGTGGTATCGTGGGTCAACAGGAATTTCTGTTTGTGAAATGGCTGCAACATCAGAATGGGAGGATAGGCTGAGTAACTCAGCTACTTTATAAATGAAAGAGCTTTTATCCTCCCCAAAGCCTTTCATAGTATTTGAGACTCAGTGGCTAGTTCTAAAGAGGACCCGTTCTTGAAAATGGTCCATTTAGCAGCAGTTTGAGAAGTCATCAGCGAGTAATCATGGATGGACTATCTCAGAAAAAAAGAATATTGTTAAAAAAGCCCTGTTTGTAAATTCTGTTTACCCATGGAATGAACTCACTTTTGCATCTCAGTACCAAGATTTGGAACTTCACATAGATGTATTTGAACATAAAATTTTAAAGCCATTGTTGCCCCAGCTATGTGCTACAGACCCCCCCACCGACCACCTGGTTAGTTTTCTGAGAGTTTCTGCGGGAAAGGTTTACAATGGCTGGTTCCTGGTTTGATGTCATATCGATAAATTATGGTGCTTTAAACAGATGTGATCTCACAGCATAGAATTCTTCAGGGTAAACTCGTGAAAAGGTTTTTTCCCCCTCTTGGTTTCACTGTAGTTTTGTTGTTTGGAGGTTTTATGTTGTTCATTTAGTTCCCTGGCTATTGGGGTTTTATAGTCGTATTTCCTTTGTTTAATATAATTTCTTTTTCTCTTTTAGCTGTTTTTTTTAGGGTGCCCAGAGGCTTCAGTTATGAGTGGCTGTAAAGTAAAATATATTATGATTATTACAATGATAAAGTATACGCTTTTAAGAGTCTGCTTATATTGACCCATATATTCTCTTTTTTTCTCTCTCCAAGATACATACAGAGGCACATTGGAAATGCAGTAGAAAATGGCTGCAGATTTAAAACCAGAAGTTAAGAAGAGCAAACTCGAATGTATAGCGAGAGAGCTTCAGGCTGGACTGGCTTCCAGCAGAAGTGGGACTGGAAACCTTGGATTCTATTGCCTTTTCTCTGTGATGTGGGAAAACATGTCAGTATCTGAACTTGAACTTGGTAATTACTGCTAATTTCCCAACCTTTTCCAAGCCACGTAACTCCCCTGAGGCTTAGTTTTCTCATCTGTGAATTGAGAGATGGTATGTTTTTCATCATGAGGTTGCTATAAAGAGATAATGTGTGTGGAAACACCAAGCACGGTCCCTGTCATACAGTAGGTGCTCAATAAATATGAACTGGAGTACACATGCACTCTGCTCCCTCCTGCCCCCTCATAGTGCCTGGTCTGGCTCTGGGCTCCCTGGGATATGGTAGGTTACCAAAGCGGGCACTAAGGCATGTCTACCTGTGGTACCTTATTACCTAGGTTTCCTATGCTACCTGCTTCATTCTAGTCACAGATTTCAGGCTCCATTCGAACAGAACCTCACTTCTGCTAGCTGTCATGCTCAAAAAGGGACTGATGACCACTCAAGCATGATATGATATGATATGATATGATTTATGAATGTCATTCCTCCAGACAGCATTTGGATTATTACAGGTTTTGCTTTTATTTTATTTGGCACTAAAAAGGCATCGAGAGCCAAAGAGAAGTCTCTTTAATGGTGGGATTTAGGCGCTATAGCACATTTCTTTATGGAAGGGGAGAAAGATTTTCTTCCTGAAACCCTCTATGTCATACCCCATAGGTCGATGCTGAGTCTCTCTACTCATACGGATCTCTTTTTGCACTGGGTTGAAATAGTGTCCTCCCCAAATTCATGCTGGAACCTGTAAATGTGACTTTATTTGGAAATAGGCCTACTGCAGATATAATCAAGTTAAGATGAGATCATATTGGATTACGGTGAACCTTAACTTCAATATGACTGATATCCTTATAAGAAGAAGGACATTAGGCCACAGACGTAGGCTTAGAAGGAATCAGGCTATTTGGAGACAGCAGCAGCACTAGGAGTGAAGCATCTATAAGCCAAGGAATGACAAAGTTTGCTGGCAACCACTAGAAGCTGGAGGAGGCAAGGGAGGATTCTCCCTTAGAGCCTTCAGAGGAGGCATGGCCTGGGCAACACCTTGAGTTTGAACTTCTAGCCTTTAGGATTTGGAGAGTATACACTTCTGCTATTTTAAGCCACCTAGTTTGTGGTCTTCTTTTTTTTTTTTTTTTTTTTTTTTTTGAGAGAGTCTTGCTCTGTTGCCCAGGCTGGAGTACAGTGGTGTGGTCTGGGCTCACTGCATCCTCCACCTCCTGGGTTCAAGTGATTCTCCTGCCTCAGCCTTCCGAGTAGCTGGGATTACAGGCGCGTACTACCATGCCCAGCTAATTTTCTGTATTTTTAGTAGAGACAGGTTTTTGCCATGTTGGCCAGGCTGGTCTCAAACTCCTGACTGCAAATGATCTGCCCACTTCAGTCTCCCAAAGTTCTGGGATTACAGGAATGAGACACTGTGCCCGACCTAGTTTGTGGTGCTTTCTTACAGCAGTCCTTGGAAACTAACATACTTGACTGAGCAGGATGCTTGCTGATGGCCTAGTGGGCCCAGTCACAGGGAGGGGTGGGAGGGAGATTTTGGTGGCAGGTAGTTGATGTTGGCTGGGGCTGTGCTTGGTGTGGATAGCAGGAGGAATGCGCTCTTCAGATGGGGCAAAGACATGTGTAGGTTGTGTGGTGGACAGTGTTAAAGGGGTTTCTGAGAGCCCAGAAAGTGCTGTGGGAAACAAACTGGGTTCAACAGGAGTGTGCCTCATTTTACAAAAGGAATGCACTCCCGAAGTATTTCAGGGGAGCTAAATTTTTCTTGAAGTTCTCTAGGAGAAAGTGAAGTTTGAAGAGATCACTGAAATTTCAAGAAAGTAGAAATCTCCTTGTAAAGTGAAAATCCACCCCTGTCCCAACCTGGGTATTGTTTATTTTGCAAGTTCCATCCCTCTACTTGTGAAAGTGAGGCCTTCCTGAAATGCCAGGTCTCTCCTTCTGAGAGTCCAAGAAGATTTGGGAGAGGGAAGGGAGGCCGACTTTCACTCATTTTCTAGAGACAAGAAAAAAAAGAAATACCATACAACTCTTCTAATTTAAGAATTTGAGAATGATCTCTTTAGGTACTTGATAATTAATTTCTGAATGTTAAGGAGTAGAATTTAGCAAGAAGAGGATATTGTGCGTCAAAATAGAGGAGGGCCATGCTTGATCATTTGAAATAGTGGAGAAAACCAGTGCTGTTGAACCATCCATTCAACAAACATTTCCAAGGCATTCAGTTGGGCACCTGGGGAGAAAGATATTAATAAACTTGATCCCTGGCCTCGATGACATGGTTAATGAGATGGTGTGTGGGGCGATAGACAGATTTGTAAATATGTAGTAATAGCAATAGCTAACATGTTTGAACACCTGCAAACTACTAGGCCCCATGCCAAGTTCTATACATGCAAGACAGCATCATTTATCCCTCCATAACCATATGAAGTGGTTCTATTACTCATCCCATTTTGCAGATGAGGGCACTGAAGCTTGGAGAGAATGAATAACTTGCCTAGTGTCATTTCGCCTAAGTAAATGGCAGAGCTGAGATTCACACTCTGGTCTGGGGCCCTGAAGACTCTATTCTTCATCATGACAAGTGGTTAAGATGTATCTGTCGTATGGGTCCAAGAGCCAGACTCTGTATTCAAATATCACATACCTACCTGCTGTTAACTTGCCCTTGAAGAGATTATTACTAGGTTTCTCCGATAAGGTTATAGAGATGTTGCGAGAATGAAATGGCCTAATGCAGACCAGGTGCTTAATGCAGCACCTGACACGGCAAAGACAGTCACAAAATAGCAGCTTTTGTTACTATATGGGCTGGGGCTACTGCAGATGATGCCTAGAGAGCTGTGAAGAGTGAGGGGTTCCAGCTGCTCTCAGTTGGGACAGCAGGACACAGTTTACAGATTAGGGTCTGCCCCCTTCTGCATTGTACTTTGGCTCTTCTTTAGGCATGGATCAGAACAAAAAGACATCAAAAGGGAAGTTAAAAAGGAGACTTGCGTGTGTGTGTGCTTCGGAATGGTGGGTGGGGGGTGCGTGGTGAGGTGAGGAAACAAACATCTGTAGGTTGACTTTTATAGAACCCCATTTTAAAAGTGATATTTAATGGCTTCCGTGGGTCTGCTTAAATGTATTCCACCAGATTATTTGGTAGATAGGCCAAATAATGGGATGGGGGATGCAGGTATGCTAGTTAAATTCCCCTAGCAGAAGTACTTTCAGCCTAGGTGGGTTAAGGGAGTTAAGAACTTGTTGAAAATGAAGTGCTGTATGGTAGCTGCCAACAGTTGGAAACACTTTACCTAAAATCGTTTGAATGCAAGAATACTAAAACAAAGTTAGTTCTTTGAAAACAGCAATGGTTTCTGAAAATGGCAGGTAAATTTACATGATAGGACATTTTGCTTGAGACTGAGAATAGGCTACAGCTGCTGGTTCTGGTGGCATTTTGAAGTGCAGAGTCTTGAACTTGAAGCCAGTGTTTGGCTAACTCCTAATATAACCTTAAAAATTGGGCTCAAATATCACCTCCTCTAGGAAGCCTTCCCTGATCTTCCCAGAGCCCCCTATCTATGCTCTCAAAGCACAGTCTGAACACCTCTATTGTAGTGTTCACCGTATTTTGTTGGAGTGATCTTTTTAGATTTTTTTTCCCCTAATTTCCACTACCATCTTATTTCTAGCACCATGGACTAAGGACCTAGTAGGTGCCCAAGCTAGTCAAACTGACGTAGATATTACTAGGTTACCAAGAGAAGAGAAGGGGGAATAAAGACAGAAAGGGAGGAATCTAAGACCGCCGACAATAGTCTCTCATTTAATCATCTTATATCAAATAGACCCTGGCTCTACACATTTGAATTTAAAATTCAATGTATTGTCAATCTGGGCCCCTTTTATAGAATAATTCTTTATTCCCCATCCAGACCTGGAAAAACCGCAAACCTCAGGCAGTTCGTGTTACTTTCTTGGAAGCAAAGCAAGCATGGCTGGCTTGGGTTCAAGAGAAAGGAGGGAAATTGATCCGTCTTTCCTTTCCTACCCTCCAAGAGAAAAAGGAGATCAGTTCAGCTTAGGCAAGATCCCCTGTCAGGCAGGGACCAACAACTTAGGAAGAGTTTCTACACTGTCCAGGTCAGTGGTGCCACCCTTTGTCTCTGAACCTGCTTCTCCAACATGGTGGGCAATGGGGGAATTTTGCATAAACACTTTCTGATCAGCTGTGTCATCTCGGGGGCAGCTCTACCATCTGTGCCTGAGATGTCAAAAATAATTCTTCTAAGTATCTTCTCAGGCAGCTTTGGGATGATTTCAAACTTGAGAAAAGAAGCTGAGGGTAAAAAATTACATACCATTCCAAATCAGAGCAGACAGGCTGTAAAGTTCTAGATTTTGTTTGAAATTTCTCTTCAGTGTAGAACAGCATCTTTGTATTGACAGAAGCAGCCCTTTCCTTAATATAAGCCAAAACACAGCCATAAACCAGGTCGACAGGTATAATGTGTTTGGCATGTATTGTTATTTGTTACCAGGAGGGTTTATAGCCCACAACTCACCCTAAACAGATGAGTTCTAAATGCTTGGATTACAAATGGCTGTAAATTTAAATGTACCCAACTTGTCTTTGTTAGAGTGAACCCAGAGCACATGGCTTTCCACCCGGACTGGTTGGTTACTGCTGCCCTATTCTTTGATGGAGATTAAAAAACAAACAAACAAACATACCTGATTGCAATGGTGCTTTGAAACTCCTAGATCCTGAACTCCTTTGGGGGAACTCTGAGAGTGGGAGCAGGGCCCTCTGCAGCCAATTCAGCCTCCCAAGCTGGCTAACACCTGGTGAGTTTCTTCCCTAAGTTTTGGCGGAGGTGACCACTATGGTGTCAAGACTATGGACTTGGGAACAGATAGACTTGGGTTCAAATTTCAGCTCTACCACTTACTAGTTGAGGGACTTCAGCCCTCATCCAGTTCCCTTTTTCATTATTTATTTTCTCTTCTTGAATGGGGAATACTTTGACATGTTTGAAGACTTAAACAATATAAGGATATGTGTGCTCGGAATCTGTTCTGTCCTGTCCTTATTCATCGTGCTCACCTCTACCCTGACCATTGTCCTTAGATTCTTAGTGTTTCTTCTGGTGCTTTTTATGCAAACAAAAGCAAATTTATTATATATATTATTATTTTTCTTCCTTCCTTACCCAAAAAGCATCCTATTATATATACACTGTCCTGAACATTGTCTTGGTTTTTTTTTTCATTCATAGTGTCAGAACACAAAGATGTTCCTTATCTTTAAACATTTAAAAATTATTATTATTTTTTGAGGTAGGGTCTCATTCTGTCACCCATGACAATGAGCAAACATGGCTGTCTGCAGCCACCACCTCCTGGGCTCAAGCAATCCTCCTGCCTCAGCCTCCAGAGTATCTGGGACCACAGGGGTACACCACCATGACTGGCTAATTAAAAAATTTTTTTTTTTTGTAGAGACAAGATCTTGCCATGTTGCCCAGACTGTCTTCTTTATGTTTCATAGATGTATATTATGCTATAGCATGGATATATCATAGTTTATTCAACCAGTACCCCATTGCATGGTTTCTAGTCTTTTGCTATTAGACATAATGCTACAATGAACATCCTGGGTTGTACGTCCTATGTTTACTGGTATGCCTGTAGGAACACCTCTGCTGGGAGAAAGGATAAATGCATCTGTAGTTTAAGTAGAGCTGGAATCATGTGGTTCTAACTTCTTGAAGATTTGTTTTAAGAATGGTGGCTGAGGCCGGGCGCGGTGGCTCACGCCTGTAATCCCAGCACTTTGGGAGGCCGAGGCGGGCGGATCACAAGGTCAGGAGATCGAGACCACGGTGAAACCCCGTCTCTACTAAAAATACAAAAAATTAGCCGGGCGCGGTGGCGGGCGCCTGTAGTCCCAGCTACTCAGGAGGCTGAGGCAGGAGAATGGCGTAAACCCAGGAGGCGGAGCTTGCAGTGAGCCGAGATCGCGCCACTGCACTCCAGCCTGGGCGACAGAGCGAGACTCCATCTCAAAAAAAAAAAAAAAAAAAAAAAAAAAAAGAATGGTGGCTGAAATGATGCTATTATCTCATAGTAAAGCATATTGTAACAACAAGTCATCCAAAACTTATTATATTTACTCCCAGGTAGTACCATGCTACTTTATAATGGAGTGAGCATGGACTTGAGTCTGATAATCCTGTGTTTTGAATCTTAGCTCCACCACCTACTAGACATGCTATATTGGACACACACCACAGGTTTTAAGTCTGTCTGTTTATCTGGAACAGAGTTGACCTCATAGTGGGTGCTTAATAAATGTTCCTTGATTGAATACTATAGGGACACTGTTGAAGATGCTGCTGCTTTGTTCATTCCATGTCTTCTTCATGAGGACCCCCAGCCAATCTCTTACTGTCTGTCTCAGGGTTGACTGTTTCTAAACAACTGGGGTTTGATTTTATCCCATGAACACTGTGGATCATGCAAGGGATTATGTTTTTTTCTTTTCACTTTGGCTGCTAAGAGGCTCAGAGCCAAGTTTGCTGTTCTCCTCTAGCCGGCATCCAGTCTTTTAGGGCAGACATTTTATAAACCAGTGTTTCCCAAACTTGGCTGTACAGCGTAATCACCTGGGACACTTGGAAAAATCCCAATGGCTAGAACACACCCCATATTAATTAAGTCAGGACCTCTGGGGGTAGGACTTAGGCATCAGTACTTCTTTTTTTTTTTTTTTTTTTTTTTTTGAGATGGAGTTTTGCTCTTGTTGCCCAGGCTGGAGTGCAATGGCATGATGTCGGCTCACTGCAACCTCTGCCTCCTGGGTTCAAATGATTCTCCTGTCTCAGCCTCCCAAGTAGCTGGAATTACAGGCACCTGCCACCAAACTTGGCTAATTTTTGTATTTGTAGTAGAGACAGGGTTTCACCATATTGGCCAGGCTGGTCTCAAACTCCTGACCTCATGTGATCCTCCCACCTTGACCTCCCAAGGTGCTGGGATTACATGTGAGCCATTGTGCCTGGCCGGCGTCAGTACTTTTTAAAGCTCCTCAGGACATTCTCATGCACAGACAAGGTTGAGAACAGGTATTCTAAGATAAACATACCCCTGCTTTTTCTCAGTTTTCCTGTTCTTATTTTTCTTTCATAGTAATGTATATTAGTTCTCTTATCTCCTGCACTGTTCCCATCAGCTTCCATGTAGAAAATAAAACATGGCTTCTTGTAAGTCAATGGCAACCAGATGCTTGAGAATAAAGCAAGCAAGGGAACAGGGAAGGAAATCAGGTATGTCACTAGGGGAAAAATCATTTATTCATCTATGCATGCATCATTCATTTATATTCAACAAATATTTATGACATGCTATGGGCTCAGCTGCATGTTATGAGGGGTGGGAATTACCTCTCTGTTGAAAATCATGTCTAGGAGAGATTCTTTCTAGATAATATGTTTTTTAGGTATGTGATAATTTCAGATTGTTTAATAGGAGCGGTGTTTCTGACATTTCTTTTCCCCTCCAGGGAGAACCTTGGCATTTACCCAGAGAAACATCCTAATGTGTACCGCAGCAGGGCGTGGTAAAGAACCTAGAAACATGTCAGTCAGTAGAAGGTGTATTGGCCCCCAGAAAGCCAAGCATTTGTCTGATGAAGCATAGAGTGGATTCTGGCTTATATCTTTCATCACTCGGCTGGGTGCTTCATCAGCGGAAAAGGTAGCAGCTGAGAGCATTAGCAGAAACAGTCAATGGGCTAAGCGCTCTGTGAGAGCTGCAGACTCAATCAAGGAGGGCTGGGAGCCCAGGTGTGGACTGTCATGAGAAGTCCACTTGCAGCAGTAGCAGTGGCAGTGATCTTCATAAACACAGGCTCACTGTGCTCAGAGCCCCATTTTCCCACTGACACTGACCAAGATGCATCCTGGCTGTGCGCAGACCCCGGAGAGAACTAACCGATAGTGGCAACACTGGCACAATGGCCAGCCAAGGAGGGAAAAGCAAAGCAAAGAGGACTGAGGCAAAGCAAAAAGGACTGAAGATATGAAGACACATATCTCTACTGAGAAGAGCTCTTCATAGAACAAGGACAAATGGCCAGCAAGGTGCCATGCCTGAAAGTATTCAAAACCAAGTCCAGCTTCCTGGTCTCACCTATGTCATCGGAAGTGTGTAGATTCTAGGCTAAAGGGCTACTTTTGTTCAATAGGTGGAAACAAACATTAAGCATCCTGAAATTATTGCTGAACTCGGGGATGAGGGCAGCTTCGATTTCTTCTCTGAACATGGAATTGTTTGCTGGATTTTGCAGGCTTGACTCCTTGACTTCAGCAGTGCAGTTGTAGAAACAAGCCAGCAGCAGTGGCCACACCTAAGCTGGGTCGCGCCTTCCAGGCAAGTGTCCCTGCCAAGGTGGGAAAACCTGAGATGCTCCCCAGTGGGTGCAAATATGTGGGAGAAAATTGAATAAAATTTCCCCTGGGGCGCCCCCCAGGAAGCATGCTTCCTTCTCCACTCTCCGTTTGGCTCTCATTTTCAGTTCCTCTGTGCCCAGGCAAAACCTTTATGTTGTTAAAAATGAAATTAGAACCGAAAGGAAGCAGGGAGCAGTTGTGGCCAAAGATGACACTGAAAAAAGGTGGAAATTGGTGGCAGCATCAGGTTTTCCCTGCTGGAGTTTGCACCCCTAAAATAAGCAGGCAGAAAGTTGGCAGGAAAGCAGAGCTGCAGGCCGCTCAGTCATTGGGTCCCACCACGGGATACCCAGTGCCGTGCTGACCCCAGAGCAGATCCAGACTCTCCTCCCGACTCCCTCACCCCTTCCTCTCCTTCAGGGGGCCTCACAGCACCCCCTACCCCCAGCTCTTACCCATGCAATGCACAGGCCCTTCCCCAGTTCTGAAGGGATTTATGCGTTTTGGAGGAGCAGGTTTTAAAGCCAAAAGGGCTTTTTGGTGATGTGCAAGAGCCCAAAGGCTGGCACCACGGCCCGGCCGCTGGGTGCAGGCCAGTGAGGCTCATACTCGCTGGCCCCAGGGGTTGGGGGTTGGGCGTGGGGTGGGGGCTTTCCCTGGATCCTAGGTGGACCAAGTCATCTCAGAGGAGTGAGGACTGGAGCGGGATGCTCATGCTTCTGTCCTCAAGGGGCAAGCGCTGCAGGGAGAGGCTCCCGGCTGACACCCTTTAGGAGGCCTGGAATTGGGGCGGCTTTTCCTGACAGAGGGCTGTCTGGCTTGCTGAGCTGGGCTCTGCCAAAAAGCCATCTGAGCCCTGGCTTTCATGCTAACGTAAGGAAGTGATTAGGACTGGAAACTTGAACTTGGAATGTGGTCTCTCCAGGCCCAGGGTACTTCTAGTGTGCCTCGTTGGGTAAAACAGGCTTTTTCAGCTGCCTTGCCATGGAGCGGGAAGAGCCCGTAGCTGTGAGGTGTAAGCTGTGGGTCTGGCCTGGCCTGTCGCCCTCAGTGTGAGGGGACAGCACCCTCAGCATCTCTGGGCCTCACAGGAGGGTCTCAGCCCCTTTCTACCTCAATAAATTTTATGTAATCAAGTGTGTTATTCATTTGGCGTCTTTCTTTCCCCGTAGTTTGTGTAGAAAGGAAGTGGAGTTGTGGTAAAAAGAAACCCAGCGCAGCCAAAACACACATACACAAACCCCCGGGCATCTCTCGGTTGAGTTTCGCTTGTCAGAAAGTGCCGCAAAAAGACAGCTTGATTTTTCTTTATGCAGCTTGTCTGCAAATGGCACTTGAACTGAAATATTCCCTTTCATCTTTGTGACAGAAATATGATTCAGTAATTCTTTGTGAAAATGTAGATGATACGCTGCCGTAGTTATAGTGAGTTAGGTTTAAGTGGCAAATGCCTACTGATAAAGACTTAATTAAAGACACAATAGCAGTGGGAGGTCATTATAGTAATTACAGTCCCGGCTTTATTGTTGGGGTCCAGTACTGAACTGTAGCAGCACATTACCACCACATAGTGTCTTGGTCTGATGAGACAGTGATCCGGCTCAGTGTACTTAGACTTTCACTTGCCATGAGATCGGGACTTTCTGCAGTTGCCCTGGTTCCACTTTATTTTCATGTAGACTTTGTGCCTCATTTAAAATACGTGATAAAATAAATCGGTAATCTCCTAAGGGTGCATTCTGTTTCATCTTTTTCTCGATACATATTAGACTGGCACCAGTGGCATGTGAAGGATTGCTAAGGTACCCTGGAACTTCTTTTACAGCTGCACACCTGTATGCCTGATCTTGGGGAATTCTGAAACCTTGGAGAGAAAAATCTTGTGAGGCCAGCAACTTTCTCATTGCCTGGGATAGGACAATGGGTGGTGTCCTGTGGAGGTCTGCAAGGGATTGACTTTGGTTGATTGTGAAGTACATGAAGCTGTTGTCTCTCATTTCTGAGCAAAGAGGTATAGCTCTCGGCACCTCCTGAGGGCCTCTGCTTCCAGGTCTGTCACATCACTTTGAGGGCACTGCTCTGGGCCAGACCGCAGGCAGAGTGCTTTTGTGGATTTAAGGACAAACCTCATGCTTGCAGGACAGGGGCAGGGCCTTGAACTGGGTTGTCATGCAGGTTGGAATGTTGGTATCAAAGAATAAGAGTCATTAGCAGTTTGCTAATGTAGTTGAGAACATTGTCAGCATCATTATAGATGATGGGAACAGTAGTCACTGGGGACTCCAAAAGGAGGGAGGGAGAGAGGGGAGGCAAGGATTAAAAACTACCTATCTACTATGCTCACTACTTGGGTGGCAGGGTCATTCATACCCCAAACCTCAGCATTATCCAAGATACCCATGCAACAAACCTGCATATGTATTCCTTGCATCTAAAATAAAAATTAAAAAAGAATATTGTCAGTATAATTTCAGAGCTATCCCCAATTGAATACCATAAGGTAGGGGTGGGTTAATCATGAAGGTGCATCTAAATGGCGCCTTCTGCCTCTTAGAAATCTGGGATAAGTAGTTTGTGGGTTATTAGACATCTTGCTTATCAGTTGAAGTTGTGGAAGTCTTACCCCTTTTTCCTAAAATCACTGCCCCTAGACATCACCTTGCCTAATGACGCTTCAACAGGCATTTCTGCTCCTGACCAGGGCTAATGAGATGTCAGATGAGACTCATTTAGAGTGATTTTAGAATATTCAGAAAATATACCTCAAAAATATCTTCCTCGCTGTTTTGTTGCTATGACAGAAATCATCCCAATAGCAATCCTTTGGGTTGTGTTAGAAGTTACAAACACCTTTAAGGTGAATAACAGTATGGCCCAGAAGGTGTTCCTTGACCCTATCATAGGAGTGCTAGGCCATCAAGGATCAGATAAAATTAAATAACACCCTCACATGTCCTCCCAGGTCCTGGATCCTGACACTTCTTGAGCTTCTTGGCTGCTTTCTGACTTCATTGCTGATTGAGACTCTGGCTTTTGGCTACTCTATTTGGCTCTTGGCCTCTCCCAGCCTACTGGTTGGAATTAATTTTGGCTTTGCTTGATTGACTCATCTGCTGTCTCCTGGACTGACTTTGATGTGTGGCTGGCACCTACCTTCAGCAAGTCTCAGCCTTGGGTTTTACCACATCTTACCTGTGCTCAGGGCCTTGGTGTAAAGTGCCAATAATCCTTAAGGGAGTGGCTTCCCTACTTAAAACCCTTTAAAGGGGTTGGCTTCCAAAAGGCAAAGTATTAGATCCTTGGGTGGAGAGTGGGATTGGGATGATAGATGGGGGAGAGAATATTGAATAGTTGGGGACTTCAACATTTCACTTTTAGCAGTTGATAGAACTAGTAGACAGAAGATCAGCAAGGATACAGTAGAATTGAAAAATATCGTCAAACAATAGGATCAAACTGACATTTATAGAATACTTCACCCAACAGGAGTAGAATCTGCATTCTTTTGAAGTACCCACAAAACAGTCACCAAGACTATATCCTGGATCATAAAACCAGCTAAAATGTTTTAAAGGATTGAAATCGTACAGAACATATTCTTGGAGCATAATGAAATCAAACTAGAAATTGATAGTGGAAAGACAATGGGAATCTGTAGATCAAAGAAGAAACCTTAAAGGAAATAAAACAAAAATACAACCAAATAAAAATGAAAAAAAACGTAATCAATATTTGTGAGATGCAGTGTTGAGAGGAAAATTTATAACACCAACTACTTATGTAAAAAAGATAAAAGATTTCAAATCAATAACCTAAGTTCTCATCCCAAGAAACTGGAAAAAGAAGAGCAAAACAAGCCCAAAGCAAATCGAAGGAATGAAATAATAAAGAACAGAAGTCAGTGACACTGAAAACTGGAAAACAATACAAAAAGTAATGAAACAAAAAACTAGTTATTCAAAAGAAATTAATGAATTTGATAAATCTCAAGCAAGATTGACAGAGATTAAAAAAGAGAAAATATACAAATAACCAATATCAGGCATGAAACAGGCTATCACAACAGATCCTGTAGCTGTTGAAGGGATAATAGGGGAATATTATGAACAAATTTGTGCTCAGAAATGAGAAACTTAGAAGAAATAGACCAATTCCTTAAAAACCACAAGTTACTGAAACTCAGCCAAGATTAAATGGGTAACATAAATAGTTGTATAACTATTTAAAAATTAAATTTGTAATTAAATAGCTACTGAAAAAAATTTCCAGGCCTAGATGGAAGGATTTTACTAGAGGATTTTTATCAAATGTTCAAGGAAAAATTAATACCAATTTTATACAGTCTCCCACAGAAAATAGAAGAGGGGGAAATATCATTCAACTAATTTTATGAGGTGAGTATTACTGTTGTTCCAAAACCAGGCAAACACAACAGAAAAAAAGAAAACTATAGACTATTATCTCTCAGAAACTTAAATGCAAAAATATTCAACATAATTTTAGCAAATCAAATCCAGCAATGATTAAAAACAATAATAGACTATGACCAAGTGGGATTTATTTCAGGTATACAAGGCTGATTCAATATTTAAAAATGAATCAACATAATTTACCATTCCAGCATCATTGATAATGTCACTTGGGGCAGAAAACAAATTTAACACAATTTTATTCCTATTTATAACAAAGACTCTCAGTACATTATGAATAGATGAGAACTTCCTCAAGCTCATAAAAAGCTTCTAGAAAAAATGCAGCTAACATTGTATTTAATGGTGAAGAACTAAATGCTTTCCCTGAGACTGGGAACAAAGCAAGAATGTCTGCACTCGCTAGTCTTATTTAACATAGTATTAGTACTTCTAGCCACTGTAACAAGGCAAGAAAAAGAAAGAAAAGGCATTCAGACTGGAAAAGAAGAGAGAAAATTGCCTCTACACACACACAGACACAATGCAGGTGTAACTGGTGAAATCTGAATAAACTCTATGATTTGTGTTGTGTCAGTTTCCTGGGTTTGATATTGCACTGTAGTACAATAGTTCAGCAAGAAGTTAACATTGGAATGGCGGCGTCGGGGCTAGGTGAAGGGTATCCAAGACCTGCTTGTACATTTCTTCTATTTTCAGATAACATAATTGTGTATATAGAAAAATCCACCCAAATCTATGAAAAAACTTCTAGAAATAAATGAGTTTAACAACGTTGAAGGATACAAGATCAACACACAAAACTCGATTGCATTGCTATATACTGACAATGAACTAAAATTTAAAAAAGCTATTTACAAATGCTGCAAAAAGAGAAATACTTAGGCACAAAATATGTGTAAGATCTGTATACTGAAAATGACAAAACGCTGATGAAAGAAATGAAAGACCTAAATATTTGCAGAGACATGTCACAGATTAGAAGACTCAACATAGTAAAGATGTCAGTTCTCTCTAAATTGATCTATAGGTATAATGTTATTTCTATTAAAGCCTGCTAAAATTCACATGAAAAAGGAGAGGCACTATTATAGCCAGAATAAATTTGAGAAAAAAGAAGAAAATGGGAGAAATTATTATTTTAATGTTAAGGTTTATTATATAGTTCTAATAATCAAGGCAGTGTGGTGTTTACAGAAGGCTAAACACATGAATCAATGCCACAGAATAGGGAACTCAAACAAATCCACACAAATATACCCGGTTAATTGTTGACAAAGGAGCCAAAGCAATTCAATGGAGGAGGAATAGTCTTCAGTAAATGGTGCTGGGGCAATTGGATATCCATAGGCAAAAAACCGGATGTCAACCAAAATCTCACACTTTATGCAAAATTAACTCAAAATGGATCATGGACTTAAATGTGAAACACTGAACTATACAATTTCTGGAAAAAAATAAGAGGAAATCCTTGTGAACTTAGAGTAGACAAAAGGTTTATAGACTTGACACCAAAAGCATAGTCCAGAAAATAAAATATTGATAAATTGAACCTCATTGAAATTTAAAACTTTTTGCTTTGCAAAAGACCATATTAAGAGGATAAAAAGGCAAATGACAGACTGGGAAGACATTTGCAAATTGTGTATCTGACAAAGGACTTGTATCTAGAATATATAAAGAACTCTCAAAATTGAACATTAAAAAACTAACAATCCATTTATAAAATGGGAAAAAGACATGAACAGACATTTTTGAAGAGGATGTACAGATGATAAGCACATGAAAAAATGTTCGTCATCATTAGGCATTAGAGAAATGCAATTTTAAATGACAATGAGTTATACCTCTCAGATGTCTAAAATAAAAAATAGTAATAACTTCAAATGCTGGCAAAGTTTTGGAGAAATAGAATCATTCATATATTGTTAATGGAAATGTAAGACTATACAATCATTCTGGAAAATAGTTTGGCAGTGGCTTAAGAAACTAAACATGCAACTACCATGCAACTCAGCAATTCTTCTCCTTGGGCATTTATCCCAGAGAAAGGAAACTTATGTTCACTCAGAAACTTGTACAGTAATGTTCACAACAGCTTTATTAATAGCCCCAAATGGGAAACCACACAAATGTCCTTCAATGGGTGGTTGGTAAAACCAACTGTGGTACATTATACCATAGAATTCAACTTAAAAAGGAAAGAGCTATTGACACATGCAACAACTTGGATAAATCTCAAGGAAATTATGCTCAAGGAAAAAAGCCATTTGCAAAAGGATACATACTGCATGATTCCATTTATAAAACATTTATGAAATAACATAGAGATGGAGTGGTTGCCAAGAATTAGAGATGTAGTAGGGTCAGGGGGGTACAGTAGACATGGATATAAAGGGGTAGCACAAGGGAGTCTTGTGGTGATGCAATAATTCTGTATCTTCATTACACTGGTGGTTATACAAAGCACCATGTGATAAAATTGCACAGAGCTACACACACACAGACACAGACACGTACAAACACAGGTATAACTGGTGAAATCTGAATAAGCTCTATGATTTGTGTTGTCAATTTCCTGGTTTTGATATTGTACTGTAGTACAATAGTTCAGCAAGATGTTAATATTGGAACGGAGGCATGGGGGGCTAGGTGAAGGGTGCCCAAGACCTGCTTGTACATTTCTCTACAACTTCCTGTGAATCTATAATTATCTCAAAATAAAAAATAATAAAATCCAATAATCCTTGAAGGAGTGACTTCTAAGCCCTAGAGGGGAAAGGACTGATTCTTGGGTGGAGGGTGAGGCTGTCATGGTAGGTAGGGGAGATAATATTGAAAAGGGAGAAGGGAGCAGAAAAATTTCAAAGAAAAATCATATTTCCCATTTATTTGGGGGCCAGGGATTGCCAGGATGTTATACTGAAATAGTTTTGGGGTTAAGGTGGGTGGGAACAGAGCATTGAAATGCATAGGGCATGTTTTAAATTTTTATTTATCTAAAAAATTATTTTTTGAACAACTGAAAAATACAAGAGAGTAAAACGAAGAAAATTAAAGCCTATTTGTATTCTTAGTACCCAGAATTGTCCATTGTTAACAGATGGCATCTTTGTTTCTAGTCTTCTGTTTTTTTTTTTTTTTTTTTCTGTTTGCATTTTAAAGAAAAATCACTCTTGTTTTTTCCAGGGAAGTTATATTTTATGGTGAGAAGCAAGGAAATGGGCTAGAGAGATGGGAGGAAGTAAAGAGATAACAAAAGCCAAAGAGACTTTTTGCATCTTCTTGCTTTGTTTCTTCACGTCGATCTTTTCTTTTCTGCCTGAGCAAGGGAGGCTGAATTACTTGAAGTGTTGAAGGGCTCTTTAACCGCACTCGGTTTTCAAGCGGATGTTTTATGGCACCACGATGATCTGGTTTACTGCTAAGGAGCAGATGCCCATGGCACAAAACTCAGGTAATAACTGAGTTTGGAGGCTCAGGAAGGCAGATAATTTTGAATGAATGTAGTATTTAGAAATGATTAACCACCAGAAAGTGGGGAAATCATTTATTATGAGTATAGTCTGGGAGGTTAATTTTTTTCTGTTTTCTTTCTGGCTCCTTAGATATTTTCCACTTCAGTAATTACTTTTTAATTCCAGTTAAGTGAATTTGGAATTCCAAACATTCCTGGAATTATAAATTTTAGTATCTGAAAATCAAATAAGAGTGAGTGTTGTACATTCTTTGTGCAACAGACATTCCATCTGCGGCTGGGACATCTCTCTGCTTGGAAAAAAAGTTTTAAGATGAAAGTTTGATCTCTTAACCTTTTCATCCTTGTCCTTTTGGAAGCAGAGTTGCCATCTATCCTTAAGATACTGTAATTTATAAAGGAAAGAGGTTTAATTGATTCACAGTTCCACATGACTGGGGAGGCCTCACAATCATGGTGGAAGGTAAGTGAGGAGCAAAGTTACGCCTTACTTGGTTGCAGGTGAGAGAGCACGTGCAGGGGAACTCCTCTTTATAAAACCATCAGATTTCATGAGACTTATTCACTATCACGAATCCAGCATGGGAAAGACCCACCCCCATGATTCAATTACCTCCCACTGGGTCCCTTCCACAACACATGGGAATAATGAGAGCTACAATTCAAGATGAGATTTGGGTGGGGACACAGCCAAACCATATCAGATACCAAAAAGTGATCTTGGAAAAAATGAGGGAATTCTGGAAAATAAAATGTGTCTTAATGAGGAATGTTAGGGAGAACTGTGCATATACAGGGAATTTGAAAGACCAAAGGCACAAGGTTGCCAATGTGAGCTTGACCTGGAAGGTCACACAGAGTTCTTTCTTGAAGGGAGAAGTGAATTCTTTCTTGAAGAGGCACTCTCCAGGTCTGTCACTGACTCCTTGTCCACAGGAGAACAAAGGTCACCTGTTAATGCCCAGGCATGATGCTGGTTTCAGAAGGTGCTCACTCTATGGGAAGAGGGAGAGAGTAGAATAGACACATTGGATTTGGGAAGTATACTTGTGGTTGTTGGGATTGGGGTATTTTTTGAGTGCATTGTGATAAATCTGACTTCCTTCAGATGAATGTCAGAGACTTTGGGGAAATAGAGCATAATGAATGGAGAGCAAATTAGAAATTACAGTACTAGGTGAAACTTGAGTCTTGAGAAAAAGCCAGGCTGTAAAAGACCAGGGGAAGAGTGTTCTAGGAAGAGGGAACAGTGTGTACAAAGCTCTTGAGGCAGGAATGAACTTTGTGTGTTCAAGGAACAGAAAGAATGTCAGTGTGCTGGAGAACAGTGAGCAATGGGGATAATAACATACAATTAGGTCAAAGACTGTAGTTGTTCATACTATCTGCTCTATGACCTAGCTATTTTACTTGTAGGTATTTATCTAAGAGAGATGAGTGAATATGCCCACCAAAAGACCTGTACAAAATGTTCACGTAATTTTATTTATAATACCCTCAAGCTGGAAACTACCCAAATGTCCATTAACAATGGAATGAAAAAATTAATGTGGTACATTCATACGATGGATACTATCTAGTACTGAAAAAGACTGAACTCATGCTGTATGCAGTGATATGGATGAATCCCACAGGTACAATACTAAGAAAAAAGAGTCAGACATAAAAGAGTACATACTGTGTAATTTCATTTATACGAAGTCCAAGGACAGGTAAAATACTCTATAGTGATAGAAAGAATCATGGTATCTGTGGGGAGGTATTACCTGGGAGAGGACACCAGAGAGCTTTTTGGCATACTAAAAGTGTTTTATATCTTGATCTGGGTGGTGGTTATATGAGTGTACACATATAGGTAAAAATTCAGCAAGCTGTATACTGAAGACTTGTGCATTTTAAAAATGTATGTTATTCTTCAATTAACAAAAGTAGAAAACATTTAAGTCATTGGTTAGGCAGACACCAGACTATGTAGGACCTTGTAAACCATGGCAAGAATTTGGGATTTCATTCTAAGTCACATTCTAAGTCACTAAGTGACAATAGGAAGTCACTGGACGGTTTCAGCAGGTAGAAACGTGGCTGGATTGCATTTTTAAAAGATACTCTGCTGCCATGTCAGGAGTGATAGCACGAAGAAAAGTTAGAGACCTTTGTAGAGTTCAGGCAAGAGAGGATGACGTTGTGAACTAGCATCCCAGCACTAGAAATGGAAAGAAATAGATAGATTTGAGATTTAATTTAAAGGTAGAGCTGATAGACCGACTGCTCGATTGTGGGTAGACAGAGGTGCTGAGTCCAGTGCGACACGATGCTGGCAGCAATGGGAGGAGTCTGCTGGTGAGGAGCACAGATTGTTGCTTGGCTCCCAGCATCTGCTGTCCTGGGAAGCACATGGCATCCCTGGTAATGAGGACTGTACAGTATTTCTCAGACTTCCTTACAGCTAGGTACAAGCACGTGACCAAATTCTTGCTTGATCATGCCTTTAAAGGATAAGGGCATGGCTGTCCCTTCCTGGTGGCTGGAATGCTGCTCCATGGTAATGAGCCTTCTGCAACAAGTGGACAAGGATGACACCTTAGGGATGACGATGCAGCAACATAGAAGGAGCCTGGACCCTTGATGACTTTACAGAGCTGAGCTCCCAAACAAGCTCAGGCTTTTATGTGAGCAAGAAATAAATCTTGGCTAAGCCACTACAATTTTGGGTTTCTTTTACATGCAGCCAACCGATGGAAGATCATGCATTCTCCCCAGGCCTATAAGACATTGAAGTCTTTCAGCAGCTGGATAGGTGAGTCAGAGCCCAGGAAAGGGGGTGGAGATAGAAATCTGAGAATCATTAGCATGTGGTACCTAAAGTTCACCTACTTATCTACCTGCTTCTACAAACTTGACTTATTGCCTAGCCTTAGCTATTGTTGCCAGCATTTGTATCAAACTCTCTGCTCTCAGGTCTTGGGCCCTTGAGGTCCACTGTAAAAACAGCTTGTGAAGAGCTTCTAGGTCCCCATGTTTCTCTCTCTTGTACTGAATTCCCTGTGCTCTACTGCCAGCTGGTCACACTCATGTTGGCTCTTAACTATGAACAGCTTCAGGTTGCTGTGGAATTGTTCCAAGTACCTATACCTGTCTCCACCTAGCAGAGAACTAGTCCCGAGAGGCAGGGATGCATTTTTTTGCTTTATTGTGTTCCTTCTGCAGACATCACACTATGCCTGTAGGCACAGCTCAAGAAACATCCCTAATTATGAAACAGATCTTAAAAAGTGCTTGCAGATAAATGAAAATATTTCCAAGGAATCTAGACTAGGGAGCATCAAAATGATTTCTCTACTCAACCTACCAACACTAACCTCAGGAGAGGTTAGTAGAAGTGTATTTGCTGGAGTGCAATTAGAGTAAAAGCTATTAAGGGCATAGATGAATACAATAATGGGGTTATGGATTGGCGTGTGGGCAGGCCTGCACATGGGTGTGCACATGGGTGTGCTGGGAAAGAAGGGCAAAACATTAAAATGTGTGGGATGAATGTCAGTTGCTTTCAGAGAGACAAATGCAACCCACCCATTTCTCCTCACTTGGGACACTCACTGATGGGGAGCAAGGATGCATTTAGTTAGGAATCCTAGTGTACGGCATAATTTCATCTTGGAGAAGCTGATTCGGTTGGGGTATCTGTACAACCAACCAACAGCGTGCCTAGCATCAGCACCCAAGAAAACCACCTGGGAGGGAAGGAAGTCACTAGACAAATATGTGCTCTCAAAATGTTTCGGATTGTAAGTCCAGTTGAAAACATTTCATCTTATTGGTTCTATTGCCCCTGGGTTTCAGCTTGTCTCTTTTCATGTGCCAGGCCCTTTGCTCAGACGCAATAACTCTTGAAATTCTGAGAGAGAGAGAAATTGCTACAAAAGCACTGGATTCCAGTCTGAACTTCCAAATAGAGAACAGAGGGAATAAATTTCAGAACCGGTATATCTCTCTGAGATAGAGACACTTGATTTTCTCCCAGATACTTATGTTTTTTATACTTTCTATGTTTTCTTTCTTTCTTTTTCCTTCCTTCCTTCTTTCCTTCCTTCCTTCGCTCCTTCCCTCCCTCCTTCCTTCTTTCTTTCCCTTCCCCTTCCTTCTTTCCCTTTTCCCTTCCCTTCCCTTTTCCCTTCCCTTCCCTTCCCTCTTCCCTTCCCTCTTCCCTTCCCTCTTCCCTTCCCTTTTCCCTTCCCTCTTCCCTTCCCCCTTCACTTCCCCCTTCCCTTCCCCCTTCCCTTTCCTTCCCTTCCCTTCTTTTCTCTTTTTCAGAGCCTCACCCTGTCACCTAGGCTGGAGTGCAGTGGTGGAGTCTCGGCTCACTGCAACCTCTGCCTCTCAGGTTCAAGCTATTCTTGTGTCTTAGCCTCCCAAGTAGCTGGGATTACAGGTGTGCACCACCACCCTGGCTAATTTTTGTAGTTTTAGTAGTGATGGGGTTTCTCCATATTGGCCACACTGGTCTCAGTGTGGCCTTCCTTGTGTGTGTGATTCACCTTCCTTGACTTTCTATGTTTTCTTGAATAATAGCTTGGCCTCTCTTAACAGGCAAGGAACCAGTGTTTTTGTATAATAGAGCAAACAGGAAATCTGGGGCAATAATATGGGAGGGAGAACTGATGGAACAAGCATGGAGGCTGTGTCCCCATTCTGCATTGTCACAGTTGGCAGTGTGACTTGGGCCAGATAATAACGATGGTGACTATGCTATTTTTCTAGAGCTTCCATAAAAAATTCCAGATGGCTTAAACAGCAGAAATTTATTTTCTCACAGTTTTGGAGGCTGGATGTCCAAGATCAAGGTGTTGGCAGATTTGGTTTCTCCTGAAGCTTCTCTCCTTGGCTCATCTTTTTGCTGTGTCCTCACATGGCCTTTTCTCTGTGCACCAGCTTCCCTGGTGTCTCCTCCTCTTCTTGCAAGGACACCAGTCATTTTGGATCGGGGCTCTACCCTTATGACCTCACTTAACCTCAATTCCCTCTTTAAAGGCTCCATCTCTAAATACAGTCACGTTCTGAGGTATACTAGGGGTTAGGACTTTTAACATATGAATTTAGGGGGACACAATTCACTTCATAATGGTGATAGTAATAATAATAATATAATATTAATAGAAGGCTGCTGGAAATCCAAAGACATAAAAATGATAATAATAACTAATAACTAGTAATAATAATATAATGATAGAAGGCTTCATTTATTGAGTTCTTACTTAGCCCAGACACTATTACAATTGCTGTCTATGAATTTTCTTACTTATTTCTTAAAGCAACCCTATGAAATAGTTACTATTATTATCTTTCACATGAGCACAAAAGCTGTCCAAAGAAACACATTCAGTGAATTATAGGGTTAGGATTTTGACTCCAGAGTCTCAGGTCTTATCTCCTAAGCTATACTAATTCCAAACATCTGGGGGCTTCATGTTATCTGTGTGTACAAAGGAATAGATATCGCTTAGAATCTTTTTCGATTCTAACATTCAAGGCTTTATTTGACTACATTTTTCTTGTTTATTGAACATGCTACTTTGAAGGAAGGCCCGGTCTTAGGTGTTTTGGAAGATGATGAAGCAGGACTGGTTTTGCTCTAAATTTTCAAGGACTCGCCCGTTGCTTGGTTTCTTGCATTATTGCTTATGATCAAATCACCTGCTTGGATCCTGGTCTGTGTTTGGGTGTGACATTCCCCCTTACCTGAGTTTCGTTTGGTTTCCTCATCTCACCATATTCGATGGTTTCTAAGAGATTTGAGTTCTGTGTTGCTTTCAGCAGCATTTCCAGGAGCGGGGGACCTGCTCTTGCACCCAAGTCCCTAGTCCTAGTGCCAGGGTCTCTGTTGCCACCTGTCTGCCTGTGCCTCTACCATTCACCTGCCTTAGGCCCCAGAACCCCACTTTCTCAGGTAGGGTACTAGTTGGTGACCTGCTTTGCTCCACGAAGCCTATGCAATGCCTGAACCCCATTTCTCCCAGCCTGACCCCTTCTTGGCAGCTGTATTGCCCCTTCCTGGGGCTTGTAAGAAATGAGAAAGAGAAACTTGGTAAGATGGGGGCCAAATACTTGGCTTTAAACCCACAATACCCTGAGTCATGAAAATAATGGTATTACAATCTAACTTTCAGCTTGTTGCAGGATTACATTTCAGGAGGTGTCCCAGTTGCCTGCCAGTTACCATTTTTATGTCTTGGGATTTCCAGCAGCCTTCAAGCACATGCTGGCATTTCAGATTCACTTGGTGCAATTAAAGAAATTGCATGACTGCCAGTTTCTCGTCTTTTTTTTTCTCCCCTCAGATAAATTGTAGAATTCAACTTGATTAAAACATTTATTAAGTGAGATTTAATAGATTCCAGTAATGCTCTGTGTGTGTGTGTGCCCTCATTATCCATTTCTTCCACGTGTGCCAAGAATGGCCATGTGCATAGAGAATTGTTCATGGAATTCACTTTATTCTGCAATTTACCAGCAATGTCAAATTACGGGGTTTAATGGATTCCTACACAAAAATTCCTAGTGTGGTTGTATTAGCAGCAAGTTTCATTAAAAAGGGCTATTTTTCTCTACCGAGATTTCAGTAAAGAGACAATGTTTATTTTTTCAGTGGAAAATTGATTGTAACTAAGAGGATACTTGGCTTGAAAGTGGGGAATTATCATATCATATGATTAAATGAAAGTTTACCTTGTTATAAGGTAACTAGACATATCCCAGTAGAATTGAGACAATGTTTGATTAAGCCAGATTTTCCTACTTTATATTCAAGGAACAAATTAAAGAATAATTGAGATCCTTTTCAGATCTTTTATAAGCTGCATATATAAAGCTTCAGCTCCAGGTGGCAAAGCAATTAGCTGATGAATAAAATCAACCCCACTGTCATTTGTCAGATGTTTAAATTCTATAAACCAGATAAATTAATGTGTTCCTTAAGCCAAATAAACGGTCATGCTCTCCATGTTACCACTCAACTCCCTTGGGGAAAGGTTGGACGCATGCTCATGGAGAGGCTAGAATCTACTTAATCAGAAAGGTTGAAATTAAGTTGCCCATTTGATTTTCTGAAATAATGTCCATTTGGCACAAAATGTATTCTCCAGGCAAAGTTGTTAGACATGGTGGTTTGGTTTGTTTAGTAAACTAAGGATAAAGCTGGACTCAGTGCTGCACGCTGCTGGCTTCGTTAAAGATTTTCATTTCCTTGTACTTGGCGTTGAAGTTATTTATAAGCAACTGAAAGTGCTCTGGTTTCATTTATTCCTTGCTCCTGCATATTAATACAGAGAATTAGAATTTTTGTTGCCTTTCTGCTTCCAGATTTATTTCTCTGAGGTGAGTTTCCTGAACAAGTACAACATACTGCCATTGCATGTTGACATGAGCTTTTCTGACGTTGACATCTAGATAAGGTAGACTTAAGTTTCAGAGGACATTATTTAATTAGCTGGTGACTAATTTTTGTTGGCTGGTTCTGCCCTGCTATTTTCATTATAAGCATTGCTTTTAGGGGCTGTTGACTGGGCTTTTACTCCTAGTCACCTGCTTTGGTTTGCACGGCTTTGATACTTTGGTCACTGTGAATGGTCCTTTAGAGTCTTGCTACTCAAAGTGTGGTCCTGTGACAAGCAGCATTAGAATCACCTGGGAGCTTATTGGAAATGCAGAATCTCTGCTCCACTCTGATCTATTTGATGATTGCATGCATTTTGTCAGTGATATGGTTTGGCTGTGTGTCCCCACCCAAATCTCACCTTAAACTGTAATTCCCATAATCCCTATGGGTCAAGAGCCAGACCAGGTGGAGGTAATTGAATCATGGGCGTGGTTTCCTCCATGCTGTTCTTGCAATAATGAGTGAGTCTCATGAGATCTGACAGTTTTATGAGCATCTGGCATTTCCCCTGCTTGCACTCATTCTCTCTCCTGCCGCCCTGGGAAGAGGTGCCTTCTGCCATGATTGTAAGTTTCCTGAGGCCTCCTCAGCCATGTGGAACTGTGAGTCAATTAAACCTCTTTTCTTTATAAATTACCCAGTCTCAGGCATTTCTAAATAGCAGCATGAGAACAGACTAATACAGTTACATTCACATAATAGTCAAGTTTGAGAAGCACTGTGTTAGAGGCATTGCCTCTTTGACTGTGGCTAGGGTTGGAGTTATGAAGTAAAAGCATGTAGCCAATGGGAATATCCACTTTGAGGATTTTCTAAACCTCAAAGCATCTTTTCTTTTTCATATTTTATTCCTGTTATCCACTAGCACTTAAAAAAGGGATAACAAAAAAGAAGAGCTAGAACTCATTCATTATAATATTGATTATTGGAGCACAGCGTTCTTTAGGAACTGTAACAAAAATTGGCAATTATTTATAGAAATTGAATTTAGATCTTGAAGTCATTACCAAGAAGACTCTAGATGAATTTTCTTGTTGAACTGCCAGCTTGCTATCTATTAAGTGCAAAATATTGGTCCCCCTGTGGCTTAGTAGAGAGACAACTGGATTGAATACTGAAGCACCAACTCATCATCTGATTATGGGCAAGCAGTTTCACTTTGAGCTTGATTACCCTGTCTGTAAAATGAGGAATTTGGAAGCAGATGATTCTGGGGTCTCCTCAATATCTGAATGTTTATAATTTGATGTGACTATGTGGAAGTCTGAGCAAGACATTCTGAATACATCAACCCAGAACTATTCCAGTGTCTGGAAACCAACCCCACACATAGGTTCTCCTGATGCTGTTTGACTAGTATCTTCCCTAGTATTCATTTCACAGAAGTTTGGAAATTAGCTCATCACATGAGTTCCCAGGGATCAAGAGGCTGATCTTTGGGTGTGATGCAGGCATGTGCATGAGTGCACATTTGTTGCCTATAGTCTAAGTTATTGTTTATGCTACACAGGGACTGGAGAGAATGAAGCAGCAGCATAAATAGATTTTAATGTAAGGAAGAATATGAAACTCATGAATAGCAGAATGAAGCAAAACTCAACACAATCTTTGCTATAAATGAATATTTGAAATTTTTCCAACCCCTGGTGTGTTGTATGCTGTTATTATTTTTTTAAACCACAATCTGTCTTTTCTTTCTTTCTTTTTCTTCCTCAGTGCGTTTTATTCTGGTTTTCATTTGAAGGTTCGCTTTGGGTTGTATGTGTGTACTGAAAATGTTAAGGTGATTATTTTTTGATGCAAGTGGGCATGGTTTCAAGATTTAAAGAAGTGCTACTGAGAGAAGTCAGGCAGTTAAAGAAAAGCCTTTTCTGTTCTCTTATATTTGGAGAGCAATCCTATTCAAGGGCTGTGTGGGGAAGAAATGGCCTGGGAAGCTCCTTCTCATTGGGCAAATGATTTGCTCACTAACTCCTTCAAAGTTTCCTTTCCTCTTTTCTTCTTTCTTAACTCAAAACTGAATTTATTCAGGTTCAAAACTAGAGATACAGAGAGGAAAAAAGACACCATCCCAGCCCTTAAAGGCTCAGGAATGCATAGTCTATAATTTCTGTCTCTACTGATAGCTCTCACTCCAGATGTTATTGTAATGTGAGCATATAAGAAAAGTCATAATGGTTATTTGAGAGCAATTTTATTTTCAGGTTACACAGTGTTTACTCAAATTCTTGTAGGAATGTGTGTGTGTGTGCAGGAGCATGTGCGTTGAGGGCTTTGAGTAACGGCTTAAGTGATATTAGTAAAGCAGATTTCCAGTCTCCAGAGGAAGGCACATTCTCAAGGCAAAGTATGACATATTCTGGTAAGTGAGTTTATGTCTAAAATTGAATACTTTAATATCCAGGGATCTTTTAGGGATCTTCCTGGGAATCTTCTGGCTCTTAAAGTCAATCTTTGTAGTTTCTCTGTGTTGTAATTTTGGAGAGGCAAATTTTCTCTTGTCAAATTTTGCAGGCATAAGGCTGTGCTCTGTGGATACAAAAGTGTGCCAGTCCTAAGGAAGTAGTTCTCAAGCCTTGGTGGGAAAAAAGTCTCCCAGGGAGCTTGTTCACAATTCAGATGAGCCCCCTGGCTGCTGCTTCACACCCCAAATTCTGACGTGGTAGGTATGAGATGGGACCCAGGAACCTGCATTTAGAAAAGCTTCCCTCAAGTGTTTCTGATTTAGGAGGGCTGAAGACACACTTTGAGAACACTGGCATGGAATTCCTTCATTTGAATCACAGCTAGGGAGAAGCCTGTATACGATATACTTTAAAAAGCATTTTAAAATTCTTGATGGAAAGAATGTTATGCAAATTTATTCATTTCACAATCTGACAAATGAATAGAAGACCCATGAGGCTATTTTACATAATGTTCAAGAATTTAGGCTCTGCTGTCATACATTTTATTTACCATTCCTGTGCTTGCTGGAAGCATGGCCTTGGGTAAGTCACTTAACCTCTCTAAGCCTCAGGTTCCTCAGCTGTAAAATCGGGATAATAACAACAATCTAATCAGGCTGTTGTGAGGATTAAATGAAATAATTTATATATGAAATGCTTAGCACAGGACCTGGCACAGAGTAAGTGCTCAATAAACTCTAGCTGACACTGCTATTAGTTTGTAACAGGAATAAAAAATTACAGTAAATAAGAGTGTATCCTTTTATTGCACAACTTTCTTCTTAGGTAACTGTGAGCACTTTGCAGAGTCCCAAGTTAATCAGCACAGAATCCCCAGGAAACAGTCCAGGATTCTGTAGTTACTTTATACTGGCCCCTTTGACCTGCTTATGCCATTTTTGTGTTAAGTCCGGTTGGTAGTGGCTTTGCTTCATGGGTTTGATGTCTAAGCCTCTTCCAAGCCTGAGCACATGGACTGATTTTACTCAGAAATGAGTCCAAGAAAGTGTATCTTCCTCTTCCCAAGAGTGCACACATTTTCTTTTGATGTGATTGTCATTTACTTGATAAACTGTCATTTACTTGATAATCCTCTCCAACAAGATGATCTCTTGCTGGAAAGGATTAACGCAATTGACAGTCATGGTTTGGAGACCATGGCTGGCATGGTCTCAGGTCAATAACTGCAGAGAACACACAATTCTCGGGAGGACCGGTGGTGCCTCCTCCAGAGACTTAGCGTTTCGATTTTGTTTAGGTGTCCATATGCTCATATAATTCTCCGGGAAGTGCATCTAGGTTTCACTTCAACCTAAAGCTTGAGATTTGCCTGATTTAACGTGGTCTGTTTCCCAGTGCTTTGCAAAATCCTAGCACAGTCTGGGCTTTTGGTTTTCTTATTGATTGAAATGCTAAAGTATTATCAGAATCATAAGAGATAAACAGACTCATTGTTACTTCCGTCTCACACTAAGCTCTCCTGCAGTGGCCTGCAAACTGCTGGAAACTGGAATCACCTGGAGAACACTGCTGAAACCCTAAGGTTCTGATTCAATTGGTCAGGGGGTTCACTTTGAGAATGGGACTTTGAAAGGCTCCTCAGGTGATTCTAAAACTCAGCCAAGATTGAGAACTTCTGCTTTACAGGGTGATTTCACATACTGTCATCTTTGGCTTTTTTATATACATGTTCTCTGATATGTCAAACTCATCCCTCCAACTTCTCCATAATTTGTGAATTTTCGCAAATAGAATTTCAGAATAACCTTTGAGTAATGGTTCTCAACTAGGGGTGATTTTGCCCCTTCAAGGACATTTGGCAGTGTCTGGAGACATTTTTGGTTGCCCCAGCCAGGGGTGTGCTACTGGCATCTAGTGCATAGGGGACAGGGATGCTTCTAAATATCCTACAACATACAGGATAGCCCCTACAACAAGGAAGCATTCTACCCCAAATGTCAATAGCACTTAGGTTGAGAAGCACTGCCTTAGCTTAGCCACTCTCATTTTACAAGTGGGAAAATGTGGTCCAGAGATGATAGCTTGATTTGCCCAAGGATTCATGTGTAATTATCAGCAGAATAAAATTTCTAACAATTGTAACATTATGGTGGAACCCTGCCCTTATTCTCCAACCCTCTCCCTTTTAACCTACTGCCCTAGGGACATTAGTTATTCATCTTGTTTCTTTTCCCTCCTCAAATATCCCTAGGCTCTCAACAGTAGTGATTTGTTTTCTGTATTTTAGTATTTCAAATTTCTTGACTAAAAAACAGAAGCCAAGTCTACTTAAGCTAACTTGCATAGCCTAATAAGCATCACTTTTCTTTGCTCTAGGATGGCATTGTTGCGACTTGTTGCTAGGTCTGGTTTGTTTTGTGCTGATCAGCACCTCTGATTGGAAGTTATATAAATCTTGGTTAATTTAAAAAATGGGCAAATGAGGTAAGTGTTACTTCATAAATCTAGTTTGGCGAGCAAAATGTTTCTAATTTAAGGACCCACAAAATGAAATTATAAAGGGACTTCTTGGTGATGAAAAGAACGTCAGAGTCTCCCCAGGCCTTCTGTAGTGCGGGGTGTGTGTGTGTGTGTGTGTGTGTGTGTGTGTGTGTGTGTAATGCAACCTCTCAGCCCCCAGATGCTTGGACAGAGTTTAGGAAGGTGATGGAGATTTTGAGTTAAAGACCTTTGAGTCCACCTTTCTTCATTTACATGTTTCTTGAATACCTCTCGTCTTAACCCCAGGAAAGTAATTAACTGGTTATTTCTGGAAGGTAGGATTTGGGATCATGCATAGCTAAAATGTATTTTTTTAACTTCTTTATTTTCTGTGTGTGTTTTTTTTCCTGTGAACACATTTTTGTAATAAAAAGAAGCCATTTAATCAAATAATGTAATTTTATTCTCAACATTCAGTGCACCAAAATCTCTTGGGAGCTTAACAAATCGCTTGGGTACCATCTCCAGAGACTGATTGAGTTGGTTTGGGGGTGTGTTGGGGGCGTGGGAATGAGTAGCATTTAGTGACTTCCCAGCTGATTCTTAGGTGCGGTTAGAATTAAAAACTCCTGTCTCAGAGAGCAGTTCTCAAACTTGTCTGCATGCTGCAATGCCCCGAAGAACTTCAGAACACCTGTGCCTGGGATCACCAGCGAGGTTCTGATTTAATTGGTCTGGGAGTGCAGACTGGGTTTTGGGAGTGTTAAGATTTCCCCAGGTGATTCCGAAATTGGAAGGGCTGGGTAGTATCTCTGAAGATTTTTTTGGGGGGAGTTCTTAATGTTGCTGTCTTACTAAGGAGGTGTACCAACCTGCCCCTGCTTTCTGTTAAATGAGAGTTAATAAGGTGGGATTGCTCTAAACCTTGTGCACAACTGATTATAATGCTAGAAGCAATAGTCCCTCCTCCTCAGGGCGAAATAACAATGTTACAGGAACACCAATTATAAAGATAGGTTGTGTTTTTAATTGTTGAGAAAAGGATGAGCTTGAAGGAGATTTTGCTTATTAAGACTGCTTTACCTTTATAAACGACTGTAAGTAGATTCATCAAGAATTGGGAGCTGCCTTGAGCTATAAACAAGCCTATGCAATAGGTACTAATAATTGTTTTTAGCCTCCAGTTATTTTTGTGTTTTCTTTTTGCCTTTTTAAAAAGAGGGTAGGGGTGAAGAGGGCTCCCTATACTTCTGTCTTAACAGACTCTCACTATGATGATGTCCAAGTTGAATTCTGAATTTTCTTTGGTTAGAATAGCCCTGTAGCTTTTTAGAATTATTTAAAAGGGCTGCCTTCTTTGTTACAACAAAAAGTCTTCTTGGAGGTGTGAGCGGTCGAGCTCCCCCAGTGTGGTGGTGCTAGGAAGGGCCTCTGGGCTGAGGTCGGCAGGTGGGCTCCATAGCAGTGAGACTGCAGCGAGGCAGGACCCTGGGTCTAGAGAGCATTCCAGCTCTAGCCACGTCTGGCTTCCTATTTCTCCACAGAAGCCACTTGGGAGCAGTATGGCCTTGCCTATGAGGGAGGCTCAGGGAACCTTCCTGGAACTGACCGACACAGCCAGGGAGCCTGGAGCACCCGGCTGATGACAAGTGAAATATTTCACAGAATATAAATCTTTCATCTTGCAAATGCTCCTTTGGTGAGAAATCAGACAGCGGGCAAGAATTGGGCAGAATCCTTGTCCCAGCAAATAAAATGAAAGGATGGAGCCTCCCATCTTTGTTCTGTGATATGATAGTATGAAGTTTGTGGAAAAGATTTCCTGCTTATGATGAGTCCATTGATCATAATGGGATCCTGAATAGGAGACAATAGTATCTCCCTTTATCTCACTGACAATAGAAAGAGGTGCAGGGAGAGGCGGAAGGACAGAGAAACAGAGAGGCTCCCATCAGCCTGATGTGATGATATTTCACCCTGTGACTGTTTCCAGGTTGTAAGCTCTTCTGACAAAAGTCAAACAGAAGAACACATGACTAAGGCCTTTTCAGTCTGGTTCTTGTAAGCAACTGTATGAACTTTGCAATGTTATGCTCGTTCTGGGTCTTTGAATTAGACCCTTTACAACATGCGCACTTCTCACATCCAAGAAGACCATATATAAAGTATTATTTTGCAGTATTACTATGACATGTCTATGACTGTGCGATTAGCATTGTATCCACATTTTTGGCCCTCTACTTTTTCAGGCTTTTAAGATTTACTTAGAAAGGGAACGAAGAGCCGGGCGCGGTGGCTCAAGCCTGTAATCCCAGCACTTTGGGAGGCCGAGACGGGCGGATCACGAGGTCAGGAGATCGAGACCATCCTGGCTGACATGGTGAAACCCCGTCTCTACTTTAAAAACACAAAAAACTAGCCGGGCGAGGTGGCGGGCGCCTATAGTCCCAGCTACTCGGGAGGCTGAGGCAGGAGAATGGCGTGAACCCGGGAGGCGGAGCTTGCAGTGAGCTGAGATCCGGCCACTGTACTCCAGCCTGGGCGGCAGAGCGAGACTCTGTCTCAACAACAAAAAAAAAAAAAAAAAAAAAAAAAAAAAAAAAAGGGAACGAAGAAAGGATATACAGGGAGCTGGGGGTAAAAGTCAAGGGAGCAGTTGGGAAGAGACACAGGAAAGGGAGAAGAATGAGATGACTAGAGGATCCTCTTCCAATTTGCCAAGGTCATAGGGAAGCAGGAGTTGAAGTGTAAGCCTTGTAACTTGATTTTTTGGTAAGCTGTGAACTACCTCTCAGGTAACACCCTTTTCCAGGTATTATCTAATGACAATATTTGCTCAATTCCATTGTAGTCATCAATCCCTTGCTGAGAATAAACCCAACTTTGGGAGGAGAGTAGGAGGAGTTGTCAGATGGGAGAACAAACAGATCCCACTGGCAGCTTCAGCTTCTCCCTAAAAGGAGGAGGAGATAAGGACCCCTCACTGCCATTTTTACTGTCCTGCATCTGGGGTGGATTTCCAGTTTCTGAGATACACCCAGATCCTGGCAATTCGAGGCTCATGGCCAGCTTGGACCCAGCACAAAAGCTTGCCTATCTCCTCTGCTGTCCCTCCCTCTGGAGATTAGAACCAGCCAGTGCCAGGTGGGCCAACTGAGATGTGTCCTTCTTGGTGCTCTTGGGAGCTTCCCACACCCCAGGCTAGGGGGTGCCCCTTTGGTCCTAGGGGTGATCTGGTATCTTTCTTGCTTTTGGGATTCTGAGGGGTCTTGGCCTCTCTGGGGCAAAATGGAGATTTCTAATCATGTGCTATCTGAATTTAACCTAAAAGTCAGTAAGCCACCATGCCAGCTATTTCTTCAGTGAATCCCTAGTGAGACATAGACGCAAACAAACTTGGGCTCTGTAACTTTGGCTAATGAAGGTCAAAAGTCAACTGAAACCAGACTTGCAAGAAAGTGCTTCATCATAGGGGTGAGATTCAGGACTTCCATGTCAAACTTTCAGGGGCTCTAAAAAAAACCATGAAACAAGAGCTTGTCCTGGGAACACAGGTTATACATAAATGACCTATTATAAATTGTGACACAGAAAATTCTTCAGGTAAACAGACGGAAGCCAGTAGGGTTGGCACAGTGTCTTTGTCCATCGCTTGGTATGGCAGGATTTATAGCGATTCCATCCTTGAGCATGGAGTGATAACGGAGCCCATGATAAACATGCAAGGCACAGTGCTAAGTGCCTTAGGTATATTTTCCCATTTAATCCTCACAACAACCTTATGAAGTAGGTACTATTACATCTCTATTATGCAGAAAACACTTTGCTCAGAGAGGTTAAGTCATATGTGCAGGCTCAGTTGGATGGAAGGTGGAGGAGCTTCCAGAGCTCGTGTTCTTAGTGTTCTCCCCTTTAGAGGTTCTTTGCTACTACTGAGGGGGTGGAGGGGATGTTTCAAGGTGTTGAGCCTCATGGATTTTCCTGCTACAGGTTAATGGATGTGAGAATAAAATCCTCCCTTTCATTTAGATTAACTGTGCCAACCAATTAATTGTGAGAACATGAGGCCGAGAGACTCCAACTCTTCAAATGTGCTAGGTGAAATGAAAAACTCCTTCGACTTCATTGTAGTTGCTTTAAATAGCAATGTTGAATCTTCATGTGGGACTTTCAGTCATGGCTTTGGACCACCTTCCTCTTGAAAGTAAGTTGAGAAATCTACAATTCCTAGGTAGATGAACAAACAAAATATCCCCTGTCCCTGACAAACAATCATTTACAAAACCAACAAAAACTGCAGTAAGATTTTCTCATTTTGTAGGGGATTTTTTTTTTTTTTTTTTTTTTTTTTTTAAACAGAGTCTCGCTCTTTCACCCAGGCTGGAGTGCAGTGGCTGGATCTTGGCTCACTGCAAGCTCCACCTCTGTAGGGGAATATTTTAAGGACTGTTTCTCTACTTACCTTGAAAATTATGGGCATCTTCACCTGGGACTTGGGCAACAAGGTCCTTAGTGGCACCGTCGCTGAATGACCAGACTTGATGGCAGGGCAGCTTGAAAGGTCGTGTAGGAAACAGCACAGTGGTGTGGAAAATTTGGCTATCTATCCCATGACTTGAACTAGCCCCCATCACCTTCCCTCAGCTTGCTTCACTGACTTGAGATGGGAAGAAGAACACCTGCCCTCCCCACCTTGCTGGTCATAGGCGTTCCTGGAGAACATGTCAAATAATGAAGGTCCACATGCAACTTGTATGTTGTGTGACTCATTTTGCTCATTGTAAATACTTGACTCACACTTTCTAGATGCCAGGTACTGTGCTTTATTTTAACTCATTTAATTCTTACAACAGTCCCACAAGGAGATATTACTTTTATCTGGATTTTGCAGATGAGAAAATGAAGGCACATAGGAAGCAATTTGCTCAGGGTCACTTACAACTAGCACATTGTATGATATTGTAATATAGTGAGAAATATATTTTTAGTCTTTGTCTCCAGTTCCTAGCAGAGAGCTTCTGAAACTCTTGTGCTTTCCTGAGCGGTAGGGGTGAAAGGAGCATCTTTTGTTATTCATCATAAGCCATTTTCAAACATACCTGAGTTATATAATGCTAATAAGGTAACTCTCAGTGAGCCTCAAGATAGTCTCAGAATAGGGGCTGGTTGCTAGAGGAACAAATCACTTGATTAGAGAATTGGAATTTTCAGTCCCTCACCCTGACTTCTGGAGAGGGAGAGGGATGAGATTGAATTCAATCACCAATGGCCAATGCTTTAATCAACTATGCCTATGTAATGGAACATAGGAACCCTAAACAACATAAAAATCCTTAACAGGGTTTGGCGAGCTTTTGGATTGATGAACACGTTGAGGTGGTAGAAGGCTAGAGTTCAGGAGATGACATGGGAAGACATGGAAGCTTTGTGTCCCTTCCCATATACTTTGCTCTGTGCATCTCTTCCATTTGGCTTTTCCTGAGTTGTATCCTTTTATAAAAAACCAGTATTAGTCACTAAACTGTTTTCCTGAATCCTATGAGCTGTTCTTTCAATTTATCAAATCTGAGAAGGTTTCATAGAAACCCCCAGCTTATAGCTGGTTGGTCGGAAGTATGGGAAGCTTGGGGCTTGTGATTAGCATCTGATATGGGGGCTGTCTTATGGGACTGCGCCCTTATGGGATCTGATGCTAATCACATAGATAGCATCAGAAAATTGAATTAAATTGTAGGACACCTAGTTGGTGTCTGGAGAGTTGAAAATTAGTCGTTGGTGTGGAAAAATCCACACACTTGGTGTCAGAAGTGTTGTGAGTATAAACAGATTGTAGTAACATGGTATAGCCAGACTAAAACCCAGGCTGTCTGAACACAGTATGTTTCTAATAATTGCTATAGTCCTCTATCTGACTTCCTTCAAAGTATATTTAGTTTTGACATATCTTTTTTCTTCTGGTGGTAGTGAGGGTTCTAATATTTCTGAATAAAGAGGTAATATGTTTGTGCAGCCTAAAGGAGGCCAGAACTACAGCTTAGCTGTTGTGAGACCCTGTGGCCTTCAGATTTCAGAATCTTGCCTTGTGGAAGATCATGGATCAGTTTGAGGACTCTGATGTTTTTTTTTATTAGGTATTTCAAATGCACTACTGTTTTTTTTCCCCTAGAGAATATAATATTGTGTCTATATTGTATTTTTGTAAATTGTAAAATTACTTCTGTAGTCACATCATTCATTTATATCATTGATATGTGACTTATAGTTGAGTTTGTGCCTCCTTGACAACAGTGATTATTGGTGTGCCTCTCAACATCCAAAGAATGTGGGAATGTAAGTCACCCAGCAAAAATCTATTGATTTTATTTGTTTTTATTAATTTAAAAAATTACAACAACCTGTATTCAGTGTGGAACAAATAAAATAATGCCAAAATGCCAATGAAAAGAAAGATAAAACCTCCTATAATCACACCACTCTGTGATAGTTATATAAAAGCAATATCTGCAGAGTTTTGTTTATAAAAGGCTGTGATTCAAGAATTTTATACCCAGCCAGGTTGTCTTTTATGTGTGAAAGCGACAGAAATGTATTCTCTGTAGACCATGTTTCAAAAAAATTCTATGATAGGCAATTTTCCTGGGCAAGATTTAGCATGAGTCTCTGTTGAAAAAAGTGCTTGAAGATAAATTCCAGGTGACCAAGGGTGATAGATGCTAGAGAGAATGATTAAAATAGGAAAGCTAGAGTATAAAAAAGGTTAGAGCAAACACTGAAGCCAGTTAATGTACATTTATTTATATATCTAGTTCATTATAAATATTAAAGACTATATATAAATGCTTTAATTGTATTTATCTTTATAAAATAAAAGCAAATATAAAAATATCACCTAGAACATATATAGTACAATGATAATTATGTGGTAATCTGAATCTATACCTCCAACTAGTATCATCAAAATCTAAGATGGAAGCTCTGGGAATCGGTGGGGTGAAGGAATGGGCAGAAACAGTATGAGTGGAAATGGGGGCTGGGGTGGATTTCAAGGCATCTGACTTGGACTACTAATCATTTGAACCTGGGGTTTGTTTATGCCCTGAAAATGAAATGTTATTAGTCAAGTGAGGGTGATTATTATTTTAAGTAATGCTATTCCTTAAAATATTTAGCTAAGTGATTTCATGGCTTTTAGGCAATTACATAATTTCTGCATTTTGTTTGTTTTTGAGCCTTGTTTTCTCTGAGTTCCTCTTTTGCTGCTAATCTTCAGTGTGTGTTTCTGAAAGTAACCATGATGATGGGAAGCATATTTTTCTGTGTGCTTATGACTGGTGTCTGACTACCCTACTGGTACTAGAGATTAAGAGACACTTTCCTGTAATTAATATTTTCCCCTGTGTTTCCTCTGAAAGTTGTTAAATTGAAGCTGGAATTATAGATGTGTGTACATCTTTCTTTAAGGAAACACACAAAACAAGTGGGAATTTACCAAATGATATTATTCTCCACTGACTGAATTTATGTATGACACTTCTTGAATGTAGTTTTCTTATAATGTGGGGGCACACTTGCATTGGAAATAGCTTCTTTGAGAAATGTTGGATGTTGCAATTTGATAATATCTTATGTGTGTGTTTGTGTGTAGGGGGGTTGGGAGGGAAGGGAGGGTAAGGAAGGATTCGCAGTGTTCAGAAGAGGACTGATGAGGCTCCCTCCACGAGCAGGCTAGTAGCGCAAAGCCTAATCAACACTTCTGCGAGGAAGTTAGCAGCCTTCCTCCTGACCTGACTGCTTCCACTTCTGGTGGTGGCAATGCTGTCAAGCCTCATTACTGGAAAGTTCATCTTGTTAAATTTCCACTTAGAGCAGGGGATGTGTTAGGAGATAGCTCAGACTCTGTGGCCATTATGACATCAAATTCAGACAGTGACAGTCCAAGTGGTAGTCAAGGAGTTTTGTTTATAGCTTCATTGAAAAATGTGAACATTGGCTGAGCACGGTGGCTCACACCTGTAATCCCAGCACTTTGGGAGGCTGAGGTGGGTGGATCATTTGAGGTCAGGAGTTTGAGACCAGCCTGGCCAACATGGTAAAGCCCTGTCTCCACTAAAAATACCAAAAAAAATTTAGCTGGGCGTGGTGGTACATGCCTGTATCCCAGCTACTTGGGAGACTGAGGCAGGAGAATTGCTTGAACCTGGAAGGTGGAGGTTGCAGTGAGCTGAGATTGCACCACTGTACTCCAGCCTGGGTGATGGAGTAAGACTCCATCTCAAAAAAGTAAAAAAATGTGAACATTAATAAATGACTTAAGAAGTCATCGTATCTGCATACTACTGGATTAGATTTAACAGATTCAATCTTGGCTGAATAATGAAGGGAGTTTGGCATGAGTTCCAGGGTCAAAACAGAAGTAAAAACAAAACCAGTGATGGGCAGAGGCTTGAAATATATTAATACATCCACCAGGTAGTGCTGCATTAATAAATAAAGTCAGAAATCTTAGAGGGTGAAGGCAAAAAAGGCTTATTTCTTGCTCGCATAAAGTCCTATATAGGTTAGGCGATCCTCTGGGCAGCACTCCCTCTGTCTTGTTATGCTGCCATCTCAACAGGTGGCCTCAAGGGTTGCCAAGGCAAAGGACTAGAGGTCACTTCCTTATGCTGTGGACCAGGAGAAACACATATGACTTCTGCATACATTTTACTGGCTATAGAGAGCTGGGGAGTGGAGACTTCCTGAGTGACAGGAGGAGGGAAGGGTATAGGTGAGCACTAGAAGCCTCTACCACACATGGGAAGCGAGTGTGTATGGTCAACGTGGAATCGGGAATGGCCAGAGTCTGATGTTATGAATATTCAGCATGCGATTAATATATATTGAACCTAATAATATCTTCATAAATTTTAAAATAATCAGCCTCTTTGGATACCTTCCTTGGCCACTGGCATACCTTAGTAGGATTACCTACTATTAACACCTGGTCTGATCCGTCTGCCTAACCTTCTGGTATCCTCCCTGCCTTGCAAGGGTCGTCCCTCACTCTGTGAGACCCATAGCTGCATGACACAGGCAGTAAGGGTGTGGTGAGACCTTACCAGGGCATGCTCTCGACACCTCCAAGTGCTCTCCTGCTGCTGCTGTTCCAGACATGCTGACACAGGCCCTGCATAAGCACTTTCCTGTCTGGTGAACTTCTATTGCTTCTCTGTATAGTGTGGTTGGTTGAAAGAGTGGTTTTAGGATATAGACTGTCTAGGTCCAAATCTTGTCTCTGTCATTAGCGAAGAATGAGACCCTGAGCAAGGGACCTAACTTCACTGTGCCTCAGTTTCCTCATCTGTGGATATAATAATAACACCTTCCTGTTAGAATTGTTGTGATGATTGAGTTAATACACAAAAAGCACTTAGAATAGTACCTGGCAAGTGGAAAGTGATTAAAAAACATCAGCTATGATCACTCTTCTTCAAGACTCAGTTCAAATGTAACTGAAACTTCCCTGAACTTGCTTCTTTTCTGGGTCCCTTCAGATTCTGCAAATGTCTCTGTTATAACATTTATCATGGTATATAATAATTATTAATTTACCCATTTTTCTCTCTGTTAGACTGTGATTACTCAAGGGCAATGTACTGCTCAGCATTTACTCTAGTCCTTGACAGAGTGTCTAACATGTAAAATAGATTACCAAGTATTTTCTGAATTGATGGGCAGAGCCAGGGGGGTAGAAATTGCTACAATTCGCCAATATACAGTTCTCCTCTCCTTCCTGTGCGCAAAGCAAAGCTACGTTTCCCAGCTCCCCATGCATCTAGAAGAATCACATAACTGAGTTTTGGAATGTGGGCAGAAATGATGTGTGCCACTTTTCAGGCTTGTCCTAAACTCAATGCACAATTTTCCATAGCTCCTTCTCTCCCTGTCATTCAATTGGCTGGATATGGTAGCATTTTAAGATAGAACAAGCCCAAATCTCTGACTCACCACTTGGAAGAGAGAGACCTAGACTTTACAGTTGTGTCAAGCTTTTGAAATCTGAACCTGTTTGTTATAGCAGTCAGTGTATTTTACCTAGCTAATAAAACAAGAATCTGGACAGAACATTTTTTTTTCTGCAGGTTTCATGGCATGATATGACTCAATCCACAGACAGAGGCTGCTGAGCCGGGGACAGCTTATTGGACCAGCCCATATGAGAAGCACAAATGTACAGAAACAAACTGAACCCAAGGAAAGATTGGTGATACTTTGGGAGGGATGACAGAGGAAGGGGAAACACATTGTCCATCCCTGTCCCAGCAAGGAGCCAGCTCCCATTCAGCAGTCTCTGTGAACATCTAGGTAGCTTCCCCATTCTTTCTGTCCAGTTGTGAGCAGCCACCAACTATGATTCCCCTCTTCCAGCAGGCTTTGCTTCCACATCACAAAGCATCATCCTGAGAAACAATTCCAGTTCTTTTTAGAGTTCTGTTTCCTTCATAGGTACCTATTGTCCTAATAAATGGAATTCCTTGGAACACAAAAGCATTTATTTCTTCTTTTAGCTAATTTAATTTGTACAGCTCTGGTGAAAAATATGTTTTTACTCAATGTGATTTTAAGATAGTTTGTTCTTGGATTCAATTTTGTTTTCATTTTCTAGAAAATCAATTTGATTCACAGAAGGTTCATTCATTTAGTGGCTTTCCTTGCACATGATTAATGCTTAAGCATTTGATCAAGCATTCCTCTTAGCAATATCTTTACAAGGTTCAACCGGAGAAGGTGTTAGATGGGGGAAATCCTCTACATTTGGGCAAAGCCTCTTTCCTCTGGACTAATTGAAATGGAAATCAGTCTGAATTGGTGAAATTGAATTGCAAACTATTTTTCAAGGAGATTCCTGTGTGATTTCAAGTTGCTCAAACTAAACTTAGTAAAGGGCACACTAACAAAGCTTTTTAGGTCATCTCCATCTAGCTTCCTAATGAAGAGGCTACATTGGGTAAATACCCGGGGTTCGTCATTTCACGCTAAGAAAATTTAGGACAGAGACACACAGGAGTTTAGGAACGGAGATTTAATAGGCAAAAGAAAGGGAAAGGGAAACAGCTCACTTTCTAGAGTGAGAGAGAGGAGACTTCTGAGAGGAAAAGCCCGGCTGGTGGCAGATGGCACCAGATTTTATAGTCCGGCTTGAGGAGGCGTTATCTGATTTATGTAGGGCTCACACACTGGTTCAATCAGGTGTGACGTATACAAAGCATGTGGGGAAGGCTGGCCACCTCACCCTAATCTTATTATGCAAATGAGCATTCCCTTTGGCTGGGCCTTCATTTTGTCTGCTCCTTACTGTACACGTGGCTGGCAGAGAAGGAAAGAGGCAGTCACCATTTTCTAGTCGCCATGTCTAGTCCCAGGTAGTAGTTCTTTCCTGCTGGCATTCATCGTGAAAGCTCCCAGCGTGCTTGTCTATGTCTGCAGCTCGACTTCACAGGCTGCTCTTTGTTAGAAAATGATTTGGGGCAGCTTTTCTTTAAAAGATAAACCTTACCGAGGACTTCTGGACTATCTGCCTAAGTAATTTCTCTTAACTCGTGTATCACTAGTAGTTGGAATCTGTATCTGTAGCTATATCTATCTTACAAAATTTTCCTGGGTTCTTGAAAACTCTTTGCTCTCAAGTCCTTTAAACATTCCTCTTGTACTTTTGTTTACTAAATTATGAAGAAAGACTATTAGCAAAAGGAAGTCCTTGTCTGTATAATTGCATTTTGTGAATTATAGGCTTTTATATTTAAAGTCAGGTGACAATTCATGCTTGGAAATAAATTTCTTGACTAATTGACCATGGTTTTTTTGAGACAGGGTCTCACTGTGCTGTCCAGGCTGGAGTGCAGTGGTACGATATCGGCTCACTGCAGCCTCTGCCTCTGGGATTCAAGCAATTCTCCCACCTCAGCCTCCTGAGTAGCTGGGACTACAGGCTCATGCCAGTATGCCTGTCTAAGTTTTGTATTTTTAGTAGAGACAGGGTTTCGCCATGTTGGCCAGGCTGGTATCAAACTCCTGACCTCAAGTGATCCACCAGCCTTAGCCTCCCAAAGTGCTGGGATGACAGGTGTGAGCCACTGCGTCTGGCCTAATTGATCATGTTTTTAGTGTTATAACTAACGGATTTTTGGATTGAATGATAGGTGTTTTTGATTTGTTGGTGTGGCTTTGGAAAGGAAAACTGGCCCTTCTAAAGATATCAGTTCTTTCCTGGAAAGCAATGTCAGAGATAGCTATAAGGCAAGACTTGTGTTTTTCAGTGTGAGACATTGCTCCTTTATGTTTAGGGCACTGCTTGTGCTATAGCACAGAGGAGGCATATTCTGGAAGGATGTGTTTCTCTGAAGTGAACTTTAAAGTTCAATGAACAGATTTTACTGACACATAGGAAAGTAGATGGTGGTCATGTAAAATGGAATATGCCACTCTTAATGTTTCCTTCTTTGTGTTATATTCTGTGCCCTCAGATTGGTCTTCAGTTACCCATGGTGAAACATGTAAGCCTTGAAAAACTTTTTGGTAAGCTCATAGATTATCTATAAGATGGTTTATGGTCATCTATATTATAGGGTAACAACGTAAGTTTATCCTCCAAGTTTGGACACTTTTGAGAGTAAAAGGTGGAGTTATTAATATGTCAAGGAAATAAGCAAAAATGGGACTTTTCTAAGCAACCTAGACATATGGTCATTCTACTTATGAGAAATGTGTGTCTTTTATAGATTAGATATCAGGTCCCATAAGAGCGTGTGGCCAAGATGGCCAGCTCCACCAAAGATTCATACTCTCCCTTCCATAGCATGGAGTTGTGCTGGGAAGCAATTTTCCCACCAGGGACAACATCTTCTAGTCCCTTTACATCTAAGTAGTACCATGAGACTGGATCATGCCAAAGAAATGTTTTGGAAGTGAAATGTTTCACTTTGGAACCAAGGAACTGAAAAAAACAAGTATGCTTCCACCTTCCTCACCTTCCTCTCCACCCATCTCTATCTCCCTCTGCACGCTGAATACAGAAGTCTCCAGGACCCTAGTGTAGGAAAGACCTACAAGATGGAATGATTCTGGGTCCCAAATGACCATGTGAAACACTGCCCACTGGTCAGAAACATCCATATTGCAGTGTTTAGGGCACACAAAATTAAAATATATTAAGCCTCTTAGGTTGTCACATTTGTTATAGCAGCTAGCATTACCATAGCTAATACTGAATACTTTAATTCAATACATCCAACCACTATTGAGGATCTACTATCTTTCCATTGGAAATACAAAGACATGTAAGATCTGGTCACTGTCCTCAAGAAGCTTAGAGTCTGGGGGAAGTACACATGTATATACGTAATGGTAATTTAAAGTTCTGAATAAAAGGAAATTAATTTAATTTTGAATGCTATTTGAGTTGTCTGCAGCATATTCAAATGGCACTATCTTCTATGTAGATAGAAGGAGCCCAAGCCAAGAAGAGAGGTCTGGTATCAAAGATTTGCTGAATTCACAATTGCAGAGGCTTATGTCAGCCCCTTAGAAAGAATTTGAGGACTCCTTGAAAAGTAAGAGAACTTCCCTCCACATTCCTAAGGATTACTTATTTATTTTTATTTAAAAATGTTTTTTCTTTATTCTTTTTTTAAACTTTTAAGTTTGGGGTACATGTGCAGGTTTGTTACATAGGTAAACCTGTGTCATTGGGTTTGTTGTGCAGATTATTTTATCACTCGGGTATTAAGCCTAGTATCCATTAGTTATTTCTCCCGATCCTCTTTCTTCTCCCACCCTTCACCCTCCAATAGGCCCCAGTGTGTGTTGTTTCCCTCTGTGTATCCATGTGTTCTCATCATTTAGTTCCCACTTATAAGTGAGAACATGTGGTATTTGGTTTTCTGTTCCTGTGTTAGTTTGCTAAGGATAATCGCCTCCAGCTCCATCCGTGTCCCTGTAAAAACATGATTTCATTCTTTTTAATGGCTGCCTAGTATTCTGTGGTGTATATTTACCACATTTTATGTATCCAGTCTATCATTGATGGGCATTTAGGTTGATTCCATATCTTTGTGATTGTGAATAGTGCTACAGTGAACATGTGGACATGTGTCTTTATGGTAGAATGATTTATATTCCTTTCAGTGTATACGTAGTAATGGGATTTCTGGGTTGAATGGCATTTCTGTCTTTAGGTCTTTGAGGAATCGCCATACTGTCTCCCAAATAGTTTAACTAATTTACACTCCCACTACAGGACATAAGCATTCCTTTTTCTCCACAATCACACCAATATCTTTTTTTTTTTTTTTTAATTATAGCCATTCTGACTGGTGTTAGATGGGATTTCATTGTGGTTTTGATTTGCATTTCTCAGATGATAATTGCTGTTGAGCTTTTTTTCTTATTATTGTTGGCTGCATGTATATCTTCTTTGGAAACATATCTGTTCATGTCCTTTGCCCACTTTTTAAAGGGGTTATTTTTGCTTGTAAATTTGTTTAAGTTCCTTAGAGATGCTGGATATTAGACCTTTGTCAGATGCATAGTTTGCAAAAATTTTTTCCCCTTCTGTAGGTTGTCCGTTTACTCTGTTGATAGTTTCTTTTGCTGTGCAGAAGCTCTTTAGTTTAATTAGATCCCATTGATCAATTTTTGCTTTTCTTGCAATTGCTTTTGTTGTCTTTGTCATGAAGTCTTTGCCTGTGCCTATGGCCTGAATGGTATTGCCCAGGTTGTCTTTCAGGGTTTTTATAGTTTTGGGTTTTACATTTAAGTCTTTAATCCATCTTGTGTTAATTTTTGTGTATGGTGTAGGGAAGAGGTCCAGTTTTAATCTTCTGCATATGGCTGGCCAGGTAGGTATTCCAGCACCATTTATTGAATAGGGAATCCTTTCTGCATCGCTTGTTTTTGTCAGGTTGTCAAAGATCAGATAGTTGTAGGTGTGAGGTCTTATTTCCAGGTTCTCTATTCTGTTCCATTGGTCTATATGTCTGTTCTTTTATCAGTACCATGCTGTTTTGGTTAGTGTAGCTCTGTAGTATAGTTTGAAATTGGGTAGTGTGATGTCTGTAGTTTTGTTCTTTTTGCTTAGGATAGCCTTGGCTATTTAGACCTTTTTTGGTTCCATGTGAACTCTAAAAATAGTTTTATCTTGTTATGTGAAGAACATCAATGGTAGTTTAATGGGAATAGCGTTGAATCTATAAATTGCTTTGGGCAGTATGGCCATTTTAATGATACTGATTCTTCCTATCCATGAGCATGGAATGTTTTTCCATTTGTTTGTGTGATAAAGATGCTTTAGATGCAGCTGCACCGTACCCTATTAGAGCTCACCCCACCAGTGGGATCTGTGCTCTAAAGATCTCTTGGCCACTGACTTCATATTGAGAAAGAAAAGGAAGCCAGAACTTCCTTGTATCTGTAGATCCTTTTTGTAGTTTACACATTACTTTCATGAACATTACTTAGTTTGAATCTCATATTCACCCTGTGGTGTTGGCAGGGGAGTTCCCTTTCCCACTGAATGTCCCCAGGTCTTGCCCACTAGCAAGTAGGGGAGATATTTCCTATGGCCTAATGGCTCAACTCTGAAGGCAGTCAGCCCATTCTTCACCTAACTGTGGGACTTCTTGAACTCTTTTCGGGATTCATCTATTGTTTCTGGGGTCCCCCAAGGATGCCTCACTTGGGCTCAGGAGCCAGGACTCACATATTCTGTCACATTGTGCTGACAAATAGTTTTCCACCCATATTCAGGCTGATGATGGGGCTGCTCCCAGTGAGACTGAAGGAACCTTCTACTCTTCTCTTTCTTCTATCAGACCCATGTTCGCCAACTCCTCCTTTTCTAGCAAAGGAACATCTATCAACACCCGCAAATAGATGTCTGGAGGCATGGGTGTCACTACCACAGTAGATGTGTCAAGCCTCAGTTTTGAAGGTACTAGTTTACCCTTGAATGTACACATAATACACACACACACACACACACACACACACACACACAAATGCACACACTCTGAGACTCAGAGACATGAACTAACACATTCTAGGCCATCCCATTTTTGTTTTCATAAACTGGATATAGAACCCAGGACTTTTTACTCCAAATCTATTGTTCTTCCCTTTGCCTATCCTGATTTAAAGAAAAAACGTTCCGTAAAAAAGTTGCTCAGATACGCAGAACTATCTGCTAGAAGGTTGAACCAGTGCCACAGTGGAAACTCTGCTTTTTGCCTCATTCTATAGAGTTTAGGGAGGCTGCTGTGCCCATCCCTGGGAATTCTCAGGATAGTTGGGTGAATAGTGGGGGCTTTGTCATAGGAGCACCCTGAAATCTTCCCCCAGAGTGAGTGGTGTCAATGTTTTGTTTTCATTATTTTTGACTGTGGTTTGTAACTTGTCATAAGAATTAGTTCCGGCTTAATTGAGGGCCTCATGTTGGGGTGAGAGAAGGAAGTGTTCTTCTCTCTCAAAATGAATAAAAAATATAAAATGGAAGACTCTCAAAATGCCTTTTATAAGATCCTGACACCCTAGGGCTTGGCAGATACAGCTGGGAGCAGCAGCACGTGGGAAGGGATGATCCCCTAAGTGTTCCCAGTCCAGCCCCCTGTCTGACTTGGAGATTGTTTAAAGGTCTCTTGGGGAGTAGAAACAGTCTGTTTGTTCCCACTTCTTTTCTTTACCTCTTAAAAAAAATCTCTTTATTCTGGGGTTGTACTGCTTGAAAGCAAGAAGGCCTCTGGGCAGCATGTGATATGTTTCTTCCCCAATTCCCTTGGAAAAGGGTATTCAGTCCTGGGGTGAATTCTAAGCTCTGCTCTGGACCTTTCAAGTCTCTTTGATCAAATCATGCCAGTCTCATGTCCATTCTTTCTTCTCTATGCTAATCAGATGCACTAATTCATACTGAACTATTAGTAGGTTAAAGTGTGATGCTATGTCAAGTACACTAAAAACATTCTCACATTTTTCCAAGGACTTTTATTGTCTCAATGTAAAACTTTCTCCAACCACGTCATGGAATCCTCCCTTTCCTGATTCCCTGGGCAGATTCTCAAACTTTAGTGAGCAGCAGAGCTGCCTGGGCAGATTGTTAGGCCTGCCCCAGAGACACTAGCCCACACATAGGTGAAGCCGTTGAAGCATGCCACAGTATCATGTGAGAAGTAAGTAGTGAACTCTGCAGATCTTTCTCAATACCCCTCCCACCATGCCTGGAAATCTCCCTATTAATGCCTTCAAAAAATACGAACTTCGTACTTGCTATGTGGAAGGCTGGAGGCTTGGGGCCAGGAGCCAAGCTTGTACTCTAGTGGAGGAATCAGGACACACATTTACAACACACTCTGATAATTACCAATAGGTGACAGCTGAGAAGGGAAGTGCGAAGAAGAACCCTAGGGCGGTGTTACTCTAAGTGTGGTTCCTGCACTGACAGCCGCAGCATTACCTAGAAGCTAGTTAGTAATGCAAATTCTTAGGTTCCACCCCAGAGCCTTTTACCTGTGGAAGTCAAGTTAACCCGTGAATACCCTCCATCCTTTGCTTATACCTCAGGTTGCCCCTTTCTGTCGTGGGTACTGACAGGTCACAGCTTACTGTCATCTCTCTTAAAGAGAAAATGAATGACCTGTAATTCTGTTATCCAGAGATAACCACTCTCACTATTTAGTGTATCTTTTCAGACTTATTTCCATGCAATGTAGATATACATAATGAAAAACAATATAGAAACAAAATTCTATTATATCACAATACTGCTTTTTGAATTTCTTTTTACCGCAATTAACACTATGGCAGACTATCTTTCCATGTAAATAAAGTTATGTTTGCCACCTTAATTTTAATAACAGCATAATATTTCCTTGTATGGACATATTATAAATCATTTAGCTATTCCCTGTGGTGCAAGTCTTCCCACATTTTTAGAATCTCTAAACAACTTTCAGAAGAATATCCATGCACATACATCTTTGTGCGTATCTGAAATAATTCCATTAAAATTAAGTAGGTTCTTTTCTGTAATGCGTACTTCAGATGTAATTTGCAGAACATTTGTGTCAGAGAGACTCATTTAAGAGATGAAGACTTCCCGTTTAATAAGTACTATTAATCACGATGCCAGTCTTCCATTTTATAATCAAAAGTACACGAAGATAGAACAAGTTATGCTGAAGTATTTTTATTTTACATAATTAATGGACTTAAGGCCATTGGTAAAGGACCTTGTCAGTTATCATGGGACAAATACGCCCCAGCAAATGTAACCAGTGAGATAAGACTCTAATGTGTTTCTCAGATTGCTGCTTGCTGAAATGCTTCTTGAATTTTTGGAAACAAAAGTGAGTTTTTGATGTAATTGGAAGATCTGCTTTACAACTCTGATTTTAAAATAAGTCTATACACAGTATCAGCAGATTGGTTAAGAAGTCTGCTGGTGGTGATATTAAAAAGGTTGGCAGATTTTCAATTCAGATTGACACTATTCAAGACAGAGGCATAGCTGATGTTTATTTAAGAATCCTAAGACATGTCACAGATTCTGTGGAGAACATCTGATATCTATAGAGAGCTTGAAGTAAAGTCCTGGGAAAAATGTGTTCCAGACGGTTACAGATGTTCTCATATCAAATCATATTTCTATGAAAAGTTATGTAGCATGTTCAACTGATGGCACAGCCAATGTGAAGGAACAATTTAAGGTTTTCTTCCTGTTAAAAAATAATTGATTCTATCAACTTTATGGGTAGTGTTAGTCACATATTTTGAGGGTTGCAATGGTAGATTTAGAAGATGTCTGAACCTCCAGTTAATCCCACAAAATTTGAGTCTGTGGTATCCACTTAGAACAATTTGCATGCTGCAAGCCGTGTAGAAACTCCCTGAATCTTAACTGAATGTGTTACCAAATTAAGCACGTTTTGTAAGTCATCAGGTATCACATCACACCAGTGCATACATGAATGTTTCAAATGTTGGTTCTGAGGCATTAGACATGGTGGAAGGCTACAAAGAGGGCCCTGAAAAGGATTAAAAGGGCTTTGTCATTCCCTTGTGGGAACTAATGGAAACTCGGGAGAACATATTCCCACATTGGAGATTTTGGTGTAAACACCAGACCAATGATAAAGACATCCAAAGAATTACCACGGAGGCTCCTTTTTAGATTAACTTGTCTGCAGAAAACTTTGACCTGGAAATGCCACAGTTCAGAATATGGATTCTGAAACCATCAAAATGAGATGAAGTCAAGAAGACAGAAAAGGGTTAAGTATTTTATGAGTAGGAGGGGTTCTTAAAGGCAGATGTGAACTATAAATAATACTCTAGAAGGTTCTTCACCTCAACTGTGTTTGTATGTGATGTGAGGGTGAATTGAGAAAATAAGTTGCCATTCAATGATATTTTCAGGGTATTTACAGAATCTCAGTGTAGTTCCCCACCTGCCTTATGTTTTGCTGAAGCAAACATCTTTTTAAAAAGTATTCCTAATCTGCTGAAATAATTTCTACCGAGATCTAAAACATCCACTTTGCAAAGCAGAGCTCAATTTGACACTGAGAAATTTAAGGAATTATCCAAGTTTGGTGTGGCTTAGGCTATGATAAATTGATGTGTTTACCCTGTGACTGTGCTGGTGAATGGACAGTGATCTAAGGAGTCAGGAAAGGGAGACAAGGAGGTGGCCTTAGTGCTAAAATTAAGCCTGGTGCTAGGGTGATCAGCCATCCAGGTTTGCATGGGATTAGGAGTGGAGGGTTTCCTAGGATGCAGAACTTTCAGTGCTAGAACCAGGTCAGTGCAACAATAATCTCTTTGTGGGTCATCAAGACTGTGACTTTGTGGGAATGGACCCACCTCTCTGTTTCTTTTAATACCTGTTTCCCCTTCAGAGATGCCACTGAGACCCATTTAAACCTAACTTCATCTGGATATCACCATGGGGGGCAGGTACATGCATGTGTCTGCACACAAAAAACATGCCCATCTCTCTCTCTTTCTCTCTTTGATTGTGTTTGCCTCAGACTCTGCCTTCAACATCCATGTTAGGAATCACAGAAAAACAGAGAGACTCAAAGATTCTTACAACAAGGGCTTGCAATGTATAAAGCACTCCACTGGTTTCTGAGGGCACATGGGATGATGTAATATAGAGATTAGGAGACTAAGCCCACCCTCAAGGAGTTTGTCCTATATTAAGAAAAATAAAACACACCAGCAAACAGTTACATCAGCAGAAAGAATGTGATAAATGCCCTAAGAAAGATACCAACAAAGTGCTTTAGGAGTTCATAGTCATTAGAGTTTTCATTTAGTTCACAGGTGGGTGGTATTTGTATTGAGTCTTGAAGAGGGTGGTGATGGGCAAAGATTAGGGAAGTCCAGGCTCCTGGGGCATGCAGATTGCTTAAGATTTGGGGGGTCCCTGCCCTCAAATCACTTACATTCCAAGTGGGAGATGGAACAGTGAACAGTAGAGCCTTGAGAGTTCAGGGAAAGGAAAACATTGATCTGTGTCAGGTAGAGAGGAAAGATATAATGGTGGGTTGTGCTGTGAAAAAGGACTAGGTTTTTAGTGAGCAGAGGCAAGCTGGAGGACACCCAGGTAGAGTCTTGGAATGTAAGCAGAAGGCCAGAGGAAGGAATGAGCACCGCCATATTTTCTGACACCAGGAGGTGCCTGGGGCATGGTACGTGTGTCTCGGAGTATGGGAAGAGTTGGGCTAAGAGGATGGCCCAGATGACTGAGCTCTAGAAGGCCCACTGGTAGTATGGGAGCTTGGCTTTAAAGAAATTAAGCCAATAGGAAATTGTAGAGACTTCTTTGGGATGGTTGGGATGACATGTTAAAAGTACTTGCTTAGAGATTCTTCTGTCAGTTGTGCACAAGATGGCTCAAAATGAGGGAGGGGCAGAACCTTCTTCAAAGGTTCTTTCAACAATCCCAGAATGCGTAAGTGAGCATTCACTGGGTGTGGGGTTCATATGGATGGAGAGGCAGGAGGAAATCTGGTAGACATTTTGAAGGAGGATGTGGCAAGTGGATTTGGTGACAAATTGAGTCAAGGGGATGAAAGAAGAGTCAATTTACTTTAAAGTAAAGGTTTTTCAAGATGATCTGTAACATTCCTTTCTGTACTGGGAATTCATAACTTCCAGGTTTCTAGACTTAGGTACTGGAAAAATGCCAATACCTTCCTTCCTACCTCTTTTCCATCACTTAAACCCTTTTATTCAGTACCAGATATTGTAGGGAGTAAGGATGTAGACCTGTCTATGGAACACTTTTTAGTTTAGGAGGAGCTATGGACATTTAAACAGATAACTGTAATTTGACATGATAAGTGCTATTGTGGAGTTATGGTCAAAGGACTAGGAGAAAACCAAGGAGCTAGGAGAAACTAGGAGAAAAACAACCAGCTCTGCCTAGAAAAGTGGAGATAAGTTGACAAGGGTGATTAAGGGTTTGTTAGGCAATATATGGGGTGGGGGCAGGGTGGAAAGATAAAACAATGGGAGAAACATGAATGAGACTGATGTGCAGGACCCTACCAGTGACTTGTCTGGCTGGAACCTAGGGTGGATTGAAGTGAGAGAGGAAGGGAGAAGGGAAATGGGAGATTTGTCAGCAGAGTTAGTTTGTGGTCAAATGAAAGAGGACCTCATTCCATGAAAGGAATTTGGACCTGATCTTCTTGCTAATTATGAGTTAGTAGAGATCTTTAAGGACAGTAGTAAATGATCCAACATGTGTCTTCGGAATTAACTCTGATGACCCTGAAGAGGGTGGACTACAATAGGGAGAGGTTGGAGACAAGGAGGCCAATAAGAGGTTATTAGAATTCAGGCAAAAGACAATGCGTAAATGGGTTACTTGGGAAGGTATTTGGGGAAAGTTGAGATCAATTTTGAAACCATATTTTAAGAGGTGGCAGGGCATTCATTTGTGGATTCATTTTTCCCTTGCACTCAAATCTTTATTAACTTTGCCAGGTACTGAGGATAAGAAGATAAATAGACCACTTCCATGACCTCCTTCTGCTCATTTGCAATGATTCTCACTCTTTTTTTCTGTGCCAACACTCTTAAGAGACGTGAAATACAGTTTTGGGAGTAGGATGGCAGGGGATGAGAGGGGGATAGGAAAGGAGTAAGAATATGCAGGAGGGAGTATGTCCTTCATGGAGAAATAGCAGAATGTGGGGTGGCATGATGTGCAGATATCCCCCTTCCCCAGGGGGATGAAACACCTGAGCCTGTTTTATTTAGGAGACTTTCAGCTTTCAGTAATAGAATACCCTACTCAAAATGGCTTAAACAATAATGACACTTATTGTGATATATAACAAGAAATTAATGGATGGCCATCTCAGCTGCTCAGTAAAGTCACTGAGGAACCAGATTCCTTATCCTTTTCTAATCTGCCATCCTTGGCATGTTCCTCTCAGCCTATTTCCTCTCATGGTTATAAGACGGCTGCTGTAGTTCCAGGCGTCACAGGCAGAGGTGACTATGTCTAGCAGAAGAAAGACGCATCTTTCTTCCTTGTGCATCTCTTTCTCTTATGAGCATAGAATCCTGTCCCAGAATCTCCAGCAGACTTCTCATATCTCAGTGGCCAGAAGTGGGTTGGAGGCCCACCCTTGAACCTATCCCTGGCAAAGGAAAGGGGGAAGCAGGAAACATTGGAAACAAAATTATGGCTGTTAGCAAAGAAGAAAGTGAAAATGGCTTTTGAGTAAGCAAACATTCCTTCTGCTGAAATTTGCTAGCTGTGGGAAAGAAGTTCTTTGCATTTAGAAATAGAGCCTTTGTTACAGATAAGCAGTTTGGGGTGAGAGAGATAGATTTGAAATATACTAGAAAAGAGAGAGAGTAGTTTTTTTGTTGTTTGTTTGTTTTATTTTTTATTTTTATTTTTTAAAACTAACCTGACATAAATTTTGTGCTTCATACATCTTAATTCATGGAACCTCATCAGGACACTTAACAGGTAGGCCATTTTCACTGAGTAAAACGAAGCTCAGAGAGGTTGAGGAACTGGGGATGGTCACACAGCTAGTAGGTGGCAAACCTGGCAGTGGATATGCTCACTTTCATCTAATTATGGAGAATTTTGAACATACACAAAAGTAGACAGAATGGCATGATGAGTGTCCCATGTATCTGTACTTAGTTCCAACCAACAATAACCCTTTGCTAATCTTCCAGTCACCCTCCTCATCCCCTCTTCCCTCTGTTATTATTTTGGAGTAAATTCCCCACCATTGTATCATTTTATCACCAAGTATTTCAGCATGAATCTCTACAAGATAAGGTCTGTTTTCTTTTAAAGATAATGACAACCATGATACCTAAAATATTTAACAACACTTATTTATTGATTGATTGTTTGTCTGTTTTTCTTTTTATTATACTTTAAGTTCTAGGGTATGTGTGTACAACGTGCAGGTTTGTTACATATGTATACATGTGTCATGTTGGTGTGCTGCACCCATTAACTCGTCATTTATATTAGGTATATCTCCTAAGGCTATCCCTCCCCCATCCCCCCTCCCCACAATAGGACCCAGCGTATGATGTTCCCCTTCCTGTGTCCAAGTGATCTCATTGTTCAATTCCCACCTATGAGTGAGAACATGTGGTATTTGGTTTTCTGTTCTTGCAATAGTTTGCTGAGAATGATGGTTTCTAGCTGCATCCATGTCCCTACAAAGGACATGAACTCATCCTTTTTTACGGCTGCATAGTATTCCATGGTGTATATGTGCCACATTTTCTTAATCCAGTCTGTCACTGATGGACATTTGGGTTGATTCCAAGTCCTTGCTATTGTGAATAGTGCCGCAGTAAACATACATGTGCGTGTGTCTTTATAGTAGCATAACTTATAATCCTTTGTGTATATCCCCAGTAATGATAACACTTTTTTAATATTAACATTTTAGGTAGTGTTTAATTTTCAAATTATCTCATAAATATCATCATTTTTTACAGTTTATTTGAATTAAGATCCAAATAAGGTCCACACATTGCAATTGATTAATAATGTTTTAATTCTAAATCTATAAATTCTTCCTCTGTGTCTTCCTGTCTCTCTCTCTCTCTCTCTCCCTCTTTCTTTTTTATAATTAATCTTTGGAAGAAATCAAATTATTTGACTGGCAGTTTCTCACAGTCTGGATTTTGCTGGTTGTATCCCCATGATGTAGTTTGACATATTCCTCTGTCCTCTATATTTCCTGTAAATTGGAGTTGGAGTGACAGATTTGGTCAGATTCAGGTTGTTTTTTTTGCAAGGATATTTCATAAGTGGTGCCATTTTCTTGCATTATGAGGTTCTCTTTTTCTTGGTGATGTAGCAGCCACTGATACTCAATGCCTGGATCCCTTAATTTACTAGAGGTTACACAATGGCGATTTCATAGTACAATAGTTTCTTCTTTATGGGTTTGCCAGAAAAGCTGAGATTTAAAAGCCTGTCTGACTCAAGAAGGTGCCACTACTATTGTAGAGGAAGTGTCATGCCAGGGGAGGAATACAGGAAAAGGGAGGACAATTTCAAAGCATTTGAGACAGTACAGAAGTATACCCTGAAAAAGAAGATTATCTGGGTTGTTTATACCCACAACTTAGCTAGTCACAAACACATAACCTGGTTAGAATTGTGGAGTATCATACATCAATCACAGCGATCATATCATGGCATAACCCCAAAACACATGTTGATTATTTACATTTTAGTGTGCTGTGCTTGAATAACATTTTTCCCTTGAAATCTACAAGTGAGGGACAGAGAGAACACAAATGATGATGTTTTAGTGTGCCTAAAGCATGATGAAATAATAGAAGGCATTGCATCAAGAGCAGAACAGTTTGAAGTCAGTGAGCGTCTCTGTGTAATCCACATAATTTATTTTGCAGTCACAAAATTACAAAGCACTGTAGCAGGCATTGTAAGCCTCCTGAAGGAAACAGAAAACTCACAAAACAAGGAGGGGATGGGGCCAATGAAATATACCTCAAGATAACAGTGGCAGAAACATAAATGGGTATAAACACAATCTGCTCTATTGTACCTCATGGCTAGAGCAGGGCTTTCAGAAGGGTAAGAATGAAATAATTGAGGGAGGTTAGCAGACTTCTTGTAGGAATTGAGGCAGGTGTGGAAGCTCCCCAGGCAGGAGAACCCGGAGCCTGTGTGAGGGAGGAGAAGGAACACCTGGAATAGTCTGGAGTTGGGCTACTCCTGAGGGTAACGTCAGAGAGGGAAGAAGCACCCACTCTATCCATAGATGAAAACACATTTCTGAATTATATTTCTAAAAATTATACTTTTGTGGAAGAGGAAAGAGGGTGTTTTTCCCCTAGAATTGCATAATGTTGAAATTATTTGATTTCTCCATTAGATTTACTGTCAATTCTTGTTAATCATGGTAGTTTTGTTCTAAAAAGTCACAAGAACACTGAAATAGCAAACACCGTGCCATTGCTCCTAGGGGAAATATAGGGTTAGGTTTCTGTCAGCCTCTGGTCACAATTTTGTCAGCTGATCAATACATAACCTTGCTTTATGTGTGTTTCTGTTTAAAAACGTTTAATATATATTGTTGATTCATTAACATTGAATGATGGTCAACAGAACTACAACTCATGCCTGAGTGAAGCTTATCTGACACACTTCTGTACTCTGGAAGGCACCTCACAGCCGTCCTGAACTTAGGAACACTAGGCAGAACTTCAGCCCTACACTTGAGGGCCATCATAAAGAGCAAAATCACTAACGAAAAGCACAAAAGTGCAAAAAAAAAAAAAAATGGTAGTACCAGATAGACTGCAAAAAGCACATTTGTTTACGATATGAGAGCTGAAATAAGAAAGTAGAGTGTTGTCTTGTTCAAACCTCAGTTGGGTATGTGTGCGTGGGCCAAGTTAAATTTTTTGCTGTTCTGCCCATGTCTGCAAATAACCTCAAGAGTGCCCGCTTGGGGATTACAAATAAATTTTAGCGAGTTGGTGGATTTGTAAATATGGAATCCATAAATGAGACTTAACTATAATTTGAAAACCAGTGTTGAAAGATAAACTCGGGTTGGGGGTGGGGTGAACAATTGCAACAGGTTTTCTGGGCTTCTCCAGCACATTCAGGTTGTATCACTCAGCTAGGCATGCAAATCCTATTGATAAAGGTCTTTTTGTTGGAGAGGGAAGAAGAGGAAGAGAGGAGGTGTGGCCTACAGAGAGGTAAAGAGAAACTGAAGGAGTTGTGTGAGGGCTTAGGAATCCAGGAAGTGGGAACATAAGAGTAACGGGAGAAGTCTCTGGAATCAGGACAACTGAGTACAAAAAGCTTGGACAGGGGAGAGGAGAAGGAGCAGGAAGAAGGAGACCGCCATGAAAGCTAGAACCACACTGTGATTTGGGTCAGTGTAGCAAAAGCTCAGTAAGTCAGATTGGTTTTTTGGCATAGGGCCGCCATATTCATCCTTTGCTCGGAGCTCTACGACTGAGTTTTTTACTTTTCAACCAATTGTGGTACCCGCTGTGGACTGCTGGAGAGGGAAGGACAGCCATGGGTTTTGGTTCCGCCTTTGCTGGCCACATTAGAGATGCCTTGGGTGGAAGCCTCATGCCACAGAGTTACTTGCAGATGATTTAAAGAAGGATGCAGAACTGTTTTTCACTCGCAAAGAGAAAATTAATGCTAGAGATTTGATCCTTTAAGAGGTCTTTGAACTTGTAAACCCAGACACATATGTGTCAAGAATGGAAACTGGCAAAGACTGTATTCCATAGTTTGAACTTAATTGCTTTTGGTATGTACTTGAAAAGATAAAATATCCCAAGACGTTTAACTTTAGAAAGTCATTCTGTTGTGCTGCACAGTAAGTCATTTTCACAAGGATCTGGCCGAGATATTCAGTATCAATATGCAGGAATGGTTTCAATATGTGGTAGGCCAATAAAAACAAAGTCACTCTGACCCACACTTTGCAGATCTAAGAGGGACAGGGGAGCAAGTAGCGATAATTAGTTCCAGTTTCAGGAAAATACTGTAACTCTGCAGCCACATGCCTCTGTCCTGCCCGCTGCACCGCTGCACCGCTGCACCGTGTGTCTCTCAGGGAGCGGGGCTCAACGTCCCAATCTGTGCTTCTCAGGTGGGCACTGCACATGATGTGGTTATGCAGTGAGGCCTAAAAGTGGGTCCTGTGGAGATAGGGAGTGTTGGTTTGATCTGAAATCATGGGACTCACAGAATTGGCCACTGGGTTTGGAAAACCCTCCGCAGGAGCAAGCCTCAGTGAGAGGAAATAGGACCGTCCCACACCCCCTTGCTTTGCTGCTGGCTAGCACAGGCAGGAATGCTGCCCAGAGCCTTTGACCCACTTCCCTGCTTCTAGGACAGTCAGATCCAAGCCGTGGGGGGTCTGCTTACTTTTCACCCTTGCCTTAATTCATCAGCGTTCCCTTTCTCCTCTCAGCCTGGGGTTGGAGGGGTGGTGGAAAAGGGGGTCTTTCCTTCCTGGTGTTAAAAAACAGATTGAAGCATATGTGTCGGGCAGGGGAGGGAAGAAGGAAGGGTGGGGCCTCTGGAATCATACCCATCGTACTCAAATAGTACTCAAAAAGTTTTTGCTGTTCTGCCCATATCTGCAAATGACCTCAAGAGTGCCTGTTTGGGGATTTGTAGATATGGAATCCATAGTCTCCAAAATGGAGACTTTTTATTTATTATTTATTTATTTTGTAATTGACATGATCTTGCTCTGGGGTTGCTGTTTATACAGAGTAACCCAAAAGAAATTAAACTTGCCCATTTAAATAAATTGATCTATTCTGGTTTGAAGCAATATTTTTCAGGTAAGCTCAGATTCTGTAGGCGTAAGCCTTTTCTCCTGCTCTCAACTCCTCTTCTCCTTCTCCCTGGGTGACATCTGGGCACAGGAAAAGGCTTACGTAACCTTGTCATGGTTGGGGCAGCATGTTTGCTTGCTTTCTTGCTTGCTTGCTTGCTTGCTTGCTTGCTTGCTTTCTTTCTTTCTTTCTTTCTTTCTTTCTTTCTTTCTTTCTTTCTTTCTTTCTTTTTTTTTTTTTTTTTTTGTACATCTTGAGACAGAGTCTCACTCTGTTACCCAGGCTGGAGTGCAGTGGTGCAATCTCAGCTCACTGCAACCTTGGCCTCCCTGGTTCAAAGGATCTCCTGCCTCAGCCACCAGAGTAGCTGGGATTACAAGCATGTGCCACCATGCCCAAGTAAGTTCTGTGTTTTTAGTAGAGACAGGGTTTCACCACGTTGGCCAGTCTGGTCTTGAACCCCTGGTCTCAAGTGATCCGCCTGCCTTGGCCTCCCAAAGTGCTGGGATTACAGGCGTGAGCCACCACACCCTGCGGGATGTTTTCTGCTCGCATTGTCCTTCTCTCCTGGCTTCTGTTGACTTCTTTTTGAGGTGCAGCTGATTTTGTCTCCTCTTTGGGAGTTAGTTTCAGCTACCAAGGTGTCTTTGGTTAGTGTGTCTTGTGATTGTCAGCTGGGTGTGACTGCCCCTAGATTTAGCATCTTCTGCTTTGCCTCTTGCTGCTGTAGACCCTCTGGGCTTAGCCAGGAACTTCTACTGGAACCTGGATTTATGTGGCCTACTTCCCAGCTTCTGCTATAGGATTATCTTGCCACACACTAGGCAACTTTTTAGCAAATACTCTCTTACTTTTCAGCTCCCTTCTTCCATGTCCACCACAGGGCTATTCAGGAGCTTCTAGATGTCCCCAGGCCAGGTATATCACTGCAAACAAGAGAAGGCTACTTTTGGCCCATCTGCTTGGCATTTCTCTCTGCAAATGCTGTTCTAGGGCTCCCGAACCCAGGGACCACATGTGTGTGCATATGGAGCACAGGAGGGTGGGACACATTAAAGCACTAGCCTAAATAGTTTTGTATTCTCCCTCAACCTATCTGGAATTTTTGTCTTCTTATTCTCTTCCAGGGCCATCGCCCAGTAGGTGAGGAGATAGATGGGTAGAAAGTCTTGCCCCTTCTTCTGCTCAGCAAGAGTTGCCCCCACATCCCATCCTCTGTCCTCTCTACACAGTAACTCACAGTAATACTCTGTGCTTAGTCCCCTGGGCTTTGTTCTTGATATGTGCAAAGATAATTTTTGAATAGAAATAACATATTCTTCTCTTTAATAAAACTTACTTCTAAGACAACAGTTTCTCTCTGACTTGAGAAATCTAATATAAAACACAAGGTAAAAAAAAAAAAAGAATTCTTGGTTCAGGGTTGTGCCTCTACTTTCCCTGAAACAACAAAGGCCATTGATTCAGTGGGCAGAGAGCTGCAAGGCAACATGATTTATGGGTAATGAAAAATACATTAGTGTAATAGTTTCAAAAATATGGTAGAAAGAGTTGGGAACTTCTGGATTAGAAGAAATGGATCAAATGAGGCTGCTTACATGCTGGGGTGGCTGACTCAAAGGAAAATGTAGCTGGATCACCACAGCTGGATATCCTTGGGTTATGTGGTTGCCTTTCTCAGCCTCACTGAACAGGGTCAGAAGATGTGAGTCACAAAACCAACTGCAGCAGGAAAGACAAACATGGCCTCTCATCTCATGGCTGCACAGAGGGGCAACAGAAGCTCCTGGGACTTGTGAATTCTTCTTGCTCAGAAGAATTTCTTCTGGTTTACATGGGGCTACCCCAGTGAGTTTTCAGGGGTCAGCAAACTTTCTGTAAAGAGCCAGGTGATAAATATTTTTGACCTTTCATGCCTTGGGGTGTATGTCACAACTACTCACCTCTGCTACTGTGATGGGAAGGCAGCCATAGGTAATATATAATGGGAAAGTGGGCTGGAGTTCCAATAAAACTTTATTTAGAAAACCAAGCGGTGGGCCAGATTTGGCCTCAGGGTGGTAGTTTACTGATCCTTAATCTGGAATAAAGTGCTAGGTCAATGTAGAGAAAGAACTACCTGAACTGACTCCTCTATCCTGTGTCTACCTGTCTGATCCCCTCCCTACCTCCTATTCCCCCCACCACCCCATGCACATCTTCCTCCAATTGTGCATACAGACCAGACCATGTTTTTAACATTAGTATGACCCAGCCTTTGGCTTCACTCATCTAGTCTCCAGGATGGAGAAACAGAGGTCCTAATTTTTTTTTTTTTTTTTTTTTAAAGAACACCTGTCAAGCTCAATGACTGTTATTTACAGAAGTAGTTTAAAATTTTTAAAATTTTATTGTTATCTTTTGCCCCTAGGAAATTTCCAGATTGGCTCACATTTTGATTTCCAGGCTTTCTGGGCAGGGCTGGATGCTTAAGAGGTCAATATGCTGATGAATAGAGAAGACAAAAGGGCCAAGTGAGCAAATGCTCTTAACTGACCACAAACTGCAGGATAAGTAAGGCATTCTGCCTCTATTTGACAGCACATAGTAATTTTCTATGACTGCCATAACGCATTACCACGCACTTAGTGGATTGAAACAAGGCAAATATATTATCTTACAGTCCTGGAAGATAGAAGTCTGGCATAGGTTTTATGGAGCTAAAATCAAGATGTTAGTAAGGCTGTGATTCTTTCTAGAGGCTGTAGGAGAGAATCTATTTCTTTGCCTTTTCTGGTTTCTAGAGGCTGCCTACATTCCTTGGTTCATAGCCTCCACCTCCATCTTCAGAGCCAGCAACATTGCATCTCTCTGACCATTCTTTCAATAGCTCTGTCTCTCTCTGACTATAGGTGGGAAAGTTTTCAAAGATTCAGATGATTAGATTGGGCTTACTTGAATAATCCGGGATAATCTCCCTATCTCAGCATCCTTAACCTTAATCCCATCTGTAAAGTCTCTTTTGTCATGTAATGTAACATTTTCACAGCTTCCAGGGATTAAGACAAGGAGATCTTTGGGGCACCATTATTTTGCCCACCACAGAGCAGGATCCTGCCTTGTGTTTTTCTCATACTTTCTGGGCACATAGAGGTACTTAATAAATCACTTGCATTTACTGGGCTCTAAGCCCCTAGGCTAAGGGGAGCTGTTGAGGAGAAGCCCCAGTCTGCTGCGTGAGGAGGGCATGACCTTCCTTGGGGGAAGGGAGGCTGAGTGGTGTAGGACAAGCACTGAGCTCACAGGCTAAGGACTTGGGCACTTGTCCCAACTCTGCCGCACATCTCACTTTCTATCTCCGATCCCTCATGTTACTGTCTTTAGCATGGAGAATGTAGATTAGGTAGTGGTTTTCCAAAGCTTTTTAAGCACCAGGGGCCTTTCTTCAAGTCAAGCCTATAGAATTCCAGGTAAGAGTGGAGCTATAGTGTTTGAAGAAGGGGTGAGGCCCAGAGCCTTCCCTGTAGGCCTTTCCCAAGAGCTGCCTGGCAGCTGCAGAGATACAGTTTCTTTCCAGGTCTCCTGGAACGCGATTTGGAAATCACTGGACTAGATCAGGGTTGGCTAATTGCAGCCAGCAGGCTAAATCAGGTCTGAGGACTGGTGTTGTTTGATTCCTGAACTAAGAATTCTATATATATATATAGTTTATTATGGTAAAATACATGTAACAAAAAATTTACCATCTTAACCATTTTTAAGTGTGCAGTTTAGTGACATTACATACATTTACTTTGCTGTGTATCCATCACCACTATCCATCTCCAGAACTCTTTTCATGTTGCCTAAGACTCCGCATCCATTAAAAAATTCTCTAGTTTTCCTTTCCCCAGTCCCTGGAAACCACCATTCTATTTTCTGTCTCTGTGAATTTGACAGAGCTGGGACCTTCTGTGTGTGTATCAAATTACATCCAGCACAATGTGTCCTAAGGAAATAGTGGAGGCTGTGCACTACAGTGGCAGTATTGCTTATTTCAGATAAAAATTGGAATCAAAAGTCCAACAAAAGGAGATTCTTTGAATCATTTATGCTGTGTCTATAACATGGAATGCTACAAGGCTATTGAAAAGGCATCATAGATAAATATTTGTTGACATCAGAAGATGGATGTGATTTATTAAGAAAGAAAAATAGATCATAAAGCATATGTCTATATGTGTGTTTTTAAGTTGTTATATACTTGTTTTAATATATAGCTTTAATTAAAATATATACATATAATTCAAAAAAAGATATATGTGAAAATATTAACAGTGATTGGCCCTGGGTAGTGGGATCATGGTTGGTTTTCATTTTCTTTTTACTGACTGAGTTCTTTTCTTTCTCTTGCAGACTTTGGGCCTTTCCTCTGGGTGTGGGTCTGTTAATCAGAGTTCAGAATCATCTTTCTTTTTTAAACCAAAGCTGTCAAGCATTTTCTTCATTTTCTTCTTTTGGGTGCTTTAAAGCAGAACAAGGATGTTAAGTATCCTTTTTTAAAGACTTTTACAACATTTTTAATTTTTAACAGTTGTTTAGCCTACCCCTAATTCCACAGAAACTACTTAAAGCAACTCATTTGATTGTATCATCTCACTGCAATTTAGTTTTCATAGAAACAGCTCTGTTTTGGTTCTCCTATTTCATCATTTTTATGCATCTAAGCAAATTGCATACTTATAATAGCAGGTACACTTGGCATAGACAATTTGGGCCCTTTGTGAGTAAAACTGGTAGAAGTGGAGGTGCTCAGGAATGATAAGAGCAGCCTACTAGCTATAGGCATTCAGCGTGTCCTGGCATTCATCTGTAGTTTTCAGAGAGGGAATGGGGAGTATTTATTGATCTAATGAGTTGGTTAAATGACAGTCAGTTGAGAGGATTTCTACCACACATATTTTCTACCACATTGCCTTCATCATATCCTCCACTTCTGCTCAAATCTGCCACCCTCCCTAGCTGACCTGACTCTGCAGTTTGGGGAACTGATACCCTCAGGCTCATTTCTAATGCGCAAGGGTCTCCTCTCCCAAAATGTAGAGGATCTCATGCCAGCCATACTCCTGAAGCTAACATAAGGAGTACGACAAAGGATGAGCTTGTTTGGATAGACTCAGACTTTGGGTTTTTAAGGCCTATCACTCTTGATCCCACTGACTTTCTCCCAGCAGCCAACATTAAGGACCCTTCATTCAGGGGCTGAATGCAGCCATCCCTGCCTGATCCCTGCTGCTATCTCATGACCTATGCAGCCTTGCTTTGCCTGAGTTTGCCTTTGAGTCTGGGTTTTCTACATAGGATACTACATAATAGGCCTTCAATAAATACTGATAGACTATGGTATGTCTGGGATATTTCTCGAGTTACCTGTAGTTCCTCTGATGATTGTGGAATAAAATCCCTTTCTTAATGTTTTAATTAGTTGTTTATGTATTGTTATTATTATTATTTATTCCAGACTTCTTGGCACTTTTATATCTTTCTGCCAGCTGGTTGACCTCTTCAAAACCAGCACTGTGATTACATTTTGTAGACCAGTTTATGAGTCAGTTGGCAGCTGATCAGTTCTTCACTGCCAAATTCACAAATTTTTTTTGTTATCACTTGGATGACCCACTGAACTGGATTACATGGGGCTTCATAAACAGAATTTTACTAGGAATTCTAAGAGGAGTGGCTCTTGCATGAGAGAAAATATCTCGGGTTTGATCAGTGAAAACTGAATACAGATTCCAAAAATCTCAACACCTGTGTAAGGTTTAGGTGTTGCATTATAAAAGGTCTTTAGTCTCCAGCTGGAATTCAGGGAATCAACCAAACAACTCCAGAGTTACTGATTATTTGGAGTTGTATTATTTATACTTACTTGTCTCCTTATAACTGCATATTGTTTCTTTTCCAGATTGCTGAGTTGAGTAAATATTTTCTTCCATAAGGTAAATAAGCATCTCAAGAGCAAGTTACCACATGTTGTATTTCCCTGTTTTCTTTTCTGTAAAATTGTGCAACCAAGAATTATGACCTACTGATATTAGAATAAAATTTGCGGACGTTTGACTACATGAGCCAGATGAGTACTTACACCAATGATTCCTGAGTGTTAACCAGTTAACCAGGGCCTCTCTTGCTGCTTCTTAAGAGACAGGAACATTTGTGTTAAAGTAATGTATTGCTAGGTGTGACTCCAAGAGATCCTAATTTGTATCATCAGAGGTGTGACTTAGGTGTTTTTATTTGAAAGATGCCCTTCATATGATTCTGAAGTGTTCTGTACTTGCTTGTTTTGGTGAAAATTGTTTAATTCATGTTTTAATATGTTCTTGCATTGCTATGAAGAAATACCTGAGGCTGGGTAATTTATATAAAAAAAGAGGTTTAATTGACAATTCTGCAGGATGTACAGGAAGTGTAGCAGCTTCTGCTTCTGGGGAGGCCTCAGGAAACTTCCAATCATGGCAGAAGACAAAGGGGGAGTGAAGCGTCCCATATAAGAGGAGCAAGAGAGAAGCGGGAGGTGCTACACACTTTTAAACAACCAGATCTTGAGAGGGCTCTATCACAAAAACAGCACCAAGGGAATGGTGCTTGATATGGTTTTGCCATGTCCCCACCCAAAATTTCATCCTGAATTGTAATCCAAGTTGTAATCCCTACATGTTGGGGAGGGACTTTGTGGGAGGTGATTAGATCTGGGGGGCGATTCCCATGCACTTCTCTTTTTTGCTGCCATTTGAAGGATGTGTTTGTTTCCTGAGGCCTCCCCAGCCATGTGGAACTGTGAGTCAATTAAACCTCTTTCCTTTATACATTACCTACTCTCAGGCAGTTCTTTATAGCAGCATGAGAACATACTAATACAGTGCTAAACCATTCATGAAGGATCCGCCCCCATGATTCAGTCATCTCCCATCAGGCCCCACTTCCAACACTGGGGATTACAATTTGACAGGAGATTTGATGGGGACACAGATACAAACTCTATCATTCTGCCCCTGGTCCCTCAAATCTCCTGTCCTTCTTATATTGCAAAATACAGTTATGCCTTCCCCACAGTCCCCCGAAGTCGTAACTCATTTAGAGCATTAACTCAAAGGTCCTAAGTTCCTAAGTCTCATCTGAGACAAGGTTAGTTCCTTTCACCTACGAGCCTGTAAAATCAAAACCAAGTTAGTTATTTCTAAGATAAAATGGGGGCACAAACATTGGATAAATATTCCCCTCCCAAAAGGGAGAAATTAGCCAAAAGAAAGGGGTGACAGGCCCCACAACAGGGGGGCTGTCAACCCCACAGCAGGGCTGTTATGAAATCTAAAGCTTCAAAATAGTTTTCTTTTTTTTTTTTGAGATGGAGTCTTGCTCTGTCATCCAGGCTGGAGTGCACTGGTGTGATCTTGGCTCACTGAAACCTCTGCCTTGCAGATTCAAGAGATTTTCTTGCCTCAGCCTCTCAAGTAGCTGGGATTACAGGTACCCACCACCATGCCTGATTAATTTTTCTATTTTTTTTTTTTTAGAGACAGGGTTTCTCCATATTGGCTAGGCTGGTCTCAAACTCCTGACCTCAAGTGATCCACCTGCCTTGACCTCCCAAAGTGCAGGGATTATAGGCATAAGCCACTGTGCACAGCCCAAAATAGTTTCTTTTGACTCCATGTCTTACATCCAGGGCACACTGGTGCAAGGAGTGAGCTCCCAAAGCCTTGGGCAGCTTTTCCCCTGTGGACTTTTCAGGGTTCAGCCCCTATGGCTGCTCTCATGGGCTGGTGTTGAGTGCCTGTGGCTTTTCCAGGCTGAGGGCACAAGCTGCTGGTGGATCTATTATTCTGGGGTCTGGAGGACAGTGGCCCTCTTAAGTTTTACTAGGCTGTGCCCCAGTGGGGACTTTGTGTGGGGGCTCCAACCCCACATTTCCCCTGTACACTGCCCTAGTAGATGTCCTCCATGAGGGCTCCACCCCTGCAACAGGCTTCTGCCTAGACACCCAGGCTTTTCTATACATCTTCTGAAATTTAGGTAGACGCTCCGAAGCCTCAACTCTTATACTCTGTGCACCTGCAGATGTAACATCACGTGGAAGCTGCCAAGGCTTATGGCTTGGACTCTCTGAAGCAGCAGCCTGAACTGTATTTGGGTCCCTTTGAGCCATGGCTGGAGCTGGAGCAGTTGGGATGCAGGGACCAGTGTCCCAAGGCTATGCAGAGCAGCAGGGCCTTGGGCCTGGCCCATGAAACCAGTCAGTCCTCCTAAGCTTCTGGGCCTGTGATGAAAGGGGCTGTTGCAAAGTTCTCTGAAATGCCTTTTCCCCCCACTGTCTTGGCTATTAGCACCTGGCTCTTTTTTACTTATGCAAATTTCTGCAGTCTGCTTGAATTTCTCTCCTGAAATTGGCCTTTTCTTTTTTACCACATGGCCAGGCTGCAAATATTCTAAACTCTTATGCTCTGCTTCCCCTTTAAATATAAGTTCCAACTTTAGGTCATTTCCTTGCTCATGCACATAAGCCTAGATTGTTAGAAGCAGCCAGGCCAAATCTTGAATGCTTTGCTGCTTAGAAATTTCTTTTGCCAGATACCCTAAATCATCACTCTCAAGTTCAAAGTTCCACAAATCTAGAGGGCAGGGGCACAATGCTGCCAAGTTCTTTGCTAAGGCATAACAAAAGTGAATTTTGCTTCAGTTCCCAATAAGTTTCTCATCTCCATCTGTGACCTCATCAGACTGGCTTTTTCTGTCCATATCACTATCAGCATTTTGGTCACAATCACTTAACCAGTCTGTAGGAAATTCCAAACTTTTGGTTATCTTCTTATCTTCTTCTGAGTCCTCTAAACTCTTCCAACCTCCACCTGTTACCCATTTCCAAAGTCACTTCCACATTTCCAGGTATGTTTATGGCAATGCCCCACTCCTTGGTACCAATTTTCTGTATTATTCCATTCTTGCATTGCTATTAAGAAATACCTAAGACTGAGTATTGTATAAGACAGGAGGTTTAATTGGCTCATGGTTCCATAGGCTGTACTGGAAGCATAATGTTGGCATCTGCTTGGCTTCTGGGGAGCCCTTCAGAAACTTACAATCATGGTGGAAGGCAAAGGAGGAGAAAGGCATCTCATATTGGGGAGCAGGAACAAGAGAGAGCAAGGGGGAGGTGTTACACACTTTTAAACAACCAGATCTTGTGAAAACTCTGTCACAAGAACAACATCAAGGGGATGGTACTAAACCATTCATGGAGGATCCACCCCATGATCCAGTCATCTCCCACCAGGCCCCACCTGCAATATTGGGGATTGCAATTTGACATGAGATTTGGTGGAGGCACAGATCCAAATCATATCAATTAATATATACATTTTTTACTTTTTCTTCATCATCACAATGTTCTAGTTTCCTTTTTGAGATCATTTTTTACTATATGCAACTTTATTGTTTAAAGTTATAGAGTCACTATGTAGTTGAAGACTAGAAACTATAAAATAAATTGAAATGGGCATGCTAAGGTGTCAGCTATGTTTCCTTATTAGATAAATAAGTTCTATTCACCTACTGGTCTTTTAATACCCAAAATTCAAATTCATGGAACAGCATACTTGAGAATTACCAAATAGGTTGATAAGGAATATTTGAAATTAAGATTGTTAAATCCACAAATGCCAAATATTTGTGTCATTATTTAGTTATTGTTCTGCCTGTTTCTTTTTTAAAAAAATGAATCTATTGAGTTGTATAGAGATGACAATATGATTACAGAGTGGAACAAGTAGATGAGAATAATACTAGGTACTACACTGAGCCAACAGCTTCTTGAGGCATCAACTGATTTCCAATCTGTAAATGATATTCTTGTGGAAAAACTGGAGAAATTGGAAGTGTGGGATTTTTCAGCTAGGCAGATGTATAGAAGGTAGAAGAATCTGAAAGACAGATGGCGGATGGATCAATACAATAAATGAAGCCTCCAGAGGCATGCTGCAGAAATTAGACCAGACCTTCCCATATTTTTGTATGAATTCCGTATTTGAGCATGACACAAAACTGGGAAGACTAGCAAATATTTAAGATGATAGAATGTGGGACAAATGATCTTAACAGGCTGGATCCAGGAGTTGAATGTTAAAAAAAAAAAAAATCACATTGATAGTAATAAAGGCAAAGTCCTACATTTATATTATCAAAACCAACCAACTGATCAACAAATGATACAAGCATGGAGTGTGGAGGAGTGGCTTAACAGAATTTCTTTTGGAAAGGATTTGGAAAGGAAAGGATTTAATTCACTCATTCATTCAGCCAATACTTATTCACCACTTCCTATGTGTCAGACACTATTCTAGAGGTGCATTCTCCAATAAGGGAGTTACAGTTGAACATTTGAAGTGCTATAGAACATTTACAATGTGGCTAGTTCAAATTGTAGGTGCTATAAGTATAAAATACACATTGCATTTCTGAGGCTTGATATGAAGAGAACATAGAATATATCATTAATTTTTTTATAATTACATGTTGAAATAATTATTTTGAATATATTGGCTATAATATAAATAGTGAAATATATTTCATGTGTTTCTCTTTTTCTTTAATGTGCCTACTAGGAAATTTAAAATTGCATATATAGCTCACATTACGTTTCTGTTGAGCAGTGCTCCTCTAGACTCTGAGTACACATAATTGAATAAAACAGACAAGGATTCTGTCTTCTTTCATTCATTCAGCTAATTTTTTTTTTAAATTTATTTATTATTATTATACTTTAAGTTGTAGGGTACATGTGCATAACGTGCAGGTTTGTTACATATGTATACTTGTGCCATGTTGGTGTGCTGCACCCATCAACTCGTCATTTACATCAGGTATAACTCCCAATGCAATCCCTCCCCCCTCCCCCCTCCCCATGATAGGCCCCGGTGTGTGATGTTCCCCTTCCTGAGTCCAAGTGATCTCATTGTTCAGTTCCCACCTATGAGTGAGAACATGCGGTGTTTGGTTTTCTGTTCTTGTGATAGTTTGCTAAGAATGATGGTTTCCAGCTGCATCCATGTCCCTACAAAGGACACAAACTCATCCTTTTTGATGGCTGCATAGTATTACATGGTGTATATGTGCCACATTTTCTTAATCCAATCTGTCACTGATGGACATTTGGGTTGATTCCAAGTCTTTGCTATTGTGAATAGTGCTGCAATAAACATACATGTGCATGTGTCTTTATAGCAGCATAATTTATAATCCTTTGGGTACATACCCAGTAATGGGATGGCTGGGTCATATGGTACATCTAGTTCTAGATCCTTGAGGAATCGCCATACTGTTTTCCATAATGGTTGAACTAGTTTACAATCCCACCAACAGTGTAAAAGTGTTCCTATTTCTCCACATCCTCTCCAGCACCTGTTGTTTCCTGACTTTTTAATGATCGCCATTCTAACTGGTGTGAGATGGTATCTCATTGTGGTTTTGATTTGCATTTCTCTGATGGCCAGTGATGATGAGCATTTTTTCATGTGTCTGTTGGCTGTATGAATGTCTTCTTTTGAGAAATGTCTGTTCATATCCTTTGCCCACTTTTTGATGGGGTTGTTTGTTTTTTTCTTGTAAATTTGATTGAGTTCTTTGTAGGTTCTGGATATTGGCCCTTTGTCAGATGAGTAGATTGCAAAAATTTTCTCCCATTCTGTAGGTTGCCTGTTCACTCTGATGGTAGTTTCTTTTGCTGTGCAGAAGCTCTTTAGTTTAATGAGATCCCATTTGTCAATTTTGGCTTTTGCTGCCGTTGCTTTTGGTGTTTTAGACATGAAGTCTTTGCCCATGCCTATGTCCTGAATGGTACTACCTAGGTTTTCCTCTAGGATTTTTATGGTATTAGGTCTAACGTTTAAGTCTCTAATCCATCTTGAATTAATTTTCGTATAAGGAGTAAGGAAAGGATCCAGTTTCAGCTTTCTACTTGCGGCTAGCCAATTTTCCCAGCACCATTTATTAAATAGGGAATCCTTTCCCCATTTCTTGTTTCTCTCAGGTTTGTCAAAGATCAGATGGCTGTAGATGTGTGGTATTATTTCTGAGGACTCTGTTCTGTTCCATTGGTCTATATCTCTGTTTTGGTACCAGTACCATGCTGTTTTGGTTACTGTAGCCTTGTAGTATAGTTTGAAGTCAGGTAGCGTGATGCCTCCAGCTTTGTTCTTTTGACTTAGGATTGTCTTGGAGATGCGGGCTCTTTTTTGGTTCCATATGAACTTTAAAGCAGTTTTTTCCAATTCTGTGAAGAAACTCATTGGTAGCTTAATGGGGATGGCATTGAATCTATAAATTACCTTGGGCAGTATGGCCATTTTCACGATATTGATTCTTCCTATCCATGAGCATGGTATGTTCTTCCATTTGTTTGTGTCCTCTTTGATTTCACTGAGCAGTGGTTTGTAGTTCTCCTTGAAGAGGTCCTTTACATCCCTTGTAAGTTGGATTCCTAGGTATTTTATTCTCTTTGAAGCAATTGTGAATGGAAGTTCATTCCTGATTTGGCTCTCTGTTTGTCTGTTACTGGTGTATAAGAATGCTTGTGATTTTTGCACATTAATTTTGTATCCTGAGACTTTGCTGAAGTTGCTTATCAGCTTAAGGAGATTTTGGGCTGAGACAATGGGGTTTTCTAAATATGCAATCATGTCATCTGCAAACAGGGACAATTTGACTTCTTCTTTTCCTAACTGAATACCCTTGATTTCTTTCTCTTGCCTAATTGCCCTAGCCAGAACTTCCAACACTATGTTGAATAGGAGTGGTGAGAGAGGGCATCCCTGTCTTGTGCCAGTTTTCAAAGGGAATTTTTCCAGTTTTTGCCCATTCAGTATGATATTGGCTGTGGGTTTGTCATAAATAGCTCTTATTATTTTGAGGTACGTTCCATCAATACCTAGTTTATTGAGCGTTTTTAGCATGAAGGGCTGTTGAATTTTGTCAAAAGCCTTTTCCACATCTATTGAGATAATCATGTGGTTCTTGTCTTTGGTTCTGTTTATATGCTGGATTATGTTTATTGATTTGCGAATGTTGAACCAGCCTTGCATCCCAGGGATGAAGCCCACTTGATCATGGTGGATAAGCTTTTTGATGTGTTGCTGAATCCGGTTTGCCAGTATTTTATTGAGGATATTTGCATCGATGTTCATCAGGGATATTGGTCTAAAATTCTCTCTTTTTGTTGTGTCTCTGCCAGGCTTTGGTATCAGGATAATGTTGGCCTCATAAAATGAGTTAGGGAGGATTCCCTCTTTTTCTATTGATTGGAATAGTTTCAGAAGGAATGGTACCAACTCCTCCTTGTACCTCTGGTAGAATTCAGCTGTGAATCCATCTGGTCCTGGACTTTTTTTGGTTGGTAGGCTATTAATTATTGCCTCAATTTCAGAGCCTGCTATTGGTCTATTCAGGGATTCAACTTCTTCCTGGTTTAGTCTTGGGAGAGTGTAAGTGTCCAGGAAATTATCCATTTCTTCTAGATTTTCCAGTTTATTTGCGTAGAGGTGTTTATAGTATTCTCTGATGGTAGTTTGTATTTCTGTGGGGTCGGTGGTGATATCCCCTTTATCATTTTTAATTGCGTCGATTTGATTCCTCTCTCTTTTCTTCTTTATTAGTCTTGCTAGTGGTCTGTCAATTTTGTTGATCTTTTCAAAAAACCAACTCCTGGATTCATTGATTTTTTGGAGAGTTTTTTGTGTCTCTATCTCCTTCAGTTCTGCTCTGATCTTAGTTATTTCTTGCCTTCTGCTAGCTTTCGAATGTATTTGCTCTTGCTTCTCTAGTTCTTTTAATTGTGATGTTAGAGTGTCAATTTTAGATCTTTCCTGCTTTCTCTTGTGGGCATTTAGTGCTATAAATTTCCCTCTACACACTGCTTTAAATGTGTCCCAGAGATTCTGGTATGTTGTATCTTTGTTCTCATTGGTTTCAAAGAACATCTTTATTTCTGCCTTCATTTCGTTATGTACCCAGTAGTCATTCAGGAGCAGGTTGTTCAGTTTCCATGTAGGTGAGCGGTTTTGATTGAGTTTCTTAGTCCTGAGTTCTAGTTTGATTGCACTGTGGTCTGAGAGACAGTTTGTTATAATTTCTGTTCTTGTACATTTGCTGAGGAGTGCTTTACTTCCAATTACGTGGTCGATTTTGGAGTAAGTACGATGTGGTGCTGAGAAGAATGTATATTCTGTTGATTTGGGGTGGAGAGTTCTATAGATGTCTATTAGGTCTGCTTGCTGCAGAGATGAATTCAATTCCTGGATATCCTTGTTAACTTTCTGTCTCGTTGATCTGTCTAATGTTGACAGTGGAGTGTTGAAGTCTCCCATTATTATTGTATGGGAGTCTAAGTCTCTTTGTAAGTCTCTAAGGACTTGCTTTATGAATCTGGGTGCTCCTGTATTGGGTGCATATATATTTAGGATAGTTAGCTCTTCCTGTTGAATTGGTCCCTTTACCATTATGTAATGGCCTTCTTTGTCTCTTTTGATCTTTGATGGTTTAAAGTCTGTTTTATCAGAGACTAGTATTGCAACCCCCGCTTTTTTTTGTTTCCATTTGCTTGGTAAATCTTCCTCCATCCCTTTATTTTGAGCCTATGTATGTCTCTGCGTGTGAGATGGGTCTCCTGAATACAGCAGACTGATGGGTCTTGACTCTTTATCCAGTTTGCCAGTCTGTGTCTTTTAATTGGAGCATTTAGTCCATTTACATTTAAGGTTAATATTGTTATGTGTGAACTTGATCCAGCCATTATGATATTAACTGGTTATTTTGCTCGTTAGTTGATGCAGTTTCTTCCTAGCCTCGATGGTCTTTACATTTTGGCATGTTTTTGCAATGGCTGGTACCGGTTGTTCCTTTCCATGTTTAGTGCTTCCTTCAGGGTCTCTTGTAAGGCAGGCCTAGTGGTGACAAAATCTCTAAGCATTTGCTTATCTGTAAAGGATTTTATTTCTCCTTCACTTATGAAACTTAGTTTGGCTGGATATGAAATTCTGGGTTGAAAATTCTTTTCTTTAAGAATGTTGAATATTGGCCCCCACTCTCTTCTGGCTTGGAGAGTTTCTGCCGAGAGATCTGCTGTTAGTCTGATGGGCTTCCCTTTGTGGGTAACCCGACCTTTCTCTCTGGCTGCCCTTAAGATTTTTTCCTTCATTTCAACTTTGGTGAATCTGGCAATTATGTGTCTTGGAGTTGCTCTTCTCGAGGAGTATCTTTGTGGCGTTCTCTGTATTTCCTGGATTTGAATGTTGGCCTGCCCTACTAGGTTGGGGAAGTTCTCCTGGATGATATCCTGAAGAGTGTTTTCCAACTTGGTTCCATTTTCCCCCTCACTTTCAGGCACCCCAATCAGACGTAGATTTGGTCTTTTTACATAATTCCATACTTCTTGCAGGCTTTGTTCATTTCTTTTTCTTCTTTTTTCTTTTGGTTTCTCTTCTCGCTTCATTTCATTCATTTGATCCTCAATCGCAGATACTCTTTCTTCCAGTTGATCGAGTCGGTTACTGAAGCTTGTGCATTTGTCACGTATTTCTCGTGTCATGGTTTTCATCTCTTTCATTTCGTTTATGACCTTCTCTGCATTAATTACTCTAGCCATCAATTCTTCCACTTTTTTTTTCAATATTTTTAGTTTCTTTGCGCTTGGTACGTAATTCCTCCTTTAGCTCTGAGAAATTTGATGGACTGCAGCCTTCTTCTCTCATCTCGTCAAAGTCATTCTCCGTCCAGCTTTGATCCGTTGCTGGCGATGAGCTGCGCTCCTTTGCCGGGGGAGATGCGCTCTTATTTTTTGAATTTCCAGCTTTTCTGCCCTGCTTTTTCCCCATCTTTGTGGTTTTATCTGCCTCTGGTCTTTGATGATGGTGATGTACTGATGGGGTTTTGGTGTAGGTGTCCTTCCTGTTTGATAGTTTTCCTTCTAACAGTCAGGACCCTCAGCTGTAGGTCTGTTGGAGATTGCTTGAGGTCCACTCCAGACCCTGTTTGCCTGGGTATCAGCAGCAGAGGCTGCAGAAGATAGAATATTTCTGAACAGCGAGTGTACCTGTCTGATTCTTGCTTTGGAAGCTTCCTCTCAGGGGTGTACTCCACCCTGTGAGGTGTGGGGTGTCAGACTGCCCCTAGTGGGGGATGTCTCCCAGTTAGGCTACTCAGGGGTCAGGGACCCACTTGAGTAGGCAGTCTGTCCCTTCTCAGATCTCAACCTCCGTGTTGGGAGATCCACTGCTCTCTTCAAAGCTGTCAGACAGAGTGCTTCGCGTCTGCAGAGGTTTCGGCTGCTTTTGTTGTTATCTGTGCCCTGTCCCCAGAGGTGGAGTCTACAGAGACAGGCAGGTTTCCTTGAGCTGCTGTGAGCTCCACCCAGTTCGAGCTTCCCAGCAGCTTTGTTTACCTACTTAAGCCTCAGCAATGGCGGGCGCCCCTCCCCCAGCCTCGCTGCTGCCTTGCCGGTAGATCACAGACTGCTGTGCTAGCAATGAGGGAGGCTCCGTGGGTGTGGGACCCTCCCGGCCAGGTGTGGGATATGATCTCCTGGTGTGCCTGTTTGCTTAAAGCGCAGTATTGGGGTGGGAGTTACCCGATTTTCCAGGTGTTGTGTGTCTCAGTTCCCCTGGCTAGGAAAAGGGATTCCCTTCCCCCTTGCGCTTCCCAAGTGAGGCAATGCCTCGCCCTGCTTCAGCTCTCGCTGGTCGGGCTGCAGCAGCTGACCAGCACCGATCGTCCGGCACTCCGCAGTGAGATGAACCCAGTACCTCAGTTGAAAATGCAGAAATCACCGGTCTTCTGTGTCGCTCGCGCTGGGAGTTGGAGACTGGAGCTGTTCCTATTCGGCCATCTTGCTCCGCCCCCTCATTCAGCTAATATTTATTGAGCACTTATTAGGTGTCAGGCACCATTCTTTTAGGGTGATACATTCCAACAGGAGGAAGATAAATCATAAAAAGTAGCCAAATAAATAAAAAAGATCTTTTCACTTAGTATGCAGTGAAGTGATAAAAATACAACAGAGTGGTTGTGGGGAGGGACAGTCATTTATATTGTGAGGCTGGGGAAAGTCTCACTGTAAAGGTGCCATTTGAGCTGAGACCTGAGTCACCAAGAAGGAGCCACACATTAAGAAAACTGGGGTGAGAGCCTTGCACTCACAGGAAACACCAAGTACAAAGGTCCTAAGGTAGGAACAGTGACAGGGCCAGTAGTCTGGGGGCATTACAGGCTGTAGCAAGGAGTTTGGCTTTTATTTTAAGGCAATGTGAAGTCATTGGAGGCTATAAATCAGGTGAGTGACAGGATCAAATGTAAATTTTTAAAAGATTATTCTGTTTAAAAAGGGAAAAGTAGAAACAAGGGTGCCAGTATTTTAGGCAGGAAGTGATGGTGACCTGGAGTAGGATGACAATAATGAAGTTAGCAAGAATCCAAGGACTCATAGTGTTTTGGGAGGTAGGGGCACTGAGCTTTATTGAAGGTTTGATGTGGTGTGTGGGGAATGAAGCAATCAGGTGCAAATGTAGCATTCCTCAGAGTGTGGTGTCACTGCCAGAAACAAGGAAGAGCTACCCAACTCCAAAGGCCAATGTGATCTGATGCTGTTCTGGTAGGGTTACCCTTCCCGAGGGTTGGGGACTTCATATCATGCATAGGAGCAATAGCTAAAGAAAAGACTTATTAACTAAGGGAGCGCATACCGAAGGATGCATGTGGGGCTCTGCATTTCATTTTTGGTGAGGACCCAAAGGAAGGAGGAATAGGAAGGCAGATTTGGTCTTCTTCCCTATTGTTCAAATATGACTGGGCTGACTCCTGGAGTGATCTCCATGTCACAGGAGGCATTCAAACGAGAACCAGATTAGAGGCCACCAACTGGAGGTCTGTGAGCTACATCTGGCTCATCAATTGTTTTCTTTGACTTTCACATTTTTTTCCCCACTTCTTAATTATTCAACAAATTGTCAGCCTTTCAAAAAATTAGCTTAAGAATTCCGAGATTCTTGTTTCTGTTGAGCAAGAGGGAAGGTCTGACCACTTCAGACCCACCTTCCTGCACTGTACCTGTTGGTCAGGTGTGAGAAGCGTCTGTGTCCCTCGGGGAGAAAAACCTTCTTTGGTTTCCTCTGTTCTTGCCTGGTCCCATTCATTCTCTTGACCCTGTAGGCATTGAGTTTATGACTCCTAGACTTTTTAGGAATGTCACAGAGGATATTCTAATTGTCTCTGGGAATTGGACAAGAAAGTCAGGATTTTTATTGCTAAAATTGAGATTTTTTATTTTCTTGACCGATACTTTGAGAACGGAAGCTCTCATTTATTCTAGGATCTTTCCACCACCAGCCTGTTCTGGGGTCATGCATGCTATGGTATGGATGGTGGCTTTGAATGCAGGCTTTGAAGTCAGTCTTATCTTAGTTCCAATCCCAACACCAGACAGTTACTCTATAACCTCTGTAGGCCTTGTTATTATCATCTGTAAAATTGATTTAAACATTTTAGTACCTTCCCCAGAGAGTTGCTGTGACTATTAAATGAAATAATGTATTTAAGAAACCTAGCTCATAGGCAGGGTAGTGGGGATGAGGATGTGGGGATGGTTAATGGGTACAAAAAAATAGAAAGAATGAACAAGACCTAGTATTTGCTAGCACAACAGGGTGACTATAGTCAAAAATAATTTTTATATTTTATAGTCAAAATAATTTTATAGTCAAAAATTATTTAATTATACATTTAAAAGTACTTAAAGGATACATAATTGGATTGTTTATAACACAATGGATAAACGCTTGAGGGAATGAAGACCCCATTTACCCTGATGTGATTATTACACATCGCATGCCTGTATCAAAATATCTCACGTAACCCATAAATATATATATCCACAGAAATTAAAATTTTTTTAAAATCGAAGAAGACCTAGCCCAAAGCAAGGCTCATAATAGGTACCCAGCAAACTCTATTATTAAATACTTATTGAGCATCTACTATGCCTCAGGCTTTTTGCAAAATTCTTAGAGTTGTCAAACTGTGAGGTGATCATTACAGTTCTAGTGTAATCCTCTCATTTTACAGCTGAGGAAACTGAGGCCCCAAATGGTGAAATGTTTTGCTCAAGGCTACCAAGTTAGGATCTGTTTGACAGAGACTTGGATTTAGGGCTTCTCTGTCGACAGTTGAATTCCGTCTATTGTTTGCCCAGTCGTTTCCTGGTCAACTTCTCCTCCAACCTCTCTTCCCACTCAATTCAACAAGTTTTTATTGAGTATCTACCACATTCTTGGAGTCAGTTAGATGTAGAACAGTGGTTCTCAATTGGAGGGTAAGTCATCCAGGGGACATTTGGAAATGTCTAATGACATACTTGTCACAACTGGGTGGGTACTACCAGTATCTAATGGGTAGGGGCCAGGGATGCTGCTAAACATCCTACAATGTTCAAGACAGCCCCTGGCAATTATCTGGCCCTAAAAGTCAATAGTGCTGTTAAACCCTGATGTAGATGATATACAGATAAGTTAAACTTTTTTTTGTTGTTGTTTGCTTGCAAAGGGTTCCTATTCCAGGTCGGGGAGTGGGGAGGAGGTGGTGGTGGATTACTCTTGGTACATTGTGATAAGTGCCCCCAAGAACATAAGTACCCCTGATGAATACTCTCTGAAATTTTGGACCTAACTGCTTTCCTTTAGACAATACTTAGAGCAAATCCACATGGGCAGAGTAATTATTAAATAAAATGGAGGGGGCCACAGAGCCAAATGAAGATACTGAGCCCTAAATTGAGCCTCCTTTCCTGGAGGCTCAAACTGGGAAGAAAACCTCTGGCTGGTCAGAGTTCCTTGGCAAAATCTTCCCTTTCCATTCTAGGCAATGCCCTAAGTGAGCAAAACCAAATCAAACAGACACAATATAGGCAATGTATGCATTTATTCATTTTAAAAACAAAGCCTCCACTCCATTATTATAATAATGTTCATTATAGGAAATTTGGAAAAGTATATAAAAGTTGAAGGCATAAATAATTCTTAATATTTTGCTTTATTTCCTTTCAATTTTTTTTCTTCCTATGCTTGGTTTTTTCCTTTGCATAGTTGTGATCATATTGAATGGATAAACTTGCAGACTGCTTATAAATTGGCATTCTTTCATTGTGTATGTGTCACTGCTATGGACATCTTTGTGCATAAAACTCCTCCTTTATTTAGGGTTAAAAATAAATTCTCAGAAGTGAAATAATTAGTTTAAAACTATAAGCAATTTAAAGCTTTTGATATATACTGAAAATTGCTTTCCCAAGAGATTATTTCAATTACATTCTCACTGACAGTGTATGAAATTGCCCTCAAAAGTTAATCTTAAAAATCATGAGCTGGGTAATGTGATTTTAAGATAGTCAATGGTGAGATCAAGTTATGTATTTCTTGGAATAGATGAGATATATAAAAAGAGAACATAGTAATTTTTTAATGAGCTCTTGCTAATTTAACTTTCAATATTGTTCACTACTGAATTCAGTGTTCACAGCTCACATTTGTTACAGAAGGTTTAAATATCTGTTTTATAATGTTGAAAATACACTCTTCTGCATTCATAGTATAAAATCCTTACTGTATTTTAAATTTAGTTTTTTTGTGGCTGTGGCATTTCATACATATATACAGTGGTATTAATGTTTGTGATATCTCTGGTTTTGTGTGGCTATTTTATTATGTGGAGAACTGTGGATGAGAGTTTTATCTCTATTTCTTTTTCTCTCCTTTATTCCTTTTTTTTAAAAAAAATTTAGAAACCGCCAAGCAAACAACCATCCCTCAATGAATGAGATACATAATTTGCCTTTTCCTGTTACAAGTTGAAACACAAAAATGTTATAGCAAAGAAAAAGTATATGGTTCCAATTTTATGGTTAAATCTCTTTGTCTGCAGGACCAGAAAAAGCTCTTCCTTGAAGTCAGTGTAGAAATATGTTTTCACAACTTAGCAATAAACTGAAATTCTTTAAGGGAGCTTTTATTTTTCCCTCCTACTTCAATTATAAAATTGGAGATCTAGCCTCATAAAGAGAGGAAAAAAAATCAATGATAGACTGAGTTGAAAATATTTAACAAGGAAATAATTTAAGAGTGGTTCAACAAAGGGCATAGACTGCAGAAGAAATGTAAATGACTAATATAATATAAAAAGGTCGGCTTCACTAATAATGACATGCAGATTGAAATGAAGTACCATTTCCACCTATCAAATTGGCAAAAATAAAGATATTCTTCAGTGTTGATAAGGATACAGTGAAACACATTTGCAGACATTGCTGTTTGGGATGTAAATTCACATAAGCATTATAGAAATCAATTTAGCAATATGTATTAAGAACTTAAAAAGAGTTCACATCCTTTTTTACTCAATAATTTTTCTTTTATGGGGCTACTGTAAATTATTCAGAGATCTCTACAAATAGGTATATCCAAAGATGTTCATTGCATTGTTATTTATAATAGCAAGCTATTGCAGAACCTAAATATCCAACAATAGGAAACTGGTTGAGTACACTATGGTATAGATACCTTGCTACCTGGAGTGTGGTTCAAAGACCAGTTGCATTGCCCCATCCGAGACATAATGAATAAGAACCTGCATTTTAACAAGTCTCCCTGGTGATTCCTGTGCACAATGAAGTTTGAGAAGACTTGTTCAGGTATAGGAGAAAGCAGTTCCCCCCTGAGATTCATTATAGGGTATTTTTTTCTTTTCTTTTCTTTTTTTTTTTTAAACAGAAAACATTCTCAGCCGGAGCACACAGACTCTCTGATGGTGGAGGCAGATTATCTGTAGTTTTAGAAAGCTCACAGGTGATTCTGATTTACAGCCAAACATGAGAACAACAGATATATAATGTGATGCTCCTGTTAAATCTGCTAACCTCCCTGTCTGCTGCCTTCCACAGCACAAGTTAATTTAATGAACTGCCTTATGTCTTACATTGAACAATCATACCAAAAACCACATACAGGATTTGCAATACGGAGGCCACTGAGGGTACTTTCTAGATACTCCCTAAGAGCCAGGATAGCATTCCTTCCTCTGAGAACAATACCTGGCACATGAAGCTTGATGGATATTGTTGAAGGAATGAGAAAGTGGGCAGGAACTCCTATGGCTTGCACACCTACACCCTGACATTCTGTTTCTATACTGTTTGTTGTTAGGTAAGAAATATTTTTTAGGTTCCCTAAATCCAGGTTTCACTGGATTAGAAATTTATTGTCAGGTATGATTTTGATTGTATCGATGAGGATGCTGGCAGAAAATAAATGGCAAAGTTAAATTAGGAATTCAAGGTGAGTTTAATAAAGCACTGTTTACAAAGGTGCCAGGCAGAGTTAAAGGAAACCAGCCACAGGGAAGAAACAGTGGTTTCTTCAGCTGCCACCCTGAGGTTGAGGTAAGGGGTAAAAGCAGGGTGGGAAGACGGGCAGTGTCCCTTGGAGAGGGCTGCCTCATATGAGCTGAAGCCTAGTAAAGAAATGCAACGCATTAAGTAGGTCTTTATTTTCTGTATTCTGACGCATTGACAGCATGAGGCCTTGTTGACCCTTGAGAGACTGCCTCTCCCAGGGTTAGCAATTCCTGGAGTTGGCAAGCAATTCAACTGGGAGTACATCTTCTCTATGCAAACCAACCCATCCAGAGCCCAAACTCCAACTACCCCCTTTACTGGGCTTTTACACTCCGGGCCACCATCCCCGACATGATTACTCTAGGGCCAGGTACCAGACAACTAGGAACGGCTCCTATGCCCCAGAGCTCACTGAAATTATTCAAATGAGCCCATTCTAAACTTGCTCACCTTGCCTCTCCTGAGCCTTCCAGTGGAAACTGCAGTGAAAGCTCTTGCTCATGTGTCCCCAGCTCTCTCTGGCTCCTGAGTGACCCTGGTGCTTTCTCATATAACTCTCCTTTGTGGCCTGCCACATCTGCGGTTTCTAGGGAGCTGTGAGTATAAACACTTCTTCTGTCACAACCGTTATTTCCATGCCTGCATGCCTTAACCACACCTGATTAATATAAATCCCAGGTACCTGATTAGAGAACACAGCCAATCCAGAGGCACCTGGCAGGAAAAAGTGGAAGGGAATAACCACTTTGCTTTCCCTCTCCACCTCCTGTTAGTGTCTCAGCAAGCCAAACCAACCGGAAGCTAGTGGGCCAGGGAGCCCCAAGTGTAGCCCATGTATGTCAGGCTCTTGGGGCACAGAGGAGGGATAGGAAAGGTGGCAAGTGCACCTGGAGCCATAAGAGACAAAATCCAGCATAGCAGCGATGAGCCCATGACAGCAAGAATAACATGGAAGCAGCTCTTGCTTTCTGGTCTTCCTAGTCTCAACACATTGGCTAAGTGTATGAATCCGGTTTCTGGTAACATCTTTATCTTTGTCTTTGACTCACAACACAGACGGGGAGAAGACAGCAAGCAGCATTTTTCCCCCCATGAGTTTCTTGTCAAAGCATTAAGGTTTTAGGTGGATAATATCTATAAAAGACAAGAATTACAAACCACTTTATCAAACGAAAACCACATATGGAGTTTTCACTTGCCAATGGATATGTTCTGCTGAAAGCTCCAATTAGATGTGGTTATCTTTTTTTGGTCTTTTATGCCCAGAGACACAGGCAACAGACACTACGAATGTAGAACGTCATTTTCCTCCTTCATGGGCAGTATTGCCTTTGGAAATATCATAGATTCATTCTTGAATTTTTTTTTGGTCTTTTATGCCCAGGGACACAGGCAACAGACACTAAGAATGTGGAACATCATTTTCCTCCTTCGTGGCAGTATTGCCTTTGGAAATATCATAGATTCACTCTTGAGCTTCTAGCTCGTGCTCTTTGAACATAATTGTTTTGATGATGGGTAGGTCCCTTCATCTCCAGAGTCTACCTCTTTCAATTTGCAGCAATATTAGAAATTCTGGTGGAAGAAAGCCACGAGAAGACTAAAAGGGTTTTTACACAAATGAAAGAAGCTGAAATGGAATTGTCATTTCGTGCAGGGACTAGATTCACTCAGGGTAATCAGAACTACTTGGGGAAAACTCAAGTCTTTTTTGAGGGGGTGGGGTGGGGTCTCACTCTGTTGCCCAGGCTGGAGTACAGTGGTACGATCATGGCTCACTGCAGCTTCAACCTCCCTGAACTCATGATCCTCCCACCTCAGCCTCCTGGGTTTCTGGGACAACAGGCACACACCACCACTCCTGGCTAGTGTTTTTGTATTTTTTATGCAGATGGGGTTTTGCCATGTTGCCCAGGCTGGTCTTAAACTCCTAGTCTTAAGGAATCTGCCTGCCTCAGCCTTCTGAAGTGCTGAGATTACAGGCACAAGCCCCCACATGAAGCCTAAGGTTCTTTAAAGACCACAGTGTGATGCAATAGCATTTTCAAGCAAGTGAGGACATCACTGCAGCTAACAGTAGTCTGGATCTTGACTTAGCCTCTGCATATCAGGTGACCAACTTAATTCCTGGGCTGTGTATAGTGGCTTGGAATGCGGATACACAAAACTACAAGAAGATTCTAATGAAGTGGTACTTGAACTCTGCCTTACAGGTAAGTGGGGAGTAGTCCATTGGCATGAAGGTGAGAGCATAGAAATAAATAGCAGGATGGAGGCCATTTTTATGTATTTTAACTTCCAGTGCATCTTGTGCTTTAGGTGACTAATGCCCTCTGTGAACTTCTGCGAGTGGAACCAAAACTGTTTAATGAATAAGTGAATTTTAGTGCTTTATTTTTGTCTAGAGCTTCATTTGAAACAGATCATCATTAGCTTTATGGTTTTAATTGTATTGGAATTTCTTATTGTAACCTATTGCTTTATTGCCTTAGTCCATTAACTTGGGTGCCACGGAGCATAGTTTTAGAGCTTGTATTTATATCTGGACTAATTGCATGGATGCTTCCTTATAGGGTGAGATATTTTTCAGATAATCACAGTAAAAATCATCTGAACCCCTTTTCAAACTTCAGGGTTTGGGAAATAACCAAACCAAATCCAAAAGACCCTGAACATTATTCTGAACTTTTCTTACTTTGAAATACCTACCACTCTATCAACAAGGAATTGCAAAATAGTAATTCTTACAATATGTGTTGCTCCCACATGTTTTTCATTTGGCAGTACTGTGGGACACTTTGGTTGGCCGGCTCCCCAGTCAAAACCAGGTGGGTAATGGTCACAAACTGGGGGACCACGAGGGGAACTATACCTTGTTCATTAGGGCAAATGGAGATGGAGTGTCCAGGCCACTGGCTGAGGGCCTGGAATCTCAGACAAACTAAGAATGACCAAGGCCCAGCTCTTTTGTCCTTTGCTAATAACCTGGAAGGTGGAACAGCTGTTAACACCAAGTTGACCCAAAGCATTTCTTCCCAGGGTGGGAAAGTGACTGATGGAGACTCCAGCATGTTCAGATCACACAGGGTGTTTTTTACTTCTGGAGGAAGGAACACTGAAGTTAGAATTGGGCCCTTTGTAACCTCGCAGATGCTCAACAGCAGGAGTGTTTATAATGCCCATCAACCAGGCTTTCCGCTGCACCTGTTGGTGGACCAGCTGCAGAAAGCAGGTGTATCTGGGGACAGAGAGGACGGGTGACTGTGGAGAATGCTGAGGACTGCCAGATGTAGTCCACATAAACACCGGGCCAACAGCTGGGAGACAGGAAAGATGTGGATTTAATTAAAAATGATGTGCAAATTTGATTATTAATTTCAAGCCACTGTGTGAATGTAACATACATACATATATATACATATATAATATATATTTCAGAACGACTGAATGGACTGTGTTAATGGAAGCATGAGTTTCACTTTTCACTAATTCCGTGCACATTATCTTTTGCTCATTGGTCAACACAATTGTTCATCATATTTCCATGTCCATTGAAAAAAATTTTCCCAGGCAGGAAGCTGAAATTCTAGTTTAACTGTAAATGCTTTGCAGTGCCAGGAATACAACCTTGTCAACTTAAACAGATAAACTGAATCAGGTGGCCTCTGACGCTTGCATTTATAACTGGACTAACATGAATGCATTCATTGTAGCATGGGAGACTTTGACCACAACTGTGTGCTGTGGACTCTTATGAGATTGAGCTGACCTCCTTAGTTTTCATTTGCCATCTTCACCAAAGTTGAGACACAGCAGTGCCTTGTGAGAAGGGTGGAACCTCATGGGGCTATTGACACGGCCTTGCTAGACTCCATAGATGGGCCATAGGATATGTAGGAAGCCTGGGGAGAATTTGCTGTGGTTGGCTTTGGAAGACCAAGTGTGTTGTAGGTCTTATCAGTGATGAGTCTGGAGGCACGAGGCATCCATCATTCATTACTTAAAAGCACCAGGAGTGAGGATAATCTCTACCTCAGAAACAATACCTGATTGGACAGGGTTCCATGGTATTTAAACATAAAACTGGTACTGGCCAAAGAAGATAGTTACAATGTTTTGGCATCAGAGAGGAGGGCAAAATCAGAGGTCTGAAGTGTACTGTCTCTTGTGGTTTTCAGGTGACTCTCCCTCCTATCTTAATGTGTCACATTCTCCATATTCTTTTAGGACATTGGTTCTCATCTGAGGGCCCCTTGAAACTGTAGGCAAAATGTTGTATACACACACACACACACACACATATACACACACACACATTGAATTGCACATTTTTCTCAGTGGTGGTTAGTATGTAATTTTCTTTGGATTCTCAAAGTTCTCAAAAGCTTAAGACCTAAGGAGAGCAGTGTTTCTTTTTTTTTATTATACTTTTAAGTTCTGGGATACATGTGCAGAATGTGCAGGTTTGTTATATAGGTATACATGTGCCTATGTGTATAATATGTGTATTGTTGCTGCACCCATCAATCCATCATCTACATTAGGTATTTCTCCTAATGCTATCCCTCCCCCAGCCCCCCATCTCCTGACAGGCCCTGGTTTGTGATGTTCCCCTCCCTGTGCCCATATGTTTCTTCAACTCCCACTTATGAGTGAGAACATGCGGTGTTTGGTTTTCTGTTCTTGTGTTAGTTTGCTGAGAATGATGGTTTCCAGCTTCATCCATGTCCCTGCAAAGGACACGAACTTACCCTTTTTTATGACTGCATAGTATTCCATCGTGTATATGTGCCATATTTTCTTTATCCAGTCTATCACTGATGGGCATTTGGGTTGGTTCCAAGTCTTTGCTATTGTGAACGGTGCTGCAGTGTCTTTAGAGTAGAATGATTTATAATCCTTTGGGTATATACCCAGTAATGGGATGGCTGGGTCAAATGGTATTTCTAGTTCTAGATCCTTGAGGAATTGCCACACTGTCTTCCACAATGGTTGAACTAATTTACAATCTGACCAACAGTGTAAAAGCATTCCTATTCCTCCACATCCTAGGAGAGCGGTGTTTCTAAGGAGAGCAACTTATTTCTTTTGAGGAGATGTCTTCATGGCAAGAAAGAATAATGATAACAGCAGTAACAACAATAATAGTTAATACTTAACGGCATTCATGATGTTCCAGGCATCATCTGAGCACTTTTCATATGTTAGCTTGTTTAATAAGGCATCTGTAGTTGCCAAAAAGAAAACAGAGTATTGTGCCATACTTTATAACCACTCTTCCATGAAGGGATTCTGTTTCTGTAGCATGATTCTAATGCCTTCCTGCTCTGATTTTGAATGCCAACCCTTTTCAATGTTTATTTACCCAATGTATTAGTTTTCTATGCAGCATAAAACATTACCACAAATTTAGTGTCTTGAAAAAACACCCCTTTATTATGTCACAGTTTCTGCGGGCTGGAAGTGCAGGCAAGGTTTATCTGGGTTTTGTGTTAGGGGCTCCCCAGACATTAATACAGGTGTTGGCTGGGGCTGTGGTCTCATCCAAGGTTTTGTTGGGGAAAGAACTGCTTACATGCTCCACTTAAGATTGTGGGCAGAATTCATCTTCTTTTCTTCTTTTCTGCTGCCTGGAGGCAGTTCCTTGTGCTATAGCCCTTTTATAACATGGCAGCTTACTTCTTCAAAGCCAGCAAAGGAACCTCTCTCTCCTGTCTGATAAGATAAAATCTTATAGATGATCATAGGCATAATAGCCTGAGACTTATAATGTAACCTAATAAAGGGAGTGACATCCTGTCACCTGTGGCATATTCTATGGATCAGAAACAAGTCACAGGTTCCACTCAAACACAAAGAGGGAGAATTTTGCAGGGGTGTGACTCATTGGAGGTCACCTTGGGTGTGTTGCCCACTATTGAGTGTACACTATATGCTCAAAAAGTATTGATTGGGTGCCCACTATGTGCCAGCACAGCTTTAGGTGCTTGCTTGAAATATACATCAGGAAGTATCATTTTCCTTTTTAACTTTTCCTTCTAGTCTAGAGGGAGCATTATCTGCTTCCCATTTGTGCTGTGCCCACCTGCATTGCTGAGTCTTTGCTTCCAGCTGTGCTCCCAGCTTGGGGTGCCTTTCCATGTCTTCTCTCTCAGTTATGATCCTTGTCAAACTAAAAGGTGCAGCTCAAATACTGTGGCTTTCCTGAAACCTTTCCTGATCCCTTCATTATTGTGGGTGGCAATGGGAGCACTTAGTTGTACCTCTCCTGTAGCAAGCATTTAATTCTGAGTTGTATCATAGTTACTTGCGTAAATATCTATTTACTTCAACAAAGGGATCATGTTCTACATGTTGTCAATTTTTTGGCTTCATTTTCACATGGGAAGTACTAAATAAATATTTGTTGAATGAACTTCCCCCAAACAATTGACCCTACTTTTAAATTTTTTCCTTTTTCCAGAAATAAAAATAATCAACAATCCATCTTTAGCTTAGGTTTGAGTTTCTGTCTGTAAAACGGGGACAGAAAAGTTGCCTCTAGCTCTTTCCTTTTCTCTTCCCATTAGCCCCAGTGAACTACAGCAACGGCCCCTGCGGGACCCACCCAGGACCTGTTAGCTTAGCTTGAAAAGATCCAAAGGTGAAGGCTACGGAACCTCCCAATTTGACAGTGTTCTGGTTCTTAGTGAGGTTTTATGCCCCTCTTGCCCTGCATTTCCTTCCTGCCATTTTGATGCCTAAAGCAGAACTTACTGCTGAACAATCAGTCCTGGTCCTGCTGAAGAAGCATCGAGACTGGGTGGCAGACCGACTTTCTAGCCATTGAAACGAGTTTCCGGTGGGGCCTGTCATCCCAGCAACAGTTTAGGTGCTTCTGCTCAATGTGAAGTTGCATTTTATTTTCACTAATTCCTGACTGGATGTTAGAAATGGTTTGGCATTCAATTCTTTAGCTCCGTGTACGGCAACAAACCGTTTCATCATACAATCCATTTAAATAATTACCTTTCATTTTTGGGGGTGCTGTTAGTACAACGTCGATAAAATATAATCTAAATGGTGTTTTCTGATGCAGTGTTGCCTTTCTGTCTTCTTACCCTGGGGCTTATTACTTCCTGCAGCAAGATTTAAAAAAAATTAAAAAGCAGAGGAAAGGGACATTCAGGTAAAGCAGCAAGAAATATTTCTGACATTGGACTCTGCAAAGGCAAAGGGTCTAGCATTGATTTCTTACATTTAATATGATACTAAAGTGAACCAGATATTGCAAAGCTGGAAAAGAAAATAATCTGCATTAGCAGAATGGTCCTTTATGGATAATGTGGATGTGATATAGTTACTGTCCACTGCAGGCAGGATTACTGGCTGTCCTTGCAGTTGCTCTGTCTCTCCGCCTTCCCCAGGTCATCCATGTCCCTTTCTGAATCTCCCACGAATGAAAGGAACACATATCAAAACAGACATTCCTATAAGGCAACATCAGGAAGACTTGGGATTTACAGTTCATCTGGTGAATAATGCTTTATTGAGGTGGCTCTATAGAGACGGGCCATGCTCCAAGAGAGCCGAAGACAGAACTGGTCCTTATCTGAGCCATTCAGTGGTCCTTTGGCCATTCAAAAGGGTGTCTAGGGATGGCAAAGGCTGATGGGTCATTTGGAAAGCTCTCGGCATAAGTGGGACTGTGAACAAGTTCCAAGCTGGGTCTGTGGTAAACCATTTGTTCAATATTAAGAGAATGGTGATGGAAGACCAAAGGAACAGGCAGTCTGTGAAGTTAGGGAGTGTTCAGTGTCAGGGAACAGATGAGGATGGAGATTTCCTCTAGATATCTTGCTTGCATGTCCCTGCGACACCTTAATTTTTTTTCTTTTTTTTTTTTTTTGAGACAAGGTCTTACTTTGTTGCTCAGGCTGGAGTGCAGTGGCATGATCATGACTCGCTGCAGCCCTGACCTCCTGGGTTCAAGTGATCCTGCTGCCTCAGCATCCTGAGTAGCTGGGGCTACAGGCATTTGCCACCATATCTGGCTAATTAAACTTTTTTTTTTTTTTTTAGAGATGGGGTTTTACTATGTTGTATAGGCTGGTCTTGAACTGCTGGGCTCAAGCAATCCTCTCACCTTGGCCTCCCGAAGTAGTGGGATTACAGGTGTGAGCCACTGCCCTCAGCCATGATACAATTTTTTTAAAGCTTCTGGGGCTGATCCAGGGATAACAGTAACATAGGTTTAGTGGGGGAGAAGGGAATAGCCTTGACTTTAAGGAATCATCGTGAGTTTTCATCATTAACTCTCATTTAAAGAATTTCCCAATATCTCTGTATGTGTGCGTTTTTGTTAGAATACCCAGTTAAATAGGGCGAGTCTTAGTATTTGAATAGACTGGGACAAAGAGCTGCTTTCTGACATTTGTGTGTATGGGTCTCATCACTCTCCCATCAACCTCCAAACATTTATTGAACATTCAGTACACACAGGGGCGAGGTGGGCCTCCTTTCCTAGAATGACCACTCCATCTTTTCTGACCGTGGATAACAAGCTCACCCCATCTCTACCTCTGAAGTAAAGGCTATAGTAACTTGCAAATGACTAGAATGTCTCAGCATCCCTGAGTTATGGTTCACAATGGGGATATTAATAGTTTTGGAGATTAAATGAAGTAATAGATATTAAGCCCTTAGTTATTTTTGTTAAAGTTATTATTTTTATCATTACTGGTCATGGGCCAACTGCCTACTTGGATCTGACCTTAACCATGTATCTTTCACACCTTCTCTCTTGCCTTCCTGTAGAGCGAGGCTCATTTTTGTTTCTAGTGTAATCATGGATGATATATATTTTTTCTGTTTAATTATTTCTTTAATATTTTTCAAAATATAAATAACTTTTTTTTGCACTATATTGGAATATTAAAATGATTTGGCCCAAAAGTTTGAGGTTGAGTATGTATTTATGTCCTAATGGTCAGAAGAGAATATAATCCTGAAAATAAGTAAGTCTGGTAGACCTAGGGAGTGGTTCTCTGTGGGTAATTTCCCCTGCAAACCCCACCTCCCAGGGGGCACTTGGCAATGTCTGGGACATTTTTTTGATTGTCATAACCAGGGGGAGGGTGCTACTGGCATCTAGCAAGTAGAGTCTATGGATGCTGCTAAACATTCTACAATGCACAGGATAGCTCCCATTCATTTTTAAACACAAGGATGGTTTTAGCGATTGCTGCCATAACAAATTACCACACACTTAGTGACTTAGAACAAAACAGGTTTATTATCTTCTACTTCTATTGGTCAGACGTCTGACATGGGGCTCACTGGGCTAAAATCAAGGTGTCATCAGGGCTCCCTTTTTTTGGAGGCGCTAGGGGAGGATTCATTCCCTTGCCATTTCCAGCTTCTAGAGACTGCCCGCATTCGTAGCCTTGGGCCTGCCCCCCAACCCCCTCATATTCAAAGCCAGCAATCCTGAGTCCAGTCCCTTTCGTGCTTCAAATCTCTCCTGCCTCTTCCATGATCACATTTCTCTGACCATCTGTTATGCCTCCTCCTTCCATGGCTAAGGGCCACTGTGATTACATTGGGCTGACCCAGGTAATCCAGGATAACCTCCCTATTTTAAGGATTAGCCACCTTAGTTCCATCTGCAAACTTGAATTTCTTTCGCCATGTGATGTGACATTCACAGATTCCAGGGACAACTTTGTGGGGGCTACTATTCTGTCTAAACAGCCCAAGATAAAAAAATAATTCAGCCCCAAATGCCAAGAGTGCTGAGGTTGAGAAACCCTGTGTTAGAGAAAGCTTTCTAGTCTTAGAAGCTGGGTCTTTCACTCAATGCGGATTAAAGAAAAAGATAAGCTACCTTTAAACGGACTCACTTTTGAAGTGTTAACATCACAGCACATTTAATAATTTGGACAATTAGCATTAAAAGCCACTGCTGGCCAAGATATGATGATAACTTAGTCTATGCAGTGAGGAAGTGAAAAATCTCCTATTAAATAAATGAAGCAGCAGCTTCTGGTAACGTATAACAAACAAACATATGAAACATAATATTCATCTTTTCTTCAATGGGAATAACACATGACAAAAGTGAGCCTTTCTTCACATTGTTTGTTTGTAGAAAATTCATCTCCACCGAGGCCTTATGTTAAATTTGCTCTCTGATGTTAGCATTTCCAGGATGCACAGGGCCACTGGAGTATGTTCTTATGATCTTGCCATTTATTTACCTTGATACAAAACTCCAATTACTGTCAGAGAGGCTTCTTGTTAAATATGGTAAGATCTCCAGCTTCTGAGAGTGTGAATATGTATTTGATTCTCTGGGGTCAGGCTCAGATGGAAGTTAAGGCATAAGAGTTCTGGGGACGTGGGTACAAATTAATTAAATGTCTAAAGATAACCATGGAGGAAGTTTGGGCTTTAGAGAAAAGGCTGAAACTCAGGAAGAGAAGATTGTGTAGCAAGAGACTGTGAGGTTGGTTTTTGCTTCCACTGACGCCTTCTTTCCTGGTCTTGCGTGGGGTGTGTGTGTGTGTGTGTGCGTGTGTGCGCGCGTGTGCGCGTGCGTGTGTGTGTGTGTGCATGCTCATGCACACGTGCTTGCTCATTTACTCTAAGTATTACTGTGCTTTTCTGTTGCTTTCTTGTATCTTTCCATGCCTAAAGCAACTCTTGGATTATCCAAATTTGGGAATCAGAATATAGCATATAATTTCCAAAGACATCGGGGAGACTGTTCTCCAGATAAAATATTGGAATTCTCCTGATATATTCAAACTGTCATATTTAGTTACTGGCTTTCTTTGGGCAATCCAACTCTATTTTATTCATGGGCTATTCTAAAAATACAATCAAAGGACACCTACTGGCTACAAGCAACTTTGCTCATGTCTAGTAGGGCTGTGAAGAATGGTTTGAATTTAGTGCAGATGCAGGAAAATATGTGCTGTCATCAAGAGCCTATCACACTTTCAACTTATAAAATATCTTGACTGGAGTCTGGCCAGAGTGAGTGTGAGGTGGAAACTTTAGTGAGGATGAATGTATTGGGTCAGATAAAGTAAGGACCAAAGCGGATCTTCAGTAGACTATAAATTGAACAGAATGGGATACTATTATTTTTGGCTCAATAAGTAGAAAAATGTTACTATGCTTATCTTTTCTTCCATTTTTTGACTTGCATTTAGTCTCTATTTTAGGGTTATATATATTTTTTATTTCTGGCAGCCACAGAGACCTGCTTTGGGGAAGCACTGGAGTTCTGTGGTTCTGAATGTGAAAAAGAAATGATGCATCATTGTTGTTGCCATGCTGGGGAATTTTCTGGGGAAACATTTCCATTCCTTCGTAGAAATCTGTTCTGCGCTTAGGCCTAGGAGAATGATCATTTCCTAGGTATAAAGCACATGCCTGCAGCAGCTCAGTTATACTTTATAACCCCAGAGCATATAAACAATTTGATTTGGAAAGCCAGTTAAGTTCTTCCTTTGCATTCCATCTTATCGGCAGCGTAAGTTGTTTTGCCATCCTCCTCTGGTATGAAGAAGATAAAGGCAATGCATTTTTAGTTATAGGGGTAATGTGTTTTCAGCCTTATCTGAAGAAACGACCTTTTGCATGATTGTTATTAGCACATAGGGGTTGTAATATGTCAAAACCCCAAAGACATACCAAGACTCAAATGCAAAGTGATAGGAAAGATTTTGAAAACCACGGTGTAGGGTGGTAGTTTCAAATCAAAGGGTGCATCAGACTCTCCTAGCATGCTTGTTAAAGCACAGATTGCGGGACCTCATCCCCAGAGTTTCCAATTCAGTAGATCTAGGGTGCTGCCCTAGAATGTGCATTTCTAACAAGTTCTCAGGGAATGCTGCTGCTGCTGGCCCAGGACTGCACTTTGAGAACCAGTGGCATAGTTGGTAGACATAGGCTTAATGATTTTGAATCTGGCTTCCACCATTTCCAGCTGTTTAACTTTTGGCAAGTTCCTTAATCCCTTACTGCCTAATTCCTTGGACCAATGTTGCCTGGGACCCTGAAGTCCTGGGTCGGTGTCCTATTCATACCTGCTGAATCAAAATTTGCATTTTTTTTTTTTGAGACAGAGTCTCGCTCTGTCCCTGAGGCTGGAGTGCAGTGGCATGATCTCTGCTCACTGCAACCTCCATCTCCCAGCTTCAAGAGGTTCTCGTGCCTCAGTCTCCTGAATAGCTGGGATTACAGGCATGTGCCACCACCTGGCTAATTTTTGTTATTTTAGTAGAGATGGGGTTTCACCATGTTGGCTAGGCTGGTCTGAACTCCTGACTCAAGCAATCTGCTGGCCTCGGCCTCCAAAAGTGCTGGGATTCCAGGTGTGAGCCACCACACCCGGCTTCAAAATTTGCATTTTATCAAGATTCTCAGCTCATTCGTTTACACATTAAATTTGATAAGCACAACTTAGTTTCACTTCTTATTTTTATTTTCTGTAAAATGGGAATAGTACTTATTTCTTCCCAGGGTGTTCTCAAATGAAATGCATGTCAAGGGCTTAGCAGTAGTGCCTGGCACAAAATGTGCCCTCAATGAATGTTACCACTTAAAGTTATTAAGCTGATTTGGGATGGAAAAGCCAGCAAGTTCTCTCCTTATAGTAACGGGTTTGTTAAAGGTAAAATTTGTGTGTTTCTACTTTATTTTCACTTTTTTCCTTCCCTTTTTGCCCTTAAGCTCATCTTTTATGGGTTTCTAGTTTCTTCGGGCCCACAAATGTTGAGTGACTGTTGTGGGTTTGAGGGCAATATGTTTCCTATTTTACCCACTTTTTCACATAAGTCTTCTACTAAAGCATCTTCAATTATCTTGGGGCAGTGTGGGGAAATTCTGAAAGCAAAATTAGTAGTAAGTTGAAAGATGTGTCTTAGTCCATTGTGCTGCCATAAAGGAGTGCCCGAGGCTGGGTAATTTATAAAGAAAAAAGGTTGATTTGACTCACAATTGTGCTGGCTGGAAGGTTCAAGACTGGGCATCTGGTGAGGACCTAAGGCTGCTTCCACTCCTGCAGGAAGACAAAGGGGAGCCTGTGTGTGCAGAGACCACAGGGAAAGAGAGGCATCAGGCAGGGGCCAGTGGCAGGTTCTCTCAACAACCAGTTCTCATGGAAGCGGTGAGTGACAACTCACTCACTCCTGAGAGACGGGCACTGCATCATTCAAGGGGAATCCACCCCAGACCCAAACACCTCCGACCAGGCTCCACCTCCAACACTGAGATCAGATTTCACCATGAGATTTGGTGGAGCCAAACAAACCGTATTCAAACCATAGCAGCACATCTGACTAGCACTTTGGAAAGCGCTATGGGAGAAGGTCTTAAAGCCAGGCAGATTTCAATAGGATGTAGACACCAAAAAAAGTTGGGGATTGCCATTAGACTCTCTCCCTTCCCCTTTCCCACTCTTTCCCATTCAATTCTAAAATTGTTTTCAGAATTTTGTTAGGTTATTTTGCCCAACTATGACCTAGAAAAGATTGATGTGTCTTAAGAAGTTTTCTTTGCAATGAAGCATTTCAAGGTTTCTTGGGGAGGCTCAGTGCTCTAACTCCTGAAGACCTGGTCCAGCCAGGGTGGGCCTCTGAATCCTCTTTGTTTGCTCCTGGGATCTGGCTCTAAACAGCAGGTGCTCTAGCTTAGAGTGAAGGGTGTCACCTCTGGTGCTGTAATTAGTGGGCCTGGTGTCTGGTCTGGGACTAACATACCTTGGGCAGATTCCTCATCTTTAAAGGGGAATCCTTATATTTTTCCTGCCTCTATTCCAAGGTTGTAGTGAATACAATATGGAGAGATGCCTTGAATATCAACAACATTGTTTTATCATTGTCAGTTTTATCATTGTCTGTTGGGCAGACACCTGGGATGCAAGAGTAGAGCAGTCTTCAGAGAAATTGGAGTGCACTGGTGTCAGATGTCTGCTCCCTAAACTCTGACTGGTGAGGTTTTATTGAGAATGGTTGTGAAGACATTGGCTCATAAAGGCTGGGCGTACACACATGAAGAAGGTCTGGGCTGTTTCTAATTTCTGCAGTTTGGAGACTGGCAACCTCCTTTCAATGTTCAGCAGGTCAGACACTGCTGAGAGAAGCCTGAGGCAGTGACAGCTGCAGCTGACCTTGCAGAGAGCAGAAGCCAACTTTTTCACTGGATGAGCAAGCCACTTTGTCCTCAGTTTCCCTTTGGTGGAACCTCTGCCACCTGCCAAGCGCTGTCTGTATCCTGAATGCCATAGCAGGTTGTCCCATAGGGAGGGCAGGTCATAAAGGGTTAAAGAAGATACCATGACTTGAATTTAACAAGTCTATGGCTAGGGGTTCAGTTAAGACCACCTCTTGTTTGACCACCAACCAACATTCCCTGCTTCAGCTTTGGCTCCTTAAAGGATGTGAGAGGTCATCTTACTAGGAAGCTTTTATATGCCCATTTAGATTACTAAACAAACAAACAAACAAATGATATTTGACTGCAGCCCTGCTAGCAAGCCTTTCCTCTTAGGGAGAAATTATAGTTCTTGACTCTATCACATACCCTCCATGGCTGACTCCTGGTTTCTTATGAAAATTCCCATCCTTGAATTTTACCCCCTTGGGTTAGCTCACCTTCTTGGATAAGAACAGGTTTTCTTCTTTCTTGCATATTATCCTCGTTCCTGACTCTCCCTTGCTGCATTGCTGATTTAGATTTCCAGTATTGACTCCAACCTTCCCATCTGTCATCTCATCATTCTAACCTCTTTTACTGCAGATGCTGGAAAACAAAAAGCTACTTGAAAAGACTCCCTTAGAGTTCAGTTTCTGTGTACTATGTTGGTTCTACCTATGTACAAGAGTAGGTTTCAAAGCTGAGTAGGATGGAGTGAAAGGCAGGGTATGAGGCATTCACTTTTTGGTGTAGACCAGGGGTACTATGTTCTACACCACACCTTCCTGCTGGCTGCAGTGGCGATATTTTCCTCCATTGTGGCAGGACATTGGGAATTACTCCTGGAAGCTCTGCATTGGTGTTTTAAGCTACCTAATGCCTAGTAATGAATCACTTTGTGCTGAAACTAGCTAGAGTGGTTTCTGTTGGCTGAAGCTGAATCCTAACTGATATAATGACTGGATACTTGCTATCTTCCCCAATATAATTCACCAGCTTTCACACCTGTATTCTTGGCCAGCCAGCCAATCTTACCACTAGAACCACAGCACCTGTTATTTTGGTCTGATAGGGGTCTTCCCCCTTATTTTCAGGAACATTTCCTGGCATGAGCTCTGCTGCTACCACCGCCAATCAAGCCATGTCCTGGGGCTTGAACAATCAAAAGGTGGTACTGAACAGAAATTGTTTAAATTCAGGATGTGAATGGATGAGTTATCTGTGAGTTTACTTAGTTTCCTGGCCTAATCCTTTTTGGACGTTTCAAATGCATTGGTGTGTTGGAGGCTGATCAGAAATTCTCCACCTTTCTTTCTTATTAGATATCTGAAACTTTCAAGACATCTGAAATTGTTCACTCATTCATTTATCGTATTTTAAAAACATTACCTTTTTAAGCAAATGAGAAGGGCACTATATTAGTCTGCTCTCACGCTGCTAATAAAGACATACCGAGACTGTGTAATTTATAAAGGAAAGAGGTTTAACTGACTCACAGTTCCACATGGTTGGGGAGGCCTCATAATCATGGCAGAATGCAAATGAGGAGGAAAGTCATGTCTTACATGGTGGCAAGTAAGAGAGCTTGTGTAGGGGAACTCCCATTTATAAAACCATCAGATCTCATGAGACTTATTCACTACCATGAGAACAGTATGCGGGAAACTGCCCCCATGGTTCAATTATCTCCACCTGGCCCCACCCTTGACATGCGGGGATTATTACAATTCAAGGTGAGATTTGGGTGGGGACACAGCCAAACCATATCAGGCACTTTTCAAAAATGGCTGCATATGCAATTTTCTAGGTGTATTAAATAGTATCCCTAAGGGAATCTTTTCTGAAGAATTGAATGTATGTGTAGAGGAGTAAATAAAGTGAGGACATTTGAGGAATCAGGCATATCAAGGAACATCCAGAGTCACACTGAGGACTCTGACTTGAACTTTGTAGTTGTGGATTTTTCGGGTGGGGTCTGTTCCACTGGTGCAAAAAAAAAATCTCAAAAAAGTTCAGAGCCTGTCCATCAAAGCCTGTTGGAAGAGGGTGCTTGGTGATATGTCTTGGTTAGAGAGGGGTTCTATATATGCAAAACACACACACACACACGTGTACATACACACTTGAGTTGTTCCTTTCAAGGGCGTAACAGTCTTTGCCTTTCATCACAATCCATTCCTGGAAATTCTGTTATAAAGCAGTCACATTTTCCCATAAGAACAATATAATAATTGGGCATTGCAATCCTGACCAAAGACTTGCCATTAAATAAACCATAGATGTGGTAAAAATATGTCGTAAAAGCAAAGATGCGACAGCTGTAAACCTTTGTAATAATTTTAAAGAATAAAATTACGCTCTGTCATATAAATGGGCTCAAATATACTATACACATTGATTATATAAGAAATTTCAATGAACTATAAAGTCTATATAACATAAAAAGTACAAATCTAGTGCATCATAAATTTGACCTAAAACTAATATTCTAGCTATAATAAACATTAAACATTTAATTAAGAATCATTTTTCTTTCCTTCTTGAAAGTGAAGAAGACATGTACTACTATATGATTCAAACAGCCTAGGTTTCTCGACAAGAGCCAACCATATGCCTTCTTATCTCAGTGAACTTCCCTTAACAAGTAGAGGCATTACAGAAAGCCTCCCAATGACCTTGACACCATAGCCCATGGAAACACTTATTGCCACTAGACAGCAAGTTTCAAACTACTGAATGGGGGAAATGTGGGTATTATAAAGGATGATATAGTTTTGTTCTAAGGCATGCTGAATGAATGGATAGTTACATTGGAAAAAGTGAGGTCTGAGGGCTGCATTGGTATAGTTTTGAGACTTGAGCTTGCTGTAAACTCTAGAGTTTTCTGTTAACAACACATTTCATGTTTATTCAATGCTTTAGTACTTAATGACTTAGAAAGAACATCCACACCTTCAGTAGCCATATGGTGCTCTTCAGTTTCTCTTTAGAAGAGCAAGTTCAAGAGATGTCAACAGCTCTGCCACTATTTTCTTAATAAAGCAAAATTGAAAAATCACTAAAAATAACATTAGCTCATTTCTGTTAAATATAACCCTTGAGTATGTGTTGTAATGCCGTGCTTTCTGGTTCACAGCTTCTCGTACCTGGAGTAGTGCCTGGCATGTGATTGGTGCTCAATAGATATTTGTTGAAACAAAGAAATAAAAAAGAGAGAGAGAAGGAGGAATAAAAAATTTCTCAAATATGAGCTTTAACTACTACAGGGCTCCCAGGACAAACCTTAGAGTATGCTTACAGAGAGGATGCCTTGAGTAAGTCAGAAAAACTGGACTCCCAGGAGTGGTTCAGGGTAGTCCATCCAGCAGAAGAATAACCAGCCAATTCAAATTCAAATTCAGCAAGGTGAATATAGAGGAAATCAGTTGAGTAGAATCCAGGGTCAGGCAGTTTAAGAACCAATATGATTCAAGAAATTAGGTGAGATACGCATCATCTGCCCCGTCTTTCTCATTTAGGCTCCCCAGATATTCTTGTCCAATCCATTCTTCTCATCCACTTCAACTTGCACCTATAATCCAATAATCCTTAAACCCATCTTTTGAGTCCAACCTCTCATCTCAGCCCTAGAGCCTTATATATGAATATCTACTGGATATATCTGTCTGACTCTCCCAAAGATACCTCAAAATCACCTTATTCAGTACTAAATTTGTTTTGCCTTTTCTCACTCCAAATGTGAATATCTTTCTACTTTTACTTTCTTGGTGAAAAGCTAAAATCTTCCTTCATTGGACTTTCTTGAGTTAAAGAGAAGTGTGTCTGAACAAGTTTGAATTCTTTTCACTGCTGTCATCCTGTCTTAGTTTTCAGGTGAAAGGCACTCAGCATCCAGGGTCTTGGCTAGCAGGTTCTGTTGTGTTGTTCTGTATGCTGGAAACAATTTCTTAAGAGCTATACATACTGGGAATCATACCATTTTGGAAAAAGCCTCTTGCAGTGTGTATCAATGGTGTTTTCAACACATTTTAAGAATAGACTTGTGGTGTTAAAGTGGATTAACTCTGGGGAGGGTGGCTGAAGGAAGATTTAGGAAATGCCTGGGACTGAGGTGTTTCCTGGGATACAGAATGTTCAGTGTTAAAACCAGGACAGGCTTGGGCAAGCTGGTGTGGCTGGTCATCCTATGAAGGAATGTTTTCCTTACTTTAAGAATAGGAAGAAAGTCAATAAAAGTGATGCGTAGAAAATCTGGTGGTTGACATAAAGTCTTTTTGGCCATATCAACACATAAGAGTGACAATACTATTTTTATATTAACTTGTTTAGATATTGAGAATCAATAGATTTGTAATGCTGTACCATTTAAAAGCATTTTCACTGATAGAAGATACAGATTTGTGAAAGTATTTACTGTTGAATTAATGAGCTGCTTGCCTATATCCAGATAATTAATACAGAGAATAAAAAGGAATATTTAAAAATATTAATATTCTCTATTCAGGCAAATATTCCATCCACTACAATGGGCATTTTGAATTACTTAAAAATAGTTGGCTTTTATGGTCAACTGGCTATAGCTATGTTACTGGTAATAAACCATAAATCTTAATGCATCACCTTTTGAGACCAACAGGGATGATATTTTAAGGTAAAGAGAATATGGAAGAATTTATACAGCATGCCAATTTCATTGTAATTCTTATTAATAAATTAGCAAGGAAGAGGTAGCAAAACGATGAATTGCTGGAATTCATTAAATTGAGAATAACTCTCTTTGTGCTTGAGCCAATTATTTCTAAGATAGAGTGCTTGGAGGAGGCAGTAATATCCAGAGCTAAGATATCATAAAAGTGGGGGAAAAATCACTAGTGGGACATCATAGCAGTGACCGTCATCTAGGAATTATAATCCTAGTTAAAGGCTAACTGAAAATGAACTTGCCCAATTTCCCAGAAAGCTCACTTTGTATTTTAGTGGTTAAGTGTGGAGATTGCCTGGGTCCTCATTATGTGTGAAACCTTGTGCATTTTAGCTATACTCTTCAAGCCTTGATTCTTCCATCTGTAAAATTAGAGTAGTTACCTCTTGAGCTGTTGGGTTGAGACAATGAATATACAATTGTTAACGGGATGCCTTAAAGTGTTAGTTGATTTTATTTCGCATTATACATTATTATATATTAAGTATAATATAATGTATAACTGTTATGTGTAATATATTTATAATGTATTTGAGCTGCTATAACAGAATCCTATAGACAGGGTGGCTTAAACAACAGACATTTATTTCTCCCAGTTCTAGAGGCTGGGAAGTCCAAGATCAAGATGCCAGCAGTTTTGGTTCTTGGTGAAGGCTCTCTTCCTGGCTGTATTCTCACATAGTGGAAAGAGAGAAAGCTCTGGTGTCTCTTTCTCTCCTTATAAGGGCATAATCCTACCATGGGGCCTCTACCTTCATGATCTCATCTAAATCTACTTTCCAAAGGCCCCATATCCTAATATTATCACATGGGGGATTAGGGCTTCAACATATGAATTTTAGAAGGGACAAAAATTCAGTCCTAGACGTATGAAATATATTACATAATAAAAAATAACAAAACTAATATATGTTAGTTATTATTATTAAATAAATTTTGGGATTCTTAGTGCTGAGATCTGCAATTGAACAATATGTCAACACAATTGACATCTTGTGTTACATTAGGATAGTTGGCAATCTTTTTTTTTTAACCATTATTTTTCCTTTACTTTAAGCATGCCCTGACTTTTATGGTTTGAAGGATCACATATTACCAAAAGTGAGTTAAATGTATATCTAGTGATTAGAAAGACAGAAACTTAGACAAACATCATTTTGGGGGAAAATAAAATCTCATAGCAAATGCATTCATTGAGTTCTGGATAGTAAGCCTTGTGAAAGTTTACCATTCCTTAGTGTAAAAGATTCTATGTCTTTTTTGAGAGCTATCAAATGGAAAACTCTGTGGTGGCCTGGCACTGTGTTTGAAAACGCAAGATCTTTGCAATTTGCATCCTCTTGGTGAAATGTCAGCAGTTCTTCAAAATATTTAATGACAGGAATAAATTAAAGAGACCTCATTTCAAATCAGTAGCTGATTGCCATTAACAATGGATGCCTAAACATGACTCTGGGTCACTAATTTACCAGTAGTCTCTTTACAGGCACACACAAGCATTAGTCAAAGATTAAGAGTGGATTGTAAGAAGTGATGAACTGAATGAATGTCTGATAAATATAGGCAATCCTCATGCCTGAAGGGCTTGGTTATGTGTTTCACAACAGAGATGAAGAACGAATACATTTGATGAAGTTTGACCCAGGCTGGTGAGATGATCTGTTTCAAGAATTGGAGAAAGGAAAGGAGTCATGTCTACTCTCAATGGCGGGTGTTTGTTGAATGAATGCGTGAATGGTGACCAGTGCAATGGGGGTTCGCTCAGGGGAATACCTAGATGTACACTGATGCTCTTTCTCAGCAGTAGCCTTTGGATGAGGAAAGGAAATTGAGTTGGGAGACACCCCAAATCGAGGTGTTTTAGCCTGAAAGGGTGGAGAGAGCAAGTGAGCACATAGAACACACAGACTTGGCCTCTTCACAAGGGTCTTCACAATGGTCGGTAATCACAAGATCCATTTCCTGATTGGTGGTTCCTGGGGGAGGGCGTGAGGGGGCTTCGTTCCCTGCTGATAAAGTTTAATGTCAAGTGTAGACTGATTTGCTTTACCTCCAGGCCCTTTTTTCTCAACTTAGGGATGGCGGCTGTTTTTCTGTCAGACACAAGCTTCACTTAATGACTGTGTAGTTTATTACCCAGTAGGTCATATCCTGTATATTTTAAGAACAAACACCTCGGAGACTGTGACTTGGTAGAAGGAGATGACATGTGTCACTGCTGTTATTTTCACTACAGCTTGGTGGAAAAACTAATTACCTTTTCATCTGGGCAAATTCAGAGGTCAGTTTACCACTAGTATATCACTACATGACAGGGAACATGGGTAATTAGGTGGGATGTGTAACCTGGATATTCCATGGATCTCATTACATCTTATTTAGAAAGGCTATAATTTGATTGGTGGAAAATTAAGGCATCTTCTCATGGGTCATTTTATCTTTCTGCAATAATAATTCTTGGCTTGATTAAAAATTGATCCAGTGTCTTCAAGTGAATTTATTATTGCTGCAATCTATCACCCCCAGACAGATAATCTGGTTCCCATCTTTATCTGATTTGAAAAATCTGTCACTTATTATGTGTTGTTTTTTTCAATCATTTAAATTGATAACATTCTAGGAAGGCATTTGCAACCCCAGGTTTCTTGGAGAAAAGCTTGCAGACGGTGTGGGTGCATCCTTTTATGGTAAAGGATTGGATAATCTGTCAATTTTAATAAATCGATTTTGAATTGGTCTATGGCAACATTTTCGTTATTAAAAATAATCAAACCCCATTTTGGGGAGTGTGAACAATTGAAGGATAGTGGGAAGGCAGATTTGCTTCCCTCCTCCTCCCTGTCTCTCATAGCTTCTTTTGTTTAATCAGAAGACTTTAGTTCATTTATAGATTCCGAGACTGTAAAACTTACACTGAACTCTGGAGAGTCAACCAAAATATGTTTAATGAGCCTCGAGAAATTGCACAATATCAGTCCATATGCAAGAAAAACATTTTGAGTTGATTCAGGCATTCAAAGAGACATAATAAATTTAATTATTCACATTTTTATAGGTTCTTTGTACAATTCCAAATAAAAGATATAAAACTCTCAAACATCAAATGTATTTTTAAACCTTACCTTAATAATAATAGCATCTTTTATTAAGTGTTTACTGCATGTTGGTAAGAATATAGATACTTTATATGGGTTAGTTTATTTAGGTATCACAGCAACTCTATGGGTGGGGTTTAGGCATATAGAGGTTAAGTAATTTCCTGAGGTCACACAGGTGGTAAGTAAGCAGTGCCACCAAGATTTGAACCTTGGTAGTCTCACTCCAGAGTGTGTTCAGTTCCATTATTGTGCTGTCTCCTGCCTTAGAATTATCTTTCTGAGGCCAGATAGAAGGAAGGGTAAAGCCAACAATTTCAATAGGCCAATTAATAGATATTTATTAAAGATTGCTATAAATGGGGCATCATTCCTGGGTACTTGAGAGATACAAAAAATAATGTGACAAGATTTTCATTGATATAAATAATATAAATGAGAAAAGTTAACCATGCAGCAATCGCCTATAAGTGACATTTATCCCAAACTGACAACTGGATTGGAGCTATAGAGATTCAGAGAAGAATCAACAATTGTAGGTCCAGCAATCCTGGAATGCTTCACAGAGGAGGAGGGGTTTGCAGTGTGTCTTGACAAAAATTCTTTGCTTGACCAAACATTAGTGAGGCTCTTAAATCTTTTTTCCCTAAGTCCCTCTGTGCACTTCCTTGTAAAATCAAGTTGAACAAAAACCCTGCTAAATTGGTTTAGCCAGAATCCCCCACCCTCCATATCTAATTGCCTTCCATATCTGAGTGGGTTCCTTTACCATCCCCAGGTGATGTCTGATCACCCTGGCCTATCTTCAGCAAGAGTTTTGTTTAGTCAGAGTCTCCCTTACCCTTGATATCTCCTCTTAGTCATTTTCCATCCACCAACCCCCACCCTGCTCCTTGGCTATAAATTCTGAGTTGCCCACACTGTGTTCAGAATTGAGACCAGCTCTATACTGAGCTATCTTTTCCCTATAGTAATAGTCTTGAATGAATTCTTTTAATCACTTCAACTCTGATTTTTCTTTGATAGTCTTGAAGAACACATGGAATCTGGTGAGGCATAGAGAAGGTAAATGGCTTTCCAGATGGGAGGGATGGTGTAAACAAGCACTGGAATGGGAAGGGGTCAGATGATTTGGAGGATGGATGCCTGGAGCAGAAGACATGGTACTCCATAAGATGAAAGGCCGATAGGTCATCAAGGGCCAGGTGTGGAAAGCCTGAGCACTAAGGTGAGGGGAGTGGAATTTGAATAAGAGGCTGGGGCAAGACATTGGAAGCTTTGGCACAAAAGTGGGATGTAAGCAAGGTAGTTCCTAAGAGGGTGAGCTGAATATAGAACAGACTGTAGGGCAGACCCATGATGTCAGAGGGCTGCTGGCTGACCAACCTGCAAAAGGCAGACAATTTTTAGCCCTGGGGAGAAGTGGAGTGAAGGTCTTCAAAAGCATAAGACTGAGGCTGATGTGACTTGGCCTCACACCATGGCATGGGAAACTGGTACCCTCTGTTCTGTGTCAGCTCCCCACAACTGCTCAGCCCCATCTTCTGTCCATCACCTCCCATTTTGATTTCTCCCTCAGCTTGGATGTGCCTGGTTATCTCCTCACCCAGCCTGATCTCAGCCTCATGACTTGGCTTTCCTTTCCTGGCTACTTCCTTGGCTGGCTTTAGCCTCGACCAGAACCTGCCTCCATCTGTTACTCAGGTTTATTGAGACTCACGACTCACAAGCCTGGCTGCCTCCCCTGGCCATGTGCCTCATCAAGCCCAGCAGGAGCCAGGGAGACAAGGGAGGAGGTGATGGCCATAAAAATAAATCATGAGAGTGTTGTGAGGGGCCTACAATAGATCTTGATAGTGGGGCTTTAGAGGAAAGAACAGTTGCCATAAGTATGTAAGAAGTTATTTATTAAAAAATTTAAGGCCAGGCACAGTGGCTCATGGCTGTTATCCTAGCATTTTGGGAGGCTGAGGTGGGTGGATCACTTGAGCTCCGGAGTTCGAGACCAGCCTGGGTAACATGGTGAAACCCCATCTCTACAAAACATACACAAATTAGCTGGACGTGGTGGTGGGCGCCTGTAATTCCGGCTACTTGGCAGGTTGAGGCAGGAGGATTGCTTGAGCCTGGGAGGTTGAGACTGCTGTGAGCCCAGATTGCGACACTGCACTCCAGCCTGGGTGACAAAATGACAAAATGAGACCCTGTCTCAAACAAACAAATGTAAGTCACTATTAGGATCCTAGGTAGATAGAGCTCTCTCTGATTAATGTATAATGTATACTTTCATCTGATTTATAGTTTTTTTTTTTTTTCTTTTGAGATGGAGTCTCACTCTGTAGCCCAGGCTGGAGTGCAATGGTACAATCTTGTCTCACTGCAACCTCTGCCTAGCGAGTTCAAGCGATTCTCCTGCCTCAGCCTCCTGAGTAACTGGGACTACAGGTGTGTGCCACCATGCCTAGCTAATTTTTTGTATTTTTAGTATCGACGTGTTTCACCGTGTTTGCCAGGATGGTCTCGAGCTCCTGACCTCATGATCTGCCCGCCTTGGCCTCCCAAAGTGCTTGGATTACAGGCATGATCCACCGTGCCCGGCCTATAACTTTTATTTAAGAAAAAAAGGAAATAAAGGTTACATTCATTCACACGATTATTTAACAAATTATTGTTGAGAGCCTAGATTCCAGTAATAGGAATTCTACATTTTCACTTCTGGACGACTGAAAAAACAAAACCTTAAGTTTTATAGCATCTTATACTTTACATAGCGTTTTCAAATATATTCACTCGACGCTGAGGACATCTCTGTTGGTAGGTGCTGTTATTTCATTTTTTCAAGGGAATAAAATAAAATTCGAAAACATTTCCACTCAGAATTCCACCCACTAACGAATGGTGGGGTTTGAAACCTGGGCTTCCGGACTTGCTGAGCAGGACTCTCCACCATAATACGGCTGCCTGAGGAACCGGCTGGCCGGAAGTGTGGCTGTGGGCGGTTCACGGCCAGACTGTGATGGTGGCGAGGCACGGCCGGCCGCGTGACTGGTGAGTTGGTGAGGACGGGGCAGTGGACTGGGAGCAAGGCAGGACCTGCCAGGCGGACTGACAGGCTCCAAGGTGATTTTCCTCGGGATATCCAGAGTGTGGGACCTGGCCTTGGCTGGGTTGGGCCCGTTGTGTGGCTGCAATACTAATGAAGTGGAGGACAGCTGTGATGAGACGAGGGTGAGGGTGGGGTGGGTGGGGAGGGGGATGCTGCTGTTGAAGGAGTGTGCCCTGACCCCAGGGCAGCAAGGCCAGCTCTAGTCACACGGATTAATCAGGCAGGGTCCCTCACCTGCTGTTGAACATGGGCGCGTGGAAGCACCGGCTCAGGAACAGGGTGGCGCCGAGACGGATGCTTGAACGCTTATGTGCAGGCTTGAGGGCTGGGCTGGGCTGGGGACGGCAAGGGCTCAGGCGCTGAGCTGAGCACTGACAGGCTTTGCTTCCCTCTCTGTTTTCTCACTGCTGTGTGCGTTAGGCGGGGTCCGGGCATTTACCTTGTTTGGGTTTGGTGATAATTCCCTCTCAATCTGCAGCGACCGTTTTCGGTTTCATGGGCTTCCGGGTAGATTGCTTGGTGTATCTACTAGGCTCTGACTCTGCAGAGGACGCTAAATGCTGTGGGTTACGACGTTCAGAACTGGGTTCTGGAGCAAGCATATTGCTACCTGAATTCCTCCTCTTCCTGTTCTTTTTGTCAATCATAATACCTTCCACGTGCTTGCTGCTTTGTACGTTCCAAAACACTTTCATGCAAAGCACCCTTTAGAATGGTTTTAGAATTCCTGTTATAGAGATTGGAAGATATTTTTATTTACATTTCATACATTGGGAACCTGAGGCTCAAGGGCCGTAACACAGGAGAGGAGTAGAAAAAGTCTCACTCCAGGCCTCTTGACATGTGAGCAAGTGTCCGGCAGCACATATATGCTTCCTCCCTGGATTTTCATTAATTTTTTTGGAAACTTGGTATTGTAATTGAGTGAGCTGAGGTGGTGAGGGAGGCTTACTCTTGTCCTTTAACATTAGCTTTTCAATAATGCTGAAGATGATGACGATGATGACAAATCGCCTATTAGATATGACCATTCAGAAGTCTCTCATGTAGTTCCCAGCATTTCAAGGAATTCATTAAAAACCGACATGAACCCCAGGTGACCTCAGGTCTCCTAATGTGCCAATCATTCATCTAAGGAAACGGAACTAAATTACTTGTACCTGAAAGAAAGCCTTTTGCAAAACAAAGAGTATATACGCACCCTCACCTGAGCCCAGCAGTTACACTCAACAGTGGCAGTTATTATAAATGGCTATATTCCTACGGCAACCCTGGAGAAAGAAAGAAAATTGTGCAACCAATTTAATGAGGTGTGTGTGTAAGAGGGATGGTTAGCAATTTGTCTTTAACAATCTTGTTATACGGCAAGAGGCTCTAAGGGGAAAGAGAGAAAGAGAGAGACCGGGAGTCAATGCTCTATTTTCTAACAATTCTCAAGAGAAAGGAGATAAAGACCAAGAGAATTCACTGAGCAAATGTTTTCTCTGCGGCAACAAATGCAGGCTTCGTGCTTGCAGAACCACTAGGTAATATGAAACGAGAAGGGTTATAAATCTGGATTTAACAAAGGTTTCACCCCAGTGGTAATAGAGTTAGAGGGTGAAAGGTTGCATCTTGTTCAACCTTCTCTGGAATCATTTTCTATAATGCTGGCAAGTAATTTTGTGGCATTTCTGGATGGTTAACTGAATAAAAAGAAATACTTATTTGGTACTTGAACCACTATTAGCAAGGTGGGCAGTTGAAAATCTACCTAAGTATCCAGTAATGTTAAAATGAATTGGCAGAAAACCATTTTAATTGCATCGTCTAATGCCTCTAGACATGTGGGCACTTGTGTTCCCAGTGGTGACACAATATGGAGAGATATTTAATTGGGCACTTTTGAAAAGAGAGCCCCTCTCAGCAGGGACTACATCTTGGGCTCGTGCTTAGAAGACATTCAGCTCAAGAGCTGCCCTCGTGAGTTTTTCCTCTGCCCCTTTGGTTGCCTTTAGGTTCATCAAGTTCTAATTAGTTATTAATTTAGTTAATTCAGAAATGAAACATTTGTTGAGCAATTACTATGTTTCTGGCCTTATTCTAGATTCAGTGATGTTTAGAAAGATGATTACAACACAGTTTGCTATTAGTCCAGACTTTTTGCTCCCTTCACTGAAGGGGAACTTTTGGCAGCATCAAGGAGGTAATTCAGTGGGATTCTATCTTTTCAACTTCATAATCTCCATCATTTCCCCAAACCAATTCTAATATTAAAAACAATACAATGTTTTATCAATGTTAAGATGCCCTCTATTATTAAAAAACTGTTATTTTATGTACCACTTGCATAAAGACAAAATATCTAAGATGGGAGGTCTAATAGGAGACCTCTTCATAGGCAGGACACCAAAGAGCTATACACTCAGTGAAAGAGGTAAGGAAAATTCTCTAGCAGGGCCCGCAAGGAAACTTGCATGTCTCAGCCTTGGGCCTCTGCAGAGGGAAGAAAATGCAAATCTCTCTGAGAATCTGAGACATAATCTAGTACAGATGGAGCATCCTTAATCTGAAAATTCAAAATCCTAAATGCTCCAAAATCTAAAACTTTTTGAGCTCCAACATGATACCACACAAGGCAAATTCTACACCAGACCTCATATGATAGACTGCAGTCAAAATATTATCAAAACTGTTTTGTGTACAAAACTATTAAAAATAGTGCAGAAAATTACCTTCACACTGTGTGTCTAAGGTATATAGGAAACAAATGAATTTTGTGTTTAGATTTGAGTCCCATTCCCAAGAGATCTCATTATGTATGTACAGATATTTCAAAATCTGAAAAAATCTGCAATACAAAACACTCCCGGTCCCAAGCATTTTGGATAAGGGATACTCAACCTGTCAACCTGTAGTCACACAGGTCTAAAGTCCGAATTTACACCATTGGTGGGGTCCAATAATTCTCAAGCAGAGAAATCAATTTCCAGCGGGCTAAGATAACTTTGGCAGAAACAAATGCAAAATCATTTCTGGAAGAATTTGACTTTAGTTCAAGCCCACAGATTATAAAATCTTATTGATTATGTGATGCATTCTGATTTTAGGGATTATGAAAATGTAAGAATAATGTGCATCTAAGAATTGATGAACAGTAATAGTAATAATAATGCTTTTCATGACTCGTGTATTAACATAATTTTATGTAATTATTCTTTTCATTTGCTATGGACAGTGAAATTTTTCTGAATCTTCTGTAAACTGCGAATAAAAGCATTTTAAGAATTTTCTTGGCTGGGCATGGTGACTCACACCTGTTATCCCAGCATTTTGGGAGGCTGAGGTGGGAGGATTGCTTGAGCTCAGGAGTTCAAGACCAGCCTGGGCAACATAGCAAGACCTCCTCTCTACGAAAAACAAAACACAATAAAACAAAGTCCCCCAATTCCCCAAACTTTCCTATGTTTATTGATCTGTAATCAACAAGCTTGCTGTTCATATTCAGTTCTAAGAAAGTCCCAGAGTCTCTCCCCAAATTAGATTGCCCTCCAAAGACTTTCCTATAAAGAGTTGAGGGTACCCTAACTGAAACCTAGTTCTAACCGACTTAAACAATAAAAGGAAATACATGGTTCATGTATCCACGTAAGTCCACGGGTTAGATATGACTGGATCCAGACACTCAAATGTTCTCATCCAGACTTCGTAATTGCTCATCTCTTGCTTCTGCTTTTTCCAGTGCTGTGCTGGATTCAGAGCTTGGCCCTACGTGAGGCTTTCAGCACCCTTGGGCCTAAATCTTCATTTCTGTTTTCAGTAAGGAGAAAGCAAGCTTCTCTTTTCGACTTCCATCAAAAATCTCAGAATTGAGTCTCATTGTTTGGTTGGATAACGTGTCCATCTCTGGTACAGGAAGATCATGAGTTGGATCATTAGTCCATTTCTGGCATATCAAGAAGGTTTTGGGTACCCCCAAGTCATAGGGGCTGAGAGTGGAGAGGAGTGATTCTCAACAGGGGTGCAATAATAGAACAAGGGGGCTTGGATGCTGATCAAGATGGAAGTCATGAGTTGTATGCTAGAAACAGTGGATGTCCTCTACATGTCTTCCTTGTCCTGGAGGAGGGACAGTTCACTTGTGGGCATACCCACGGTGAGGTAAAATGACAACTCAAGTTGTCAACTGAAATTAAAAATTTCTCTATGAGAGATGTGGCAAGGTTCTATGTGACAAATGCCCCAAGAAGTACCACTGTAAAAGCTCAAAGAGGAAGAAGTGCATGGACTAGGGTAACTGGGAAGAACTTGTGGAAGAATTTGACAAGAGGAGAGAGGACGTGGTGAAGGATGAGGGAGAACCAGAAGGAAAAGAGCAAGAACAATGGTGTGCAGAGGGATAAGCAACATCATGGTATCCTAACTCTGGGAAATTGGTTGACTTTGTGTGTGCCTAGGGTTGGTTCTGTGGACTCCTCAGCTTGTGCTCAGCCCCTGCTTCTATTCCTGACCAGAGGACATACTCTCCAGTGAACACAAGAAATTCCTCAGTCTGGAGAAATCCACTGGGATGAAGATTCCTAGATCTAATTCTGATCCTGTCTCAAACCAGCCATGTGACTGGAGCAAGACATTTAATTTCTATTGGCTTCTGCTACCTTATTGGAAAATGGTAATGATTTACCTGTCACATTTATCTCACAGGGTTGTTGTGAGAACCCAGAGTAGTGTTTGTGAAGGTGATTTGAAACATAAAGTTCTGACACAAATGTAAAGCACTGTCTTTGGCACACAGACTAGTTTTGGTCTAATTGAAAGCTTGTACCCTGCTTGTTTCACCTTTTATTTTTGTTAGGGACTTTCTGTAGATTGTGAAAATAAGCAATAAATTTATGTGGGTTACTAGAATTATGAAAATGGAGAATGGAATTTCTGATCCTGAATTAACTAGCTTTGCCCTCAGCCAGTTTATCTATGGCAGGTAGGGTATTTCTATGCTGTAATAAACTTCCTTCTTTCCCTCCCTCCCTCCCTCCCTCCCTCCCTCCCTCCCTTCCTTCTTTCCTTCCTTCCATTCATTCATCCAATATTGTTGAGTTGGGCACATTACTTAAAATATACGTAGAATGGAATTAAGACAATTAACTTAGAATCACTTTGTATATTATTGCTTTGTTTTCAAAGACTGAGAACACAATCAAAAGCACAGTACATTATCTTATTGTTACAACTAAAAAGAGTGTTGTAGGGCTTCAAGATCACCATCATGGGCAGTAATTATTTTTGCACTACCAATGCACTACCAATGTAGTGCAATAATAATAGATATGCTAGTTATCAGAGAGTTGTGATTGGTGAACTGCAAGAAAATTACCTTTCCTTGTTAAAAAAAAAACCCAAAACCAAACCCTCATATCAGAAAATTGGTTTTCCTGAATCTGAGAATCCTGCTTTGGGCTGCCCATTGGATTGGGCGCAAACTTTCAGAGATTTGGTTTCTCCACCTTCTTCCTTAAGACATAGTCTTTGAAGAAAGGATAAATTTTTAAAATGCCTATTTAGAAAGATCATCCATGCCTAGAACCTTGATGGCATAATAGTGAGGTAATTTTTTGTTTTGTTTTGTTTTGTTTTTAGACAGTCTCACTCTGTTTCCCAGGCTGGAGTGCAGTGGTGTGATCTCGGCTCACTACAAGCTCCACCTTCCGGGTTCACACCATTTTCCTGCCTCAGCCTCCCAAGTAGCTGGGACTACAGGCGCCTGCCACCACGCCCAGCTAATGTTTTGTATTTTTTAGTAGAGATGGGGTTTCACCGTGTTAGCAAGGTAATATTTACCAAGCTTGTCATGACTGAGGAAATTCTTGGGAGAACAAGTCTCCATAGAAATTATCTAAATATGGCAAACTCCTAAGGAAATGTCTCCCATTGGGGAAAAGGAGTGTTTAACTGGTCCCACATGTTCTCCAGGGGATCTCTTTTCCCTCTGTCACTTTCTCCAGCTAGTTCTTATCTTTTGCGATGTAAAGGAAAGAAACACGATTTTAAGGAGGGCCTAAATATTAAGCATCCTTTCCCCTGATTCATTCTAATGCAATTGTATGCAGATATGAGGGAATTTTTTGGGTTATAGCTGTCACTTGGAATTTCTCCATTAATGGAGTCTCTGAAGACATTTTAGGAATGAATAATATCTTTTATCTCGTTGGAATATGCATGGGATTCCCATCAAGTCTGTCCTCGTGTGACTCTGAGTAGACAGCCAGTAAGATTTCCTCTTTCAAGTCTCTGTCAGGAATAAATACTCAGTTCTTCAGTAGTGCCCAGATGAAAACCTGATAGTGGAGGCTTTGCTCTGAAAGCAGACTGTGGCCCAGCTGTTCTGTGGTTTATGAATTTTTTAGCAAGGCTGGGGCTGGCGGCTGAACCAGCATTGGCTGAGTTCAGGCATACGCTGGGGGTTTGATGACTTCAAGCATGGGTTAGAAAAATCTGGCTGTGTATTCTGGGTTTCCCCTCTGAGGTTCGGAGGTTTG